>NC_059334.1:13298093-13603985 GCF_018350155.1 Leopardus geoffroyi | reverse complement strand
GACCTGAGCTGAAGTCGGATGCCCAACCGAGCCACCCAGGTGTCTCTTCCTTATGATTTTTAATAACATTTTTTTTCTCTAGCTCACTTTATTGTAAGAATACAGTACATGACATATATAACATACAAAATACGTGTTTACCTACTATTTATGGTAAGGCTTCTGGTCAACCGTAGGCTATTAGTAGTTAAGTTTTGGGGGAGTCAAAAGTTATATGTGGATTTTTGACTGTGTGGGGGTCAGTGCTCCTAACCTTTCCATTGTTCAAAGGTCAACTGTATCTAGAATATACAGGTGCAGATGCCAGCAGGCAAACAGATACACAGATTAGGAGATCAGGAGAGAAATCAGAATGGTGCAGCCATGGGCATAAAGGAGACTGCTCAGAACGAAGGGTAGAAAAAAGTCCTGAGAAGATGACCACAGAATCCTGGGGGAAATCAACATTTACAGAGTAGGCAGGAGAAGAGGTACCCAAAAGAACACTGAGAAGGAACAGACAAACGAGTGGAATCAGAAGAGACTGCGATAAAAGAATCTAATAGCTTCAGGAAGAAAAGCCACCATGTGGAATGGAACAGGGAAGAGGCTGTACTGCCTATTAAAGATGGCAACTGTGGGGCGCCTGGGTGACTCAGTCGGTTAAGCATCCGACTTCTGCTCAGGTCACGATCTCGCGGTTCATGAGTTCAAGCCCCACATCGGGCTCTGTGCTGACAGCGCAGAGCGTGGAGCCTGCTTCAGATTCTGTGTCTCCCCCCCTCTCTGCCCCTCCCCTGCTTGTGCTCTCTGTCTCTCAAAAAATGAATAAATGGGGGTGCCTGGGTGGCGCAGTCGGTTAAGCGTCCGACTTCAGCCAGGTCACGATCTCGCGGTCCGTGAGTTCGAGCCCCGCGTCGGGCTCTGGGCTGATGGCTCAGAGCCCGGAGCCTGTTTCCGATTCTGTGTCTCCCTCTCTCTCTGCCCCTCCCCCGTTCATGCTCTGTCTCTCTCTGTCCCAAAAATAAATAAATGTTGGAAAAAAAAAAAAATGAATAAATGTTAAAAAAAATTAAAAAAAAAAGTATGGCAAGTGGGTCAGGATATCTTCACTGCACGCTGCTTCGGAAGTTTGGGGAGATCACATAAAAACACATGTGAACAGTCGGATTCAACACGTCAGAACAACAAGTTCCTGGAAGAGAAAATAGATCAGGAAAAGGAAGAACACATGTATAAAGTTTTTCTGAAAGCTTGACTATGAAGGGAAGGACTGAGGGCATCGTAGTAAAGATAGGGTTTGGTTTTGTTAGATTTCTCTTTTTAGGATGAGACACTTGAGCACATTTGTACAGGAGACAGATGAAAGCCACGGGAAGGAGAAGAAAATGGATATAGCTGAGGGAATAATCCGGAGGGAGACAAAAGAGGTATGTGGTATCTAAAGCACAGGTGACCGAATTAACCTTGGACAAGGAGCGAGACACCTTTCTCTGAGAGAAAGTAAAAAAAATTAAGGGGCTTGAAGAGAGTGGCTTCACAGACCAAGGAAAGTTACCAGGGAGCCTGTGATGTGACCGCTATTTGGATCTTGATCAAATAAACTGTAATGAAAACATTTTTTTTTTTTTAACGTTTATTTTTGAGACAGAGAGAGACAGAGCATGAACGGGGGAGGGTCAGAGAGAGGGAGACACAGAATCTGAAACAGGCTCCAGGCTCTGAGCCATCAGCACAGAGCCTGACGCGGGGCTTGAACTCAGGAACCGCCAGATCATGACCTGAGCCGAAGTCGGCCGCTTAACCGACTGAGCCACCCAGGCGCCCCATGAAAACATTTTTTAAGCTAATGGGGGAAATCTGATCTCTGAGTTTGGGAAAACAAAACTCATCTTTTTCATGCTGGGATATTTACACATTTAGATTCCAGACCTTAAATCTGCTTCCACTTAATGAGGGAGATATGAAGGGTAAAGATGGAACAAGACTGGCCAAGGATTAGTAATTGCTGGTGCTGTGTATATGAGGTTCTCATCCTTTTCAACTTTTGAATATGTATGACATTTTACACAATAAAAATTTTTTTCTGTAAAACCTAGAACTAGGAGATGAGCAAAACACTAAGATAAAGAGTGCAGGTATAAAAATCTCAAATTCTTTACCACCTAATTTCTTTAACATCAGCTTAAGACAAGTCTACCGACCTGTTTGCCAACTTTTTGTCTGCAGCAGAAAGTTTCTTCTTCACTTTCATTTTTTGTGAAGGTTCTTGCAAAAGTGGTCCTTGAATTTGGGATGCACCTTCTTCCTCCTCATCCCGTTTCCTTTTTTTGGTGGTTTCCTTTTAAAAGTTGGAAGCTATGTTTGAGACCTCATCTTTTTAAATAATTTAGTAGTCTTCCTAAATTAGCAAGTGTTCTCTCTCACTGGATTCCGGTAATGAAAGCTTACTTAAAATTAACCCTATCTGCCCCGCTTTAGAAATCATGCCGGGCGAGGCAGACTGTTCTAAAAGCCGTTCCGACGGGACGTTCGGAATAGAATTCAGTCACTTACTTTAGGCACAGGCACATACACGGGTTGGAGCTGAGGCTCAGAAGAGCTGAAGAGGGACGCCAACCGAGCTGTACTATTTCTGGAGGGGCGACTGCCCTGGAGCAAGCTGCTGGCGACTTGTCCAACCACATAGTCTCCGGCCAGACTCCCGCGAACGCCGTCCTCCGGGTTGTCTCTATAGACACCGACGCCAGAAACTCAGCCACGCCAGGCCCCACCGTTTCGCCCTCCAGAGCTCCCGAACGCACACCCCTGCCCAGGCGGACGTGCCACCCGCCACTCACCTCTCCTGGGCACCTTTCTTTTTCTTCCTCTTGTTCTTTCCTTCCACCGGCGTCCCCATCCTGAGGCTTTCTAGACCGCGGCGGCGCACAAGCCCGGCACTTCCGGGTCCCGGCTACTTCCGCTCCAGGAACCACGCCCCTTCCGGCCTGGGCTGAGCGGGAGCCAGAGACAACCTGCGAGCGGGTGCAGGGCTTCCGGTGCCGGGTTGGACCTCGTCAGGCTGGAAAGAAACCTTTCTTGGGAGTGCAGGAAGTCTTCGAGAGTAGTTGAGGCCTGAAGTATAAATAAGAATCAGCCAGGCTGGGTGTGGGGTGCCACTCCAAGCGGAGAGAAACACGGTCGAGAACCCCTGAATCACTGAAGAGGAGGGAGGGAGGTTTATCAAGAAATGAGGTTACAGGGATGTAGGCTACACAGCAATTGGTGAATCGGTGCGAAGCGTACATGGGCATTTTCTGCACTGCTCTGGCAACTTTTCTAGTATTTCACACTATTTCAAAATAACGTTTAAAGTAAGCTCCAGCTCTAACCTGCTCTGCCTAGCTCTTCTACCAGATCCTGGGCACTGAAAACTCCTGCTATTTTCTCAGCCTAACTTCCCAGACTCCTCTCCCTCCAAACCCGCACATTCTAGCCTTTTTTATTCCTTGTTACTCCTTTACCCGAAAGGAATCCCAGCTCAGATATCCCTTAGAAAAATCTCCCAGTTACTTACAATAGATTTTTTTTCCAAGCCTTCATCTAACTGCACTAGTGTTAATGTATTTACCCTTTTTCTTACTTACCTTATTTCTGTATTTCTACTTGCCGTACCTAGTGAATGTTCGATAAATTGATTTTTAAGTAATAAAAGTATCAAATTATTATTAATTGAATTCAGAACTTTGGTGGTAAAATCGGATTTAATTTTGACTCGAGAATAGACGTGCTTTCTGAAAGCTGCTTAAAAGAAGTAACTGAGAATATATGTGACCCTTTTATAGACTGTATCAGGAACCTTGATGGAAAACACCCAATATTCAACTGCTTGGCTCTGGTCTCGATTTCCCAGTCTCTTATTTAGGCTTCCCGTAATTGTGACCTTGTATTTCACAAAAGATGAGACAAATCCAACTGTCTGTATTTGCAATTCAAGCACCTCGCTCCATCTATCCTATGTAGTCCAATGAAGAAATTCTACTCAATTTTTCTTCCAGAAGGTCTCCCAATCCCATTCTCATCCCCACTCTCTCTAGCATTATTCCAAGAATCATTTCCTATCCGTAGCACTTGCAACCTCATCACATCTGGCCTTTCCTGACTCTTCCTCTCCACTCTTACCTACACATTCCATTTCTAGATGAAACTCCCTCAAATGTTACTTTAAGGATTGCAGCTCCTGTGTGTCACCATCACATCTGTCATCATAATCCCTGTATGCTCATTCACCGCCCCCTTTAGACTCCTAACCACTGGCTTTCCCTGACTGTACAATTTAGCACATATTTTGTTAAGCCTTACATAGATTACTTCCACAATAAAACCATGAAACTATTGCTGCTTGGGGATCACATCTAATAGACACAAAATCCATCATGATGGTAGTCAAAAATCCCTAAATAGGTTAAAATTAAGAGAAAGGTGGAGAAATGGGCTCACAAAGAATGAAAGGGAGCACACACTTCTAGAGGAAAATAATTAGGATGAAAGAGGCTGTGGTTGGACAGTTAAAAAATGATCCCCACTGCTGTTCAGAACTGGTTTTTAACTGTTTAGAGATCACTTAATGCCTCTGATGAGTTTAAAATATAAGGACTCTTTTCATAGAAAGATACAGACAGAAATACTTTGGAAAATACGTTAGTGGTCTTCCGTATTCTGCTTCGGCTTCCCCAATCTCCCTACACTTAAGAAAATTAACAAGACCTGACCCTCAGGTTATTTCAGGAGAAAAAAAAATGGTTTTGGAGAACACTATAAAAAACATCTATCTTAATTTTTCCATCCATTGTAACTAGGTTGATAAACTATAGTTTAGGTAACCAGAGGAGAATTTAAGTCAAATTCTGGTAATACCATGAATTCTCACAACAGGCAGGAAGGCAGAGAGGCCCAAGAGTATAAACCTCAATTCCAACAAAATTTGGAATCACTGTTTCTATCACACACAAAGTACGTGATATTAGTTCCTTGAAAAACAGGGTTTCATGATCAGGTAAGAGTGAAAACAGTAGGTAAAGGAAGTTAGCCAGGGGTCTCTTCATAGGCCTTCTCGGTTTTTAATATGCCAACACCGAATCTCTGCGAAGAAAAAATGCTATATATAGCATATATATTTGGCAATGAATTCCCAAAGCATTTCCCAGAACCAGTATTCTAAGACTTCATTTTGGGAAGCACCGTTCTACAACAGTTTAAAAATCATCCATTAAACAAACTTCTGTAACAATAAATACAGGGTCATCCCAAAGGTGCTTTAAAACTATACATTTGAGCTTTTTAGGCCTTAAAAATTATTCTTAAGAAAGGATTGCCTCTAGGTGGAAAGTTCATTTAAATGGGGCATAAAAATCTAAATACTGATCTTTTTTAATGTGGAAAAAAGCAGATGCATATTAAATCACCAGAGACCTTTTTAAAAAGATCTAAATCCAAGTACCATCCTAGACCAACTGAATACAACTCTGGGGGCCTAGAGGTGGGGGGATGGGAGGATGGCCTCCACTGCCCCCCCTCCCCCCCCCCACCCGACACCAACAGGGCACAGGAGTACTGATCACTGTTTTAACAATGTCCAGATGATTCCAATGTGCAGTGGGGCAGAGTGCACTAAAAGTAAAAGTCCAATGAAACTGTAACACAGAAAAAGGAAAAAAAAAGCTGCTGGTAATGGTTCCACATGTTAAAGAAAATAAAAAATTTTTCTTTAGACAAACCTCCAAGTGATGAATGAATATTCATGTTCAGACTCAAGCAAAATAGTCTATAGTGTATATACAAAGATATAAAAATGCCTAATAAATCCTGAATCTCGTTAATGGACTTTTAATTCTTATAGGTATAATATTCCCTTTTTTTGGTATGTCAATTAACCCCTTCTGGATAATACAGGCTGGAGATGTATGTTCCAGTCAATCATCACATACAGAAATGAACTAAAATTACTTAATCTTTTAGAAACAAAATCAAGGATTCACAAACTATGGCATTTTATTTCAGAGCCTTTGCTTACATTTGTACAATATATTACATAATTCTTCATTGTTTGCAGATCCTAATATATACTTTATAGCTTTTATTCTATAAGCTTTTTCTTCAACGTTTTGCTGTCAACAAATCTTTACAGTCCTGTACAAATTTGAATAACTTGAAACCATTTTCAACAAAATTAGTTACTGTAAGCACACACTACAAGACTGAAAATGCTTTTCTTAGAAAAGTTGAATGTAAAGGATTCTGACACGTTAGCATCTACAACAAAACGCTTCGAAATTCTCACATGTCGTATTGCCAGGAAACAAATAAAACATGCCAGCCCCATCCAAAAAAAGTACACAGAACTACAATTAAAACGGTAAAACAGTCTGTACAGTAAAGTACTGTGTATTAACAGTGCCAGGTATTAAATAGCTTGAATGAACACATCCGCAATATACAAATGTCTTACAAAGGTGTAGAATTAAATACAAGTGCCAAACAGAACAGAGATTGGAATCATACAACATAAAGTCAATACAAGTGAAAACAAGTTTGCGTTCATTTTGGATTTTATACAAGGCATTTAATTTTATAGGCCTACCACCCCGATTAGCTATTTATACTTAAAATAACAACCATCCTTCTGAGACAGTTCATATCAACAACCTGGAACCATACTAATACAGTTTACTTGTTCCTGAAGTCCTCTTGTTGTAGCTCATAATAAAATAAGCAATACAAATGAATTATCTGCATTTAAGGAAAAAGAAACATTTACAAGAAAACACAAAAATATAACTGTTATAATTCATTATGAATAAATATACACTTTGAACTGGCTAAGTACAATCTTTATACATTGTTTAAGATTTAATACAGTTTATTAGCCATTTTCTTTTTTTCACACAATGTATTATATCAAAATTAAAAAAAAATACTGATTTATAGAAAAATGGCAAAGTACAGTAGTTCCATTCCAATTTGAAGGGGCATGAAAAGCCACTGCAAGACCTTTTAGCCTAATTCAAACCTGTAAACATGTTCAGTCTTTTTTTAAAGAGAATCTTTAATATTTGGTTACCAGGATTGATGTCTAATATCCTGTTAACTGCAGGTTTGGAATTTATTACATGTGCTTGACTTATACAATTAAAGCCACCCTAAGGTGACTTGCTTTAAAAAACAATTAGCTCGTACAAATGAAAATAGGTTCGTATTTTTTCATAAATAAATGGAAAAATATCAAATGTTCCAGCTTTAACAAAATACAAGGGAATACATATACAGTAAGTTATCTTGACATGTTCCGGCCCACCTAACAATTATGCTTACTGTATTGTCTCTACAGGCAGTGAAAAGCCTCCATTTGCCACAGTGGAAGGCCTTCAAGTTACCAGACACACAATTCCCAGACAAGTTGGAAACAATTATTGCTTGAGGAAAAGCAGTTCATTGTACTTTTTCTTCATAAAAAAAGTGCACTTAAGTGCCAAGTCAGCTTGTCAAGAAACAATTTTTAAATATAAAATAGTGCTTGTCTGATTTTTTTTTTTGTGCCACTGTGCAGTATAAAAAAAAGACGTGGCCCTCAACAGCCATTAAGTGCAAAGTGCTTTAGCAAGTCCTGCTGTCACCTGCACTCAACTGACATTCCATTTTGTGATGCGCTGGACATTGACGGTTCAGCTAACGTTAACATAACAGCAGCTGTTATGGAACTGGATGAAGGGGAAGAGGAGGATGAGGACGTAGCAGCACCTGAAGAAAGGGGAAACCAAACCAAAGGCTTAATAAACGTACATACGACAACAGAGAGAAAGAAAACACCAGCCCCGTAAGCTAAAAGCCTGTCGTATTCTCTGAAATCACTCAAGCCTGCAAGAGCAGCCCGAAGGTCACAATGCCATGACGTAAAGAAAGGAAAAACCAGAGTATCTCAAGTAGCTCTAGACAGTCCTGAAATACAGAGTTAAGGAAAAGGGACAGATCAGGGAATGCCGCTCCCACACAGATCATATTAGGAAAAAAACAATTGTGCACCCAGTCTATTAAGACGCGGAAATAAAACCAAGAATCGACTTTGCAACAGTGAGACAAACATCAAAAAGAACTTTGAATCCAATAAGAAAAAGTGGTAATCCACCCAAAAATCTTTTCCTTCCTCCTAGTTCCTGCATCTTTCGGTGTTTAGAGTTTCTTACAAATTTAAAGGGTGAGGACAGTGATTCTTAGTGTTGGAACAAAAGGGTCCACAGCTTGACTACTGCTTTTTCCTGCACTTCGCATACAAAGCAAATGACACATCCGTTAGTTTCTTCAGGGAAATTCTCTCATTGTTATAAATCCATATTTTTTAAAGTTTATTTATTTTTGAGAGAGAGAGAGAGAAAGAGAGAGAGAGTGAGCCCATGGAAGCACAGTGGGGAGGGGCAGAGAGAGCGAGAGTGAGACAGAATCAGAAGCAGGCTCCAGGCTCCAAGCTGTCAGCACAGAGCCCGACGTGGGACTCAATCTCACAAACCGTGTGAGATCATGACCTAAGCTGAAGTCAGATGCTTAGCCAACTGAACTACCGGGTGCGCCTATAAATCAATATTTGAAAACAAAATGTTTTAAGGAATACATGCACAAGGTAAAAGAAATTCCTTCAGTATAGGAATATAAGGTGGAAAAGCAAATCTCCGCCTCATGAAAACCCTCCTAAGTCCTCCAAATTTCACTTCCCTGTTGTTACCAGTTGCTTCAGTCTTCAAAACTCTAGTAGAGGTGCTGGCAAATTACTGCCCCAAGGCCAAATCTGGCCCACCTGTTGTTTGTTTGGCATAAAAAAGGTGATTTTATTAAAAGCACTGGGACAGGTGCATGGGCAGAAAGAGCTGCCTCACCTGTTTCTGATAAGAAAAATTTATTGGAAGGGTGCCTGGCTGGCTCAGTTGTCAGAGTGTGTGGCTATTGATCTCGGGGTTGTGACTTCAAGTCCCACATTGGGTGCAGAGATTACTTAAATAAACTATATATATATAAAATTTATTGAAACACAGCCACGCCCATTTGTTTACCTCCTGTGGCTATGGTAGATTTTACACCTACAAGGGCAGGGTCAAATGTTCCAAGCAGGCCTCCTGGCCCACAAAGGCCAAAATATTTATTAACTGTCTCTACAGAAAATGTTCCAATCCCTGTTCTAGAGGAATGTCCTCTCCAGCCTCTAGAGATAGGATATGCAAATTTAACATGTGTAGCTATAACTTTACTTTGAAAATATAAGTAGAAGCACCATAGTATAGTGTTTGACTTTTGATTATTTTTTTAATTAATTAATTTATTTTTTATTTTTAATATGAAATTTACTGTCAAAGAGACAGAGCATGCAGGCAGGGGAGGCACAGAGAGAGAGGGAGACACAGAATCCAAAGCAGGCCGAGGTTCTGAGCTGTCAGCACAGAGCCTGATGCAGGGCTTGAACTCGAAAACCATGAGATCATGACCTGAGCCAAAGTCAGACACTTAAGTGACTGAGCCACCCAGCCACCCCTCTTGATTATTTTTTTTTAACACTTAACAACTTACCTTAGGAGACTGTTCCTTATTGGTACATATATAGATCTACCTCTTTTTCTTTTCAAAGTTGAATAGTATTCCATTATATTTATGAACTTTAACTTATTTAATTCTAGTGTCTTCCTGTTGCTAACAACAATATAATAAATATTTCGAGCGTTACAAATAAAATTTTAAATGTCTACTTCTTCTTATTCCATGCAATGTATCACTTGATAATACAATTTAAATAATTTCTATCTGTTATTATAAATATTACCATGACAAACTTCTTTATCATCACATATTTCTCCTTGGGACCTATTCTTAGAACCGGAATTAGCTAGTTCTCCAAATACATAGTCAAACTGTTTTCCATAATAATTGTGCCAATGCTTCCAGCAATGCATAAAATATAAATTTCACCGTATTTTCCTAGCACTGGTTTCAATTATACTTTTTTTTTTTGGCTAGGAATAGTACCCTATTTGATTTGCATTTCTTTGAACAGCTGAGATAGTCATTTTCCACTGATATTTTAAATAGTATTTAGGAACTGACTTTTACTGCTAACTCCCCAGGGAAGGCATCCATTTATAAGAATCACTTGCTACAGAGAATCTATGGTGACCACACATACAAACACTTTCAGAGGAGCTGTTTCTGGGTAGACATCTTACTACATGAAAACACTCTAACAAGGCTTAGGCGATGGAAGAATAAGGAGCGCTGGCACAAGAATTTAAATAGTATGCTTATAGTTGATTTTTAATTATTTTTAAATGGTTACGTATCAGGGGAGGGGCGCCTAGGCGGCTGCTCAGTCGATTAAGCATCGGACTCTTGATTTCAGCTCAGGTTATGATCTCATGGTTCGCAGGATCGATCTCATGGTTCGCAGGATTGAGCCCCGCACTGGGCTCTGTGCTGATAGTGTGGAGCCTACATGGGAATTGCTTTCCCTCTCTCTCTCTGCCCCTCCCCTGCTTGTGTGTGCATTCTCTCTCAAGATAAACTTAAAAAAAATGGTTACCTATCAAATAAAACCCTGATCCCCTTCCTTTGACAGAATGCTTCTGTATATACTTTCTATATATTAACATTTAATTTCTTTTCGAATCACTCCATGACCCAGACTTTCAGTCTCTCCACAAATTAAAAAGCCTAGACAAAGGTGGAGAGGTATAGGACTTATCACAACAGCAGAAAAGGGAACGAAGAACATTCTTCTGAAGAAAAAGAAAATGAAAATCAAAGTGCTTTGACTTTCATCAGAGAATGGGAGCAGTGGAAACAGAGGACGGTCGGGGAGGCATAATCATAAGCTTGCAATGACTTTGTCCCCCCACCCCCGCCCCTAGGGTCCCCTTTCTCTGTTCCCTTCATAGCAAACGTGAGATTTTTCCTAGAGAGTCACCATCTCTACTTCCTTGCCTCCCCCTCTCTTCTGAATCAGCTTTAGACCAGCTTCTGCACCTCCACAGCTCACAGTACATGCTCTCAAAAAGGCCACGGATGATTCCAGCACGGCCCAGCCACTGACCGCTTTGCTGGCCTTTCAGCAGCATTTGGCACAGATGACCACTGGCCTCCTCAACTCTTGGCCACCTTCATCGGTTTTCTTCATTCAAGGCTACTCCTCACGTCTTGCTAGTCTTCTCCCTCTCAGCCCTACTTGTAAAAGCTGGCTTGCCCCAGCTCTCCTTGTTTTGTACCCACATTTGTCTTCTAGGTGATCTATTCAAGTATTGGGGCTTAACAAACCACTTACAGTTAACTACTGTTATTATGGCCAGGCAATGACTTAAAAATTTTCTCTCTAGTCCTGCCTTCCCACTGAGCTACATGCTTACGTACCCCACTGTCTACCTGGCATCCCACTTGGATGCCTACTAGGCATTTCAAAAAGTAACATGGTAAAAACAAAACGTATGATCCTGTGTTCCTCAACCCACAATGTTACCTTTTCTAGGTCCTCCTCGGTTTCCAAAGTCAGCACCAAGTAGCCATTTGTTCCTGCTGGAAACCTACAAATCATCTCAATTCCTCTTTGCCCCACCCACACCATATCCATCAGCAAGCGCTATGAACACGGACTGCTCTCCATCTTCCCTGCAAGTACCCCAGTCAAGGCACTGTCGCCCGCTCCCCAAAGCCACTGCGATGGGCTTCCTAATCGACAGACACTGCTTCCTTCTACCCCTGACCCTCTAGAGTCTGCTTTCTACACAGCAGGTGATCTTTAAGTACTATGAATAGACCATGTCATTTCCCTGTTTAAAACTTTGAAACAGCTCTCTCACTTAGAATAAAATCTCCACCCCTCATCCTTGCCTATAAGGCCCCACAGGAGTCGGCCTCTGCCTACCTAGCTGATGTTTCCACTGCTTTCACCACAATGATTTTCTTCCTGCTTCCGAAAGGCACCAAATGTATTCCCTCATAGCAGATGTTCTCACCCTGGGGTGATTTTGCCCCCTAGAGGATACCTGAAAAATGTCTCGAGACATTTTTGGTTGTCACAACTGTAGGTTGCTGCTGGCATCCAGTGTGTAGAGGCCAGCGATGCTGCTAAGCATCTTGCGGTGCACAGACCTCTCCCCGCCCCCCCTGCCCTGCCCCGCCCCCCCATCCCGTCAGCAAAGACTTACCCGGCCCCAAAATGTCAAAAGTTCCAATACTGTTTTCTCTGCCCAGGACTCTTTTATGGACTGAGCACCGTGTCTCCCCAAATTTCTATGTTGAAGCCCTAACTTCCAACGTGACAGTATTTGGAGATAAGCAATACGTTTCCTGTTGTTTAAGACCCCAGTCGTGGTACTTCGTTATGGCAGCCCTGGCAGACTAAGAGAACTCTTTTCCCCCAGATTTAACTTCTCTCGCTTCCTCTGGTCATTCAGGTCTCAATGAACATGTCCTGATCATTTGTAACCTAACCCAACCCATCCAATCTCTGCCTTAACATTACTCTCTTCACAGTGCTGTTCACTATCTGAAATCTTATTTGTTTTGTTTTGTTTTTTAAAGCAGACTATCTATAAACTCCATGAAAGTGAACATTGTGACTTGTGACTTGAGATCATTTTTTCCTTAAATTCTTCCCCATTTTATAGATGAGGAAAATAAAGCAGAGCGATTAAAGAACTTGCCCGAAGACCCAGACATAAACTCACATGAATCTAACTGTAGGGTCGTAAACTGCTGGTTTAAGTAAAGGAAGGTTAACACTTACTTTCTCTCTCTTTCTTCTTTAAACGCTTTCTCCTCCGATCAATGGAAGCTACTTCAGATTTTAATGACAGATAATGTTTTCTGATTTCCTGAAGTTTCTCTTGAAGAATTGTGATGCGTTCAGCACTTGTCATGTTTTCCAAGTCCGCTGCGAATTTAAAACTTTCATCAGTATGTATTTTTAATCAAAATTTTACCGTATAAAAGAAAGCATGTAGTATGGTTGTAGAAAAATGTCAAGACAGATAAACTAAAACCAAGGCTTGTGAACATTTGTTTCCCTGAGATTTTTTTTTCTAGCTAGAACATGAGAAACTATGCCTACATAAGGGCGCCTGGCTGGCTCAGTTAGTGGAGCACGTGAGTCTTGATCTCATGGTTGTAGGCTCTAGCCCCACACTGGGTTTAGAGATTCCTTAAAAATAAAATCTTTAGGGGTGTCAGGGCGGTTCAGTGGGTTAAGCCTCTGACTCTTGATTTCAGCTCAGGTTATGATCCCAGAGTCATGGATCAGCCCCAAGTCAGGGTCCATGCTGAGTGTGGAACCTGCTTAAGATATTCATTCATTCTCTCTCATTCTCTCTCTCTTTCTCTTCCCTCCCTCCCTCCCTCTCCCCTACATGCATTCTGTCTCTCTCCCTCTCTCAAAAATGTAAATAAATAAATAAAATAGGGGCGCCGGGGTGGCTCAGTCGGTTAAGTGTCCAACTTTGGCTCAGGTCATGATCTCAGTTTGTGGGTTCAAGCCCCACGCTGGGCTCTGTGCTAACAGCTCAGAGTCTGGAGCCCACTTAGGAGTCTGTGTCTCCCTCTCTCTCTGCCCCTCCCCTGCTTGTACTCTGTTTCTCTCTCAAAAATAAACATTAAATAAATAAATACACACATACGTACGTACATACATACATACATAAAATAATCTTTTTAAAAAAGGTATGCCTATATATGCCTGGTACATAATACATGCATGGTATCTGTTGAATGTATGCATGTGTAGAATTAAAAACCTTATAACCTAAACATGCATGCTAAAAATTCCTCATTCATATACAGTATCACCACAATGTATCACTAAAACTTATACTTGGAAAGACACCAAAATGTTAAAATTGAATATATTTTTGAATGTCAGGACTGTGGATAAATTTTTCTCTTTTGGCCTCTTTTTGTTCTTTCTTTAGATTTTTATGAGTATGTGTAATGTGTGGTTGTTTTTGTTTTTTTTTTTTTTGAGTATATATAACTTTTAAGTTGTAGGAAAATTTTTAAAAGCTCTAAAGACCAGTTTTCAATTTCCTAAGAATATCTCTGTGTGTGAGAAACGCTGGGATAATCTTTTTCGAAAAGTGTTTATTACGGAGATTTCTCATATAAACAAAAGTATAGAGAATATAGAATAATAGAGTCCCATATACCACCACCCAGCTTCAGTGATTAGCAATTATGGCAAATCTTGTCTTATTTATACCCCATCTACTCCCACCCCCAAGACTAGGTTGTTTTAAAGCAAATTTCTAATATCATATCATAAATATCTACTCAATGTTGGTATCTGCCTGAATTGCCTTAAAATTTTTCTCTTAGCAATTTGTTTATTCAAATCAAGATCCAAATATGCTCTCGACACTACAACTGGTCATGATGTCTCAAGTTTGGTTACAGCCTCTTTTTCAGAGGGATTAGCCTCAAAATTACTAGGCTGAAGCTTCTTCCTCTTACTAGGTGTCACTTACACATCTGAAAACTCCATTTGTAAACTTTGGGTAGTCGATTACTGGGTTCCTTGAGATCAGGATCCTTGTCACCATTCTTTCCACATTTTCCAGGGGACTGTGTCCTGGCCGGAGATTTGGTACTGTGAGACTTCATTCCAGTAGAAACTGATTTGACTGACTGAGTCTTCGTTACACTTTCCCCAGCAGAAAGTTCTTCACTATCACTACTGTTTGCTGAAATAAAAGTAGAAAGAAAAGCGTGAGTAAACAGAAAAGTAACAAAAAAATTGTCACAGACTTTAGTGAAAAATTAATTTAAAAATTAACTGCATGAATTTATTACTCAAATAAATACCTTGCTTTATAGACCCTGCCTAGAAACCTGGAAAATTGTCATGTATAAATACAGTAGCATCTCAGTTTAGGAAAACAAAACCAAAACCAAAAAATGCTTCTTACCTGAATTGCCAATAATAATTTTTTTTAAAAAACATTCAAACTAATCTTCCGTTATACCTGGTAGACTATCAAATGTATCATAATTATAGATTTGAATGGCTTTTTATTCTATTAGATTACTATATATAAAATAGAATACAGCATCTTTTTAAGTGACTCATTGTAGCAACTTAATTTTCACATTTTGGGTTGTATACAGAACAGGTACATGTAACACTTTTTCTACTCCTCTGGCCACAAGCAAACAATGAAAGATAATCATGAAATTCCTTAAAAAAACTTCTTTGGGAATGAACTCTAAACTTTGATGTGTACAATGATTTTTTTTCCTTAAGTAACTCCTACGTCGTAGCTTGTGGACTAAAATAAACCATCAGTTATACTCTGGTAAATATATTCACTATGAAGATTTCACAAATCTGCAAAATAATTATGTTACAACTGCCTTTGCTGATTAAAGCCTCAGTACTGGAACAGAAAGGCTTAACCTTGACTGTTTAACCATGTGAATGAGTAGATGATGGGATTGATATTTCCATGGATTACCTTTCTGGATACAAAGTATTATCTTAGATTCCATGAGTTAGTTCAACTTTACTAAATTTTTCTCAGAGAATGGCTTCCTCATTCTGATTTATCAAGCCTTAAGCCCAATAATTAAAATGGGAGAATATAATTAACTGTTACTGCTACAGAACAGTGTTTGAATACAATTAAATATACCCACTATACCGCTTAATTATAGGAATACATTAACTGACTCGTTGAAGAGGAGCCCTCCTAGGACCTGTCATTAAATGGTAAAGTCTTGAAGACAAAAACATCACTGTGTAGTAACACTTTAAATATCCTGTTGGTTATTCCAAATAATTGGTGATCAATTTGGCATGTATTTATTGATTCTTTATCTACTGACAGCTACCCCAAAAAAGGCATAGTCGGGCTCTCAAAGCCTGACAAGTATTCTAGACAGGAAAGGTAGACAGCAACTCCTCCCACTGTGGTGTTTTGAGAATGAAGAAACTCCACCACTCCTTTACACACATCTCGAAAGGATCCCCCCCAAATCCCCCCACTGCTGCTCTGGAAGCCCTGGCAACTGCTAGCTAAGCCACCCAAGGCTTGGCCCCGCTCTGATGCAGTGGTCTGCCTCAGCCCGGCTTTCACGGCCTTGCTGAGCACAGCCGCCCGGGGCCCCGAGGGACGCCATATTCACCGCCTGGAAGTCATATGGGCTCAGCAGAACCTCGGGGAGCTGGCCGCATAACCCTTTTCTGCACTGAAGTGCAGCCAAGCCGGCCGATAGCAAAGGTCAGGCAGTGGAGGTGGCAGGAGTCTCCTGGAAGAGCAGCAGGAGGTCAGTGTGGGGCACCTGAAAAAAAATTCTTTACATATTTTCTGCTTCTCACTTTGTCTACAAAAGAGAGATTAAATGTGCAGCTCTCAGGAGAAATACAGTATATAAATTCCTGCTGGTCAACAAACAGAGCCATTACTAATGTTAAATCTTTAGTACTGCTTCTAGCTGCTCTTGGGACACAGAGTTTGGGGTACGAACGACAAAAGTAATAGACTGGACTTGTTGGAGGTACAGCTCTAAAGCTACCTTGATTGTTCTCTTCCAGTCTGATTTTGCCTTGAAGAATTACAAAGCAATCAATTTCACTGTAATAAAAATAATATATAATTGAAGCATTTTCAATTATATGTGATACATACAATGGCAATTGGAAAAACTGTGGGACATAAAACTAACAAAGATGTTGAGTTTACATTACACTGGCTATTATTTTAAAAAGGATTACCTGGTCATTCATCAGCAATCAATACCACTGCTGAATAACACCAGACTGCTTAATCCTAGAATTTACCTAGGATCAGAAGACTTCTGTGTGATTTTTTTGACGGTAGAGACAAAAATCAAAATATTTAACTATCCCATATCCTGAATACCCCTTTCTTAATGGGGGGAGGGGAAACATATCCGCCATTATTTTTATACATAAATAATTAGAGGTTTCACACTTACTGCCTTTTCCCTTTTTTTTGTTGTTTACCACTGCTGCTTTATGGCTTCGCTTCTGCTTTTTTGATGAACTTCCTCCTCCCTGAGATTCTTTCCCTCTTTTCTGACCTGTACAGGCTACGATGGAAAAGAAATGATTAAGTAACACAAAATAAAATCAAGCTTTCCTAGGTATAACTTAATCTCACATTTTAGAAGCATAGAACAATTCTCAAACTATGCATGTTCTTTATGAGCTTTACAAATTATCATAGAATTACTATAATTTTTAGAATAAATTGCCATTAATTGAATTATTACACATAATAAAAGAGTTATAAAAAAGCAAATAAAGTATGCACATCCTTCTTAGAAAAATCAGATACAAACTAAAAATAGTTCTCAATATAGAACTGGGAGTTTATGAGTCTAGTAACTCCAAAAATAGGTAAATGATGAAAATAAAAACTGAAATTTGCAAAAATTCAATAGAACCAAAATATTAAGATTTGATTACAGATGAAAACATTAATGATATAGCTTACAATGATATTAACAACTTTAAAATACCATCATATTAATGGGATAAATTTTAGTAGTAATTCACACTTAGCTGTTTTACCAATTTATTTATTTTAACAGTAACTTCACTGCCAGGGCACTGGTTAACACATATACCATTTATAAATCCAGCATAATAATCCTATGAAACGTTTCACCTTCTTGGTAGGAAATTATCCTGAAACTTCATAAATGTCTTCCTTTTCTTCAAGGACTAGCCCACATCCTACATCTTCACTAAGACTTTCCATGACCGGCCAGGCTTCATGGCTTGACAACTACTCCAAACTATAGTTTCAGTACATTTTTCTCTATACTATTAACTTGGTCCACAGCATCTACTGTGTTTCTATGTATTTCTAATTATATATATATCGTCTACCAGACTATCTTTTCCGGAGATTAATAAAGTCCTGTTTCTATTCAGTACAATGAAATACTATACTGTATACTACTATAGTATTAAAATACTACAATGACATGATACAGATGTGATAAAAATTATGTCATGTTTGCTACAAAAAATATTTCTTAGTCCTGTTAGGAACGATAATATCAGTCGAGTATATAAGACATGGCTTCCTTGGTCAAAAACGGAATAGGCCATTAACTGTTTTGTTTGCAACTTCTAGACTGTTTTTTAATTACATCTTAGCAATAACTTCTTCTAAAGCTATTTTAATATAACAACTTAAATAAAACACAAAGAAGGTGATGAAGATAATGACTATATTGAAGCACAGAATCAAATATAATTGTCAGGTTTCTCCCTAAAAGAGTTTTAATTCTGAAGCTTTCAGCTGCAAGAAATAAAGATAATGGAAGCCACTGGATGTAAGTAAGTAAATGTAAGCCAACTGGAGGGAAATCCTAAATCTAAATTGTAAAATTTACATTTTTACTTCTGACACAATGTGAATTCTCTGGTATCGGTAGACAAATTTCTTAAAATAAGGCCATATGAAATAAACGCTTAAGAATTTCTTTCTTTTTAAAAAAAAAATTTTTTTTTTAACGTTTATTCGTTTTTGAGAGACATAGACATAGACAGAGACAGAGCGAGCATGAGCGGGAGAGGAGCACAGAGAGAGGGAGACACAGAATCTGAAGCAGTCTCCAGGCTCTGAGCTGTCAGCACAGAGCCTGACACGGGGCTCGAACCCACGAACTGCGAGATTATGACCTGAGCCGAAGTTGGAAGCTCAACCGACTGAGCCACCCAGGCGCCCCAAGAATTTATTTCTAAAGAGAGATCAATTCTCTCTTTGCTCTGGTATAGCAGATGGTCTCTGTTACCCTAAATTTGGGAGTACTTCTAAAGTTTCTTTTTGTTTTCAATTTATTTTGAGAGAGAGAGAGAAAGAGAAAGAGAGAGAGAGAGAATATCCCATGACTCACTGAACCATGAGATCGTGACCTGAGCCAAGACTAAGAGTTGGACGCTTAACCGACTGAGCCACCCAGGCGCCCCAGGAGTATTTCTTAAGTTGCATTCTTTTCAACCTAGTCAAGATTAAGATTCAAAAGGGCAATGCTAACCTGCTTCTATCAGAAGCTACTGTATCTCTTTTTTATGGCACATATACTGTAGCTGTATGTGTGAATGTGAAAAACCAAAGAAGATCCCAATTGAACTGCAATTATATCTTTTACTTAATATTTATTTTTTATTTTTATTTTATTATTTTTTTTAAGTTTATTTATTTTTTTTGAGACAAAGAGAGACAGAGCATGAACGGGGGAGGGTCAGAGAGACAGGGAGACACAGAATCAGAAGCAGGCTCCAGGCTCTGAGCCATCAGCCCAGAGCCCGACGCGGGGCTCGAACTCACAGACTGCGAGATCGTGACCTGAGCTGAAGTCGGACGCTTAACCGACTGAGCCACCCAGGTGCCCCAATATTTATTTTTTAAAAAGAAATGTTTTAAGTCAAGATTTGTGTGACAATGTTCCATCAAGTGTATCTAACTAAAGCTGGAAAAAGAGAAAAAGGAAAAAAAAATTTGTGTGAGAAAATTAGGAATTAACTCACCTGATCTGTATCACATCTCTTTAAGCTTAGCTAAAAATCTCAAACTGGCATAATAAAAACCGGTATGTTACATAAAGTACACGTCCTATCTTTACAGTGAAAAAGTAGGTTTCAAAGCCAACTGTCGGCGTATATTCTATTCATCTAAAGACACCTGAATGAAGTGATCTGTAAGAAGAATGAAGACACAAGAATAGCTATGGCAAAATCCAAGGGCACCAATACTTTTCAAAGTACTAATTTGGGTTTCCACTTTTAACAACTTCACGGAAAATCAAAAAAGTATTACTGGAGGGTAACATACACATTGCTCCTTCGATTTGGAAGCTATGCATCTAAGAAAGCATCAAATTCCTTTACAAACTCACACAAGTTAGTCAGGCTTGAAAATCAGTTTGACACGGTTGTCTGAGGAAAGCAGTGCCTGGACAGTTGGTTGCTCCAAACCCCTACATACAGTATTTGGTTAAGGGTGGAGGGGTCTGTCAACAAATCAAAATGTTTGTGAGAAAACGCACATCGGTTACAATTGCGAAAACAACGTTACAGATACATATTGAAGCTGCTCATGCCACATAGTCAACCAGCGTATAAGGAATCTTCAAAAAGGTGTGGATTTGGGCCTGGGTGCGTGCCCAGCACGTGCTCTGGTCCCCTGGGGATGTCACGGACAGCTCACGCACGGGACGGAAAGTCCCCCCCAAGCTTTTCAGCGCATTCGCTATCCGTTACTCAAAGCACCCTTCCAATTTCCATTTTTACCGCGTTCACTCAAGGACTTCACTTCTGCGCCTCGTGCTCTAACGAGCGCTACCGTGAAGCCCTTGGAAACGTCAGAAGGTTCTACACTACGCCAACGGACACGGCTCGGCCCTCACCTCTGTCGGGGTGCTCTGGTTCCGGCTGATTGCTGCCGCTGGAGCTCACGCTGGCGTCAAAGCCTGCCGGCGAGCTGGTCCCTTCCGACTGGAGGTCCTGCAGCTCCCCCGCGACACTGTCCACCTCAATTGTGCTATCGGTCTCACTCTTGATACTGCGAACCTCTTCTTGGTTCGGGGCCAGCGGCTCCGACACGGTCACCGAAGACTGCTGCCGACTGGCTTCCGTTACAGTGACCGAGGAAGGCGACTCGGGGGTGGTAGGGGGGGTGTTGAGCACGGAGTTGCTGCCGCTGCTGGGAAATTCCGCTTTTTTGTCAGTGACCTCCGCCGGCTTCTCCTCGGCGGGCTTACTGTCGGCGCCGGCCGGCGGCGGTGTTTCCAGCTCGGCGCTGGGTGGGCAGCCCTCCTCCTCGGCCACCGGCTGCAACGAGCCCTCTGCGGACGCCTCCTCGGGGGCGGGATGGGGCGGGGAGGCTGCCGCCTCAGTGTCCGAGTCTGAAAAGAGCTCCTTCAGAGTCTTCTTCGGCCACTGTCCCTGAATGCTCGACCACACGTCTTTCCGATCTTTAGCTCTGCTGTTCTGAAGTCTCTCATCAGAGTTATTTAAAAGTTTTATCCTTTTTTCTGCCACTTCTGAAAATCCTGAATAGAAACCGGTTGTCCGTAGAGATTTTCGCTTTTCCTCCAAACCGTTGTATTTCTTCGTTGGCGTCATCTTTGTTTTTGATTTTTCGTCCTCCTCTTCATCCGAAGAGCTGTTGCTGCTGTTCTCTATGCAAAGTGATTCTTTGCTCTTGGCCTTCTCTTCCTTTTTGCCAGGCGATCCAGTTTTCAAACACTCCTCTGTAGTGCAATACCTTCTTTTACCACGTTTGACTTGAGGCTTTGAAGACTTCTCTGCGCTGTCCTTCTTACCATCTTTTCTCTTTTTTGTGATTTCATCGTCTTCTTCATAATCCGTATCTTCAGATAATCCTTCCAAATCTTTTCTTAATCTTTCTGGAGATTTTGACACTGCTTTGGAGATCACCGAATCTGCATGGACTTTGTTGTCTTCTAGCAAAGATGAACTGTTCTGTTCCTCTTTTGCAATAAGATCGTTTCTGGTATGGGCCAAATGATCGATCTTCGATTCCTCTTTGCCACTGTGATCTCTGTCTTGAGCACCTGTCTCATCCTCCTGCTCACTGTCTTCAGCAGAACTTTCAGAAGCTAGAAAAGAAGAAACACCGGTGAGTATAAGGACACCAGCAGTGCCTTCCCTGTGCATGGCCCTCTCTCTATATATTAGTCCCTATGTTTACAGTCCTCTTGGATTGCTAGGTTTCATCGTTATTTTGCAGGTGACGAAACTAAGCTTTGGAGATTTAAGAGACTCACACAACGATGGTAATTTTTTTTAAGGTAGGCTTCATGCCCAGCATGAGTTGGAACTCATGACCCGGAGATCGAGACGTTAGCTGAGATCAAGAGTCTGATGCTTAACTGACTGAGGCACCCAGGTGTCCCATGATGGTAATGTTGTGTACTGTGACCGTGGTTGTAGTTACACCACCATATATTTTTGCCAAAACACATCAAATGGTAAGCGTAAAAGTTGTGAATTTTATTGTTTGTAGGTTATACCTCAATAAAGCGGATTATGAAAAAGAAACTCCTCCAAATTTATGAGTAGAAAATAACTGCAGTCAGGATGTAATCCCGGGTTATTCTAACTTCAAAGTCTGTATATGAAATTGTAAGCTTCATTTTCTTTTTTTTTTTTAATTTTTTTTTTTTCAACGTTTATTTATTTTTGGGACAGAGAGAGACAGAGCATGAACGGGGGAGGGGCAGAGAGAGAGGGAGACACAGAATCGGAAACAGGCTCCAGGCTCTGAGCCATCAGCCCAGAGCCTGACGCGGGGCTCGAACTCACGGACCGCGAGATCGTGACCTGGCTGAAGTCGGACACTTAACCGACTGCGCCACCCAGGCGCCCCGTAAGCTTCATTTTCAATGTAGCAATGATTAGGCAAAGATTTGTGAACAATGAATTTCCAAATTGTTTTTTGTCTTTTTTTTTTTTTTATAAAAGAGAGAGGGAGCATGAGCGGGGGAGAGGGGCAGAGGGAAAGAGAATCTCAAGCAGGCTCCACGCCCAGCACAGAGCCCAAGGCGGGGCTCGATCCTATGACCCTGAGATCAGGACCTAAGCCAAAATCAAGAGTTGAATGTTTGACTGAGCCACCCAGGTGCCCTGTTTTCTACAATGTTTTGAAGAGTAGACCCAATTAACTTAAGTAACTGATACATTACATTAAAATATTTACAGAATTTATTTCTTGAAAGTAATCCATTTAGTAAATGGATTCAACTAAGTATAAAAAGTAATTGCCTTTATCGTGATTTTAATAAAACATTTACTGAGAAACTGCTACATGCCAGATACTTTGGTACGCTTTGCACAGACTGTCTGACTCAGTCTCACAAAAACCCTATGAGGGGTATATTATTATTAACCCCATTTTATAGTTTAGGAGACTAGGATTTAGAGAGGTTAAACCACTCCAAAGAGCTAGTAAAAGTAGAGAAGAAACAGAAACCTAAGTCATTTGGCTCCTGAATTTATAATTGTGACTACAACACTACCTATGTTCTTTAGCTAAGTTTGCTACAAGTAAAAAAGAACAGACACAATTAAAGTAGTTAAAAACATTTAAACGTTTCAATGTGTTTCTGTACAACTGAACTGTTTTAATTATCAAAGCACTGCACATATGACTAAAAACAAATGGAAACTCAATAGAAAACCAACAGCTCTTTTTCTTCCTTCCCAAGCCTCCAAAGTCTCAAAACCATGTTTTCTGATAGTATATAATTAAGAGATGTGCTCGCTTAGGAAGTTTAGCCTGCAATGAGCCATGGGTATTGTATTAATACTCCTATCTCCTGCCATACTTTCCATATATAGTTATCTTCAGTTAATTATTTAAAAAAAAAATTTTTTTAATGTTTTTATTTTTGAGACAGAGAGAGGCAGAGCATGAGCAGGGGAGGGGCAGAGAGAGAGGGAGACACAGAATCCAAAGCAGCCTCCAGGCTCTGAGCTGTGAGCACAGAGCCTGACGTGGGGCTCAAACTCATGGACTGTGAGATCATGACCTGAGCTGAATTAATTAAATATACATATATTTATATGTATATATATATACACACATATTATATACATACATATAATTATATACATATAACATATATATATTATATATTATATAATCTATAATATATATAACATATAATATATATACATATGTATGTATATATACATATGTATGTATATATGTGTATGTATAATATAAATAACATAATTAAATATACTGTTTATAATATACATAAATGTGGTTCACTACAGAAAGAAGCACCACACTTGACAAACTTCCTTCCTCATAGAGCCATTTCTCTAAGCTTCCAAAAGTCCTTCCTTTTGATGGTACATCTTCCTTTTCTAAGGCTTTGTCACATTTATTTCAGTTGCTCCATGCAGGCAAGCACTCCATCCAGCTCCCTTATTCACCGAATCTCTTTATCCTGAAGACCTACTTTCTACTCCATTTAGTTTGGTGGCTCTCTGGGTCTGCTCTAACAGCTATCATCTTAGTAATTCCCTTCATTACTTTCTTTTTTGCTTTTTTATATTTATTTATTTATTCTGAGAGAGAGGGAGAGAGCGCGAGCATGCACAGGGGAGGGGGAGGGGGGGGAGGGAGGGAGGGAGGGAGGGAGGGAGAGAGAGAGAGAGAGAGAGAGAGAGAGAGAGAATGAATCCCAAGCAGGCTCTATGCTGTCAGCACAGAGCCTGATGCTGTGCTCTGTCCCACGAACCCTGAGATCATGACCTGAGCCGAAATCAAGAGACAGACGCTTAACTGACTAAACCACCCAGGCCCCCCCACCTTCACTGCTTTCTCTTGACTGAGACCCACAGGTATGTGAATTGCCCATCTTCCTCCTTCTTGGTTTATTCCCAGATTGTCTTGGAGCACATCATCTAGTACTTTCCTTAAAAAGGCACAAGGAGGTAAATATTCTTTGTCCTTACGTGTCCAAATACATCTTTACTCTCAAATTTCATCGTTTTATCGATAGTTTAACCAGGTACAGACTTCAAAAATTTGAAGGTACTGCCCCTTGCCTTATAGTTTAAAAACACTACTTTCATTTATCTCCTCAACCATAGTGGTGGTTTTTTATTCCTGGTATTTTTAATTTCATAATAACGTACTGTGGCATGGTTCTTTATTCACGAATTTACCACGTACCGGGTAGGCTCGTTCAATTTAAAGATTCATGTCTGTCAGTTCTGGAGATTTTTCTTCTTTTAGTTACCTGTTTATTCCTCTGTCCACCTGAGGACTATTCTAGGATGATCTTAGTGATTGGTATGTATATGGCAGACTGGGGAGGAGAACCCACCACCACATATACAGCATTCTCTAAGACAGATAGAACTGCCACACTCTATATAATACAGCACGGAGTGATGAGGTACAAATCAAAAAATAAATAACATAGTCGTGAGACAGTTCATAAGAAAACTAGGGTTTCGCTTTTTCAAAATCCAACTGCTTTTTAGTTACTTATAACCAGGCATGCTGTTCCCATGGCTTCTTGATTCCTCAGGCGGATTCTAGCAGTAATGCTGGTGTCACTCTCCCCAGCGTGAAAAACAAAGATATACACACGTGAGTATACTCAAACCACAGTGGTGTGCGCGGTTACCTGTTCATTTCTTCCCCTCTGATTTCACTATTTACTATTCAGTATCACTCATCTTCTTACATTTCTATCACTGCTTTCTTACATTTTCTCAAAGTTTTCCTCGACTCCAAACTGTGTTTGACTGAATTTTAATTTCAATGTCTAATTCTAGGTGTTTCTTGCTCTCTGTTACTTTATCACTGTATCCTGTTCTTGTTTTACAGATGCTTACGGGTTTTCTGAGATTAATAATAACCGGAGAGAACTAATATGCTTCTTACCTTCATTATCTCTCTCCTCAAGGGTCACTCCTTCCGTCTTAGTTTCCACATTTTATGTGGGAGCTCTCCTTGACTGTTCACACTGAAGGATGACCTACTAAAACCTGACTGTATTGGTAGGGCTTATTAATGGATAAGCTTTCCATTAGGTGATTCAGCAGGGATCTAGTTTACTTGAGGGGATCTCTGGTGCCTAACTGTGAAACGTTATTCTCTAGAGATATTCAATCACTCCACAGAATTCCAACAATCACCCACCCTCTTGTTCTGTTCCCAGCTCATCTCATGCCAGGGAAGAGACTCCTAGCTATCTGTGTTCTACACTCATGGGTGGCCTCAATTTTTCTTTATATATGCATGTACATATACATATGCATTCATAGCAGCAATCATTTTTAAGCTGGAAATAACCTGAATGTCTTAAATTTGATCTATGGCCAAATCAAAAATAAAATTTACCAAAGAAAAGAGAAAATATGAAGAAGAGAATATGTGAAATGTTACAAATATGGCACTTGTGATGGTCATTGTTGAATTATGTACAATAGGAAAAATAATGAAAATAATCTAAATACCTTTTTTCATCAAGAATTAAATAAATAGCAATACAGCCATTCAGTTGTATGAATGTGCTGATATGAAAAGATTTATCAGTTCTACTATGCCAAGCCCCCCCGAAAAGGTGGGGTTTTGTAGTGTTAATGATCCCATTTATAAAAATATCATATCTGTGCATATGTATATATATTTGTTTGGGATATGTGTTAATGTGTTAATATGGAACATATTAATATATATTAATAATTATATATTACAACACACATATATCATACACGTGGCATGTTAACACAATTTCTGAAATAATACGCTAACAAAAATAGGGACAACAGGAGAGAACAACAGAATGCGTAAGCCAAAAAGCAGATGGATGAGAGTAAACAGACCCAAGCCAGCAGTGAATAGAGCTGAGAAAAAACCCAATTCTCCATGGACTCTTCAATAAAAATTGGCTGTATCAGGTGACTGTGAAAATGAAAAGTGGAGGAGGCAGCTTAACATAAGGAGCATCGGGTGAACATTATTCGAAAAGCATCTAGATCCCTAGGTCCTCACCCCTGCCATGGGTTGCCAGGTGACCACTCTTCTGGAGGTTTATTTTCTGAAGATGGTGAAGACAGGATTTCTGGCCTAGGCAATGCTAAGAACTATTGAAGGCGCAGGTACAGATGTGATGCTGAACTCAGTGGGATCAGTGAACTACAACTGCTAAGAATTTCCCCTCCTTCCTTCCCTAATCCTCAACTGGATCCTAAACGCTAGAAGACATTCTCTTACCTTCCAGTCAGGGCTGGAAGACTCTTTTCTCTGGGATGCAACTGGACTAAGAAAAAGACCTAAAGACCTGACAGTAGTCCTCTCCAAAAAATGGCCCACCCAGATTACCTTAGAGTGAAATTAACTCAAAGTTGACAAGTCCCAACCATGTGTTCAAGATTCCTAATCAGGAGAAGACAGCCAAGGAAAAAGTCCTTCAAAGGGAAGAGATCAAAACAATAAAGCAGGAAAAAGCAAACTGGAAGTAGCTAACCATGCAAAAGAAGAACAAAACATTTACAATATCCTTTGGAAAGAGCAAAACCAGAGAGGTTAAGATCTTGTACCCATCTTGAAAGAAGAGAATGGTATGAGAACATGTAGAAAATGAAGAGCTCTTCAAAATTAAAAATATACCAGCTGTCACCAAACATTACGGCAGTAAATTAAATAGTTTTTAAAAGGATAAGAGGATGGGGCACGAGGGTGGCTTATTAGTAGGTTGAGTGTCCAACTTTGGCTCAGGTCATGATCTCACGGTTCGTGAGTTCGAGCCCCACGTCGGGCTCGCTTCTGCCAGCCTGTTAGCATACAGCCTGCTTTGGATCCTCTGTCTCCCTCTCTCTGCCCTTTTGCCACTTGTGCTCTTCCCAAAATAAATATTTTTTAAATAATAAATGAAAGGATCAGAAGACAAAGTTGAGAAAATTTCCAAGAAATCAGAGAAAAAAGACCAAAGAATAACCTCATCCCCAAAACGATAAACATATTAAAATATACTACAGAAAATGCAATACTGATATAATGGTAAGTCAAAAAAATCCAAAACAAAAAACAACAGAGAACAGTAAAATGCAGAGGAAGAAATAATCAACAAAATAATTCAAGAAAAGCACCTGGAACAAAAAGGCTCAAGTTTCTAGAATGAAAAGAGTCTAGCAAGTACTCAAGACAGTGGATGAAAATATATCCACACAAGGCATAATCACCGTGAAATTTTAGGACATTAGAAACAAAGATTCCAGATTCCAAAGAGAAGCAAAAGCCAAAAACAAAAACAAAAACAAAAAAAACCCCAAAACAAAGAACAAAAAACCCCACAAAAAACCTAAGTGATAAAAAACAAGTCACACAGAAAGAATCAGGAATTGTAAGAGTTCTGAACTTCGACCAGAAACAACATCAGAAAAGACAGGTGAGGGGCACCTGGGTGGTTCAGTCAGTTTAGCATCTGACTCCTGATTTGGCTCAGATCATGATCTCACAGTTTGTGAGTTCAAGCCGCACATCGGGCTGTGCGCTGACAGTGCAGAGCCTGCTTGGGATTCTCTCTCCCCTTCTCTCGGCCCCTCCCCTGCTCACACACTCTCTCTCTCTCTTTCTGAAAATAAATAAACTAAAAAAAAAAAATTGAACAATGCTAATAAAATACTGAAGGAAAACCATTCAACTCAGCTAAACCATGCACAGAATAGATATTCTCAGATGCACACAGTCTCTAAAAATTTGCTTTCCTTCTCACTCACTTGTTCTTAAAAAGTTACTAGAGAATATGCTCCACCACAATGAGAGTATGCCGAGGGTAAAACAGACATGAGATGCCAGAACAAAGGAATTCCAAGGGCTCCTCTGAAGAGTGATCCCTAGAATAGGATCTCCCCAGGAAGCTATCTGTGTACCAGATGCAGAAGGAAACCAGTCCTACACAGTGTCCTTTCCAAAGAAATAGCAAGGACCACCATCACTAAGATGCCTGCTGCCACTACACTGTCCGAACGCGTTTAAATAGATTTAGCTTGTTTGAACAATGTGTTGATAAAACTTCAGCTCTCCCCTCTATGTCTTGCAAGGTGTTATTGGGATCAGTGGACTACATCATTGTACCCAGGAGAAATGCTTTGCTCTGACCTGCACCTGAAAGCTAGAAGTTCATTTGGTAAAGCCTAGAATCACAAAACACAGAGCGGCTCACTACCGCCACGCTCCTGTTCGTCCTGGCTGTGGTGAGCCCCGATGTTTCCCAGAACTCCCTTCTGACCCTGCCCCACTGAATTCCCTGAGAGATGCTTCTGCGAATTCTCAGAGCAGCTGAATATGAAACCAGAATATGACCTACAGACTCCGTTCACGTAACATTCTCAAGGAGCCTTCACAGCAAGGCTTGTGCTGGCTACTCTGTGTTTTAAAAATTCATCTGCTCTTTGGAAATATGTATTTATGTTTAATATATACATATATGTTTATTCAAAAGAAAAGTTAAGGAATGATCACACTAAAATCAGGATATTAATTACTTCTGGGGCAGAAATGCAAAATTCTTTTAAATAAATGTTATTTGTTCACCACTATGGTAGACACACCAACATTCATATTGTATTATTTAGTTATAGGTCATTCTGCCTCAAATATTAATAGGCAATAATGCTATCATAAAAGAGGATCATAACAGATGCAATCAAGATAAACAAAATTTGGTATTCTTAACAAAAAATTCAGTGCAATTTTATAGTCTAAAATTACCTAACACAAACCATGCTTTATGTGGCAACAGAAAGGACAGTACCTGAGAAAAAAAACACAGTACTATAGGGTAAATAATAAATTGTAACTAAAATTTAAGGATGCCTTTAGATCTACTAATAACAGAAGTACTTCCAAGCCTCAATCAATGGCTGATTTTATTTCAAGTAATAACAGGCAACAAAATTCTGGTCCAATTAAAAAACGGTACATCGCCTTTACAGAATTTAATTCGTAACAAAACACAGAGTTGCAAGCAACAGGGTATTTGTTAGGTTTACCTTGAAGTCCATTGAGGATAGAAGTAATTTCTATGGATTTAATGTGAGCTGTATCAGAATTTTTGGCATCAGTAAGATCCAGTTTAGATACCATTTCAGGAGATGGATTTGTCTGAAAAGGTGGTTTTGACAAGCGCCGAAGTTTACAGTTTTTTGGAGAGTATTTTTCATCTCTGTCTTTTTCTTTGTCTAATTTATTCTAGGTTAAGAAAAAAAGTATGCTATGTTAGCCATAGTTTATCATGAAGTATTTACTGTAACAATGCTAATACTCATTTTAAACTCAAAGTTGTATCACATATTAAATAATATGAAAAGAAAGAATATAAGAAGGCTCCTCTAAACAGCCAGAGGTGTTTTTTTCTTTTTTCCAAAGGTACTGCAGGATGAGCAAAAAGTTTTTGTCTAATATTTACATTTTAATTGTGGAAGTAAACCAGAGATCCTATGAACAATTCAGACTAAAACTTCATACTGCTAATAACTGGTGTTACAAATTCTTCAAAATTAAATCACAACAGGCTTAAATATTCATAAAAAAAATTTTCACCCAGTAGTTTTAAAACTTGTAACATTTTCAATATAAAATGTGGGCGGGGAGCGACAAAATTCCAAACATCTTCATTTAGTTGACAACTGGGAATAATAACTCTACAAATGATCTGTTGTGAAGTTAACTTGGAAGAAACCTACCTGTTCATTGATAAAGTAACATTTCTGGAAAAAATGAGAAATTTTCTCCAATTGACTGTTTACAAATAAGAGGAGCAGAGGCTAACTAAAATATTTCCTGGAAACTATTCTTTAAGTCTGGTCTTAAAATAATTTAGAGAAAAAAAATCACATTTAGACAAGCTTCCTGAATGACGATGTAGAGCATGATGGTGTAGCAGACAACTCTGAAATCCTGTTATACAGGTCTGACTATAGAATCTGTGGCTATTTTCACACTTCTCCCAAATAGAGTACATGACTATCACCATTATGGATGCACAGAAGATAATTCATTGCATATTATAGATGTTTTGGGATAATGGTTCTCCAAGGGTGGTCCCTGGACCAGCACCCTGAGTTGCAGCTACTGGGTTGCCATATCAAAACTTGAGAACCAGACCCAATTTTACAGTAAGAAAAGAGTAACTATGTTGGGGGAAAGCTTGCACTATTTGGGGCCAGTAGCAGGAAAGTAACAGTTCTTCACTGTGAATATGAAGACTGAATTTCAGAAGAACTACTAAGCACCTCAACTATATGTTACCTAATGAACGGTCAACTTTCTAATAAAACACTTAAAAGATTTAGTCTTAGAATATATAAGAGTAAGTCTATCATACATAAGAGGAACAGTAATTTCCATACAAGTTCATTAATAGAGTCCCCATGGTTCATCTACAGTATGGCTCACAGAGTCCTATGAACACATCCTAAGCTACTGCTAATACAGTCAGCTAAAGATGAAGAGAAAAAGAGAAGGTACAGATAGGCTCTCGTCTGCCTTCAGATACCTTCTTTTCTTCCTCTGAATAGTTTACAGCCCTCACACTAAGCCAGGCTCCCAGCCATACTATTTTATGGCTCCTAGCTGGAGATGAGAGGGGCAAAAAGGGATTGAAATAAGTGAAATCTGGCTGGGTGGTCTTACATGATGTTGGAACTACAAAAGCCTCAGAGATCATTTTTCCAAATGCCTTTTCCAAAGTATCATTTCCAAAATACCTTCCCATAAGGTGACAATATCGATTGTACCCAAATCTAGCACTTGATAAATTCGCTGTTTTAAGAGAGTATTTTCATTTCTACTAACACTGATGGCATCATTTTGGAGGAAAATTTCTGCAATTAACACCTATCATGTAGGAAAAAAAGTTCTTTTAGCAAAGTAAGCACTTACCTTTATTTTCTTCCGATGTTTTATCTTTGGCACATTTTTATCAGCAGGTCTTACTATTTTATCTGCTTTAATCCACTCATCATATCTAAAATGAAAGGAAATTAATATAAATATGCAAAACATCACAGAACTATGCCATATTAAAGAAAAATTCATAAATAGAATTGTAACATTTTAGAACAGGGAAGGACCTTGGAGACCATTTAGCTCAACTTCCTGGTTCAATGAATAAAGCTACCAAGGCCCCAAAAGAGAGATCAAGTGATTTGCCCAAGGACAGAATGTCAGCTTCTGGCTGAGCCAAGACCAGAAAGACCTCCTGAGGTCTAAACTGGCACTCCTGAGTCTGCTACACCAAAGAGAAACCAAACTTGTCTGTAAAGAAACCACAATATTTTCTGTCTTTTTGTTTTGTTTTTAAGCAGCCAGTAGACAGGTTTGTTTGGGGGTTTTTTTCTAGACACATCAGGAAGCTAAGTAATATGCTCTAGTTTTAAATGGCATCATGTGATAGAAGAGCATAATATTATAACTTCTGGACAATGCAAAATCACCTACAAAAAAACAAAAAAACAAAACCTTCTCATGAAACACTAGCAAAGTATACTTGGCCAAGTTTTTCAGTATTCTGAGATGCTTCCTACATGGACAGGCAGCTAAGAGTCAACAGCGCCGATGGCCTGTCCACTCAATGTTGACAGCCTGTGTTAGTTTCACAGGGTGCAACTTACTACTGACTGCAATAAAGCTATTTCTTTAAGACAAAAAAGAACGGCAGTTTATTTTTGTAAAAACTCCGCTAGAAAGAAGAAATATTAAAAACAAATTAACTTCTTTTTATGTTTAAAAAGAAGAAATGGAAAATGGAAAACTCACTGACTTTTTTAACTCCAGAACATGAACTGAAAATGAGCTTTTAAATTAAAATGTCCTCATTATTAGAGGCACTAAATGAAGTAATAAAGGCCCTAAGTCAGGAAGTAAATGACTTGGGTCATTATCTGACGAATAAATTATATTCTTGCTCTAAAGTAGGCCTGGAAAGTATGCCTACAGCCACTCCCAGGCAAAGTGACACTGGCTGGTGCAGCTGAGGGTACAATCCCACGCAAGGGATTATGTCTGTATCTGCTGGAAGCTGTTGAGGGCCATAATAATTACAGAGAATAAGGAAGAACACAATGAGTTCTAGAAAAGTCTTTACATAATCCCTGCTGGCTAGTTATGTGGCCCTTGCCAAGCCACTCTCAACATCAGACCTTGTGTAATCTGTACCAAATAAGACTGTATTAAAAAAATTAAGTAAGACTGCATATCACATAGTTTTTGAGAATCAAATATATGATAAGTACTTTGAAAATTTTTTAAACAAATATTATTATTCTACTTAACACACTCCTCTTGGTATTTATACTGGCACAGAAGCACCTACCTAAATATTTACAGTATTTTAACTTGCCCAGGAATACTGAAAACTGCATTATGCTTGAGATGAAAGCAATTTAGTTCCTACCAAAATTGGACTGAAGGTGGAAAATGAACAGAAAATATCTCTGCCCTCAGCAAAATTGAATATAAATTCCTAGAAGTTGCTGATTTGGATATAGTTATGGAAGTCATTGCTGTGGACTTTGTTTAAAAGAAAACAAAACAAGCTTCCTGTCTTCTTATGAGATAACTAAAGGTAGTTCATGATGGTTCTACATAATACCACATGAGCTAAACAAAGATATCGCAGTTTTTAGCTTTCTTAATTGAAGACACCTGTTATGTAGTTAGTTGTACAGTATCAGACATTTTTTACTACCAGTAAAAACACTACTCTATTCAACTTGGGTTTTTGACATGAATTATATTTCAAATTAGAGCAAAACAGTAGCTTTCAACTTAGGATCACCACCATGAGATATTGTATATTTGCATACGTTACATGGAGCACCAAATACATTAAACAAGCAAAAAAAAAAAAAAAGTTATTGTCTCCATAGTTGAAATGTTCACTGTGATAGAGGAAGACTTCTTTATGACTCAGAGATAATGGATGTTACTTAAATTCTCTTAGGAACAGGGTAGGAGAAACATATACATAAATAAAACAATGGCTACCCCCTTGGTACAGGCTGATGCCCACTGCATAAGCTCAGTTTACAGATGCTATCTGGTAAATCATTTTCTCCTCCACCCAGTTACAACGTAAGGATGCTATAAGAAGACTGGCTATCAGAAGAACTTAAAGTAGCGAGTTTGGATGGGGAAAGACTGTTGGACCAAGCAGAAAACAAAAAAAGAAAATTCTGGAATTAGATGAAACAATCTACACACACTTCCAAAATATCTGAACCGCAGTAATTAAACACTATGGTCTCACTATTTTGGATGACAATTTCGTCTTAAGATAATGAATATTCTGTATGGCTTTGGGAGATGCTTTGGAAAGTTCTTTAGATACACTTCCTATTGAAGTAATTCCATGGTAACTTATAGTCCTATAAGTATTAGCTAATATCATTTCTCCATTATTTGCCTCTTTCTGTTCTACTTTCTCAGTGCTTTTTGTCTGCTCAGGCATTCCCCCCATTCTGATACTATTCTTGTAGACTTTTTTTCTTTCCTGCACCAGATTTATTCTCCATTTTTATAAAATGTAGTGACACAGTATTATTATTGCTATTATAATTAATAGCCTCTGGAACTAGATCGTGCCTTAAAAACCAATGAATTTATTTCACAGATTCAGAAAACTCTGACCATGGAAGAAAATGGGACTTTGCAAACAATAGGCTTGCAAGAAAAGCACTCGGTAGGGAGTTAGAGAAAAATGGGAAAGGGACAGCCTCTTAAAACATTCTGGTCAATACCAGAATAATGATTGAGGGCACACCAGGTCCCATTCAGAGAAAGCACAGAAAAGAGTAACAGACCAGCATTAGGAAAAGCCTCATTAGGGGATTTTGGTTATGGGAGTGCTTTCAAATTCCAAAGCCCATACCAAATGGAAGCTGAGACTGCAGACATAAACATTAACCCAGACCAATCCTTCAAAACTTCATGACGCTCTAAATAGCACTTTAGTTGCTTGATTAATCGTACAAGGGAAAAAAATATCAGCGAATAAACTGATCATTGTATTTTAAAAGTAAGAAATGTTCCTTCCCTTTACATAATCATTCAGAGTATCATCCAACTGTTCCATTTCCTATACAGAGGACTTTCAAAGAACAGGAAGGAGAGACACATAAAGTCACGTGGGAGAAAAAACAAAAACTGGTGCCGGAAAAAAAAACAAAAAACAACAAAAAAAACCCCACAACACTTCCTATAGACACTAACTTATGTAAGGAAGAGGCCAACTCAACTTTTATTTTAACTAGTGCCAGTTAATTTATTTTTTTTTCTTAGTTTTTTGTTTTTTTTTTTTTTTTTAATGTTTATTTATTCTTGAGAGAGACAGAGCCTGAGCAGAGGAGAAGCATAGAGGGAGGGAGACACAGAATCTGAAGCAGGCTCCAGGGTCTGAGCTGTCAGCACAGAGCCTGATGCGGGGCTCAAGCTCACTAATGGCAAGACCATGACTTGAGCCGAAGTCAGATGCTTAACCAACGAAGCTACCCAGGTGCCCCGCGTGCCAGTTAATTTAAATAAAGAGGTAATATTAGTGGGTCAAGATTCTGATTCCCTATCAACTACCAAGCATAAAGACTTGAATGAAGAGCATTTAGTTCAGAACTACAAGAAGTTGATGCTGTTTATTCTATGTAAACTTTGACTTTTAATACAGTATATTAAAAAGAGACTCCACGTGTGCTCTAAGCAGCACAGAAGGAATCAAGAGCACATATTTTGATGGGGTCTCTCCACTAGTAGGAAGAACACTACTTAACAGATATCTAGGGTAACAGGTCTTCAGAGAAACCACTTTCTATCATTAAATACCTAGACTTCTCCTCAAGGCTGGTAGGACTGTAGCCGTCAGCTACCACATTTAGTAACAATGTAGTTTGAGAACCAGGAGAGACAGAAGGCGAAGGGCTGGGCCTACAAACAAAATGACTTGCACCTTTGATCCAAACAACAGAGTCCTAAGAGAATGTCAAGAAAACCAATGGTCTGCATTATTGATATAAACTGTGCTACCTTTAATTAGACATTACCTTTAGAAATTAGGATCACAAGATAGTAATGGAGCTCTCTGTGACAGAAGGAAATAGAGTTTGGCATGGCACAAAGAAAAGAGGATTACTGAATTCTTCCCTTTAAAAGCAAATACTGAGAAACTAAGAAAAACAAATACTGAAACAAATATTAAAATGTTGAATTAAAAAAATACTGAATTAGAAAATAAAGTCTGTCAGTAATTAGACCATACTTTTTCAATTATCAATAAATCACTGTAATTAATGTATGGAACCTACACAGGTATCTCATCTCGTATTTAACTAGAGTATTAAGGAAAATATTTTCAAAACACACGCATGGCATACCTGAGGATATTTCTATTGAGACCATCGAATATTCAACTAATGGAACGAACATGAAAGGAGAGATGCACGAGCAACTCCTTTAACTTATAAAGGTCTGCTCCCTGCTCTGTACAAAATGATGGAGCTGGACCAGATGACCCCGGAAGCAGAAAGTAAGATGAACCGCCAAGACTGAATGTCCGCTCGGGGACTTATTCGTTTGATAAAGACTTCCCGGGGAGCTACGCACTGGGCATTCGGGAATGGTGTAGTACAGCTTCTTCCCACAAGTAGCTGACAGCGAAACAGAGAACACGACCCTAAGCGGTAATGACAAAAGTACCAATACAAACCTTCGGAAAGAAGCCACATAGGTATTTGAATTTTTTAAATGTGTTGAATTAAAATATTCACACAAAGCTAGAAGGAACCATTCAGAGACCATAACATACTTGCTCTCACCAGAGAAACACAGCTTTCTGATTTTTGTTTGGATGTGTTGGCAAATCATCTAAGAAATCACTTAGCAATAATAAAAATGGAAAAGAACATTAATCAACCAGATGTAAGAAAACCGAAATGGTTACTGTTGCCCACAGCAATTTAGATTTGGGTTCTTCTTAACCCCAACCAAACCACTTTCAAAGAAATATTATCAGTGTGTATTAACATGTACCCCAAAAGACATAACCTTAGAGATTAAAAAAAATAATTACATGCATAATAAAGATATTTTAAAAATAATTTCACAAGCAAAACCAAACTGCCATAATATTTAAAAGCTCACTATATGTATACAGATTATAAAAAAGAGAAAATCTAAAACCCGACCATTAATTTAGGTAAAATAATAAAGTCTTTTGTATTTTGTTTTCTGTAATGAATAGACTCATTTAATAACTGCTGAATAATATGCATTTTATATCTTGCCTATCTTTATACAAAAAGGTAATCCATGTCATACAACAAACTCAGGTCTCAAAAACCTTACATCTAAAGTGGAAATGTAGGCAATCTTAGCAAGGAAAGAAAATTTTCCCTCTTAATAGTTAGAGTAAAAAAAATTACAGAAAAAGTAAGTATGACACTGTAATAGGAAAAAAGACCAAATCATATGAAAAACAGCAATAGTTATTGATCATGAACTTTATAAGCCACTGTATCGATATTTACCTACTTTATGAATTTTCTATAATAATCTGAATTTACACATAATATTTTTAATCTGAGAGAATATATAAATCAAAATTTATGAAAGACTCACTGAACACAATTTAATGCTTTCTGTCATGTACTTTAAGATATGACAAAACAAAAATAAAAGCATTATCTTATTGAAAAAATAAAATTCTAAGCATGCTATTAACATTTCATATTTCCACATCATGTAACACTTCATGTTAAACCCACATCAAAGACACAGGAATGGTGTTCATCATAATAAAGAACAGAATGACAATAACTTGAATATTATAGCATAATCATATTTAATATTTGACACAAACAGCCTAAGTGCATGGCATAGAAATTATATCGATTGGTTTTCCTAAAGAGCTTAAGTCTGTAAAATGAAAAAAGGTATAGGTCTTTAGGCAGAGGGAATATGTAATGTTAAGAACACATCACAGAATACTCTATCAGGCTTATAGAGATCACTACAAATGGTTAACAACTGTGGCACTTACTGTATTTTGTGGCGCAGATACTGACTTTTAAAAGTACCTTAAAAATTTACTTTATTAACATTTGATCAATTTAGAGGATTAGGATTTATGTACAGTTAGAAAAATATACCAATGTACCTACCAATCTACAAAACCACCAAATGAACAGGTCCACATTTACCTTTTACCTTAAACGTAACTGCCAATCTACAAAAAAATAATGAATGGAACAAGTCCAACTTAGTAAACATTCTAAGTTCGACATACAAAGAAAGAAAGCCCACCTGAGTGCAAAATATCCAAGTTACTAATCTTTTTTCATGAAGGAACTATTTATTTTCACTCGCACTGAGAAACTAGAGTCAACTCAAAAGTCTTATTTTTAAAGTATAAACTATTTTTATGTTCATTTCATTCCCTGCTTTTAAACTTTATTTTAATTTTCTCTGCATGTATGACTGATACAAATCATTTGCATACTGCATAAGAATTTTTCACATGAGTGGTAACACAGCCCTTTTGACTGCCATGGTACTTTTTAATTTGAATATGCTTTACATCATAAACATAAGTTGAATAAGCTGGGGGACTGTGACAGGGGGTTAGGGAAGTGAGAGTTTGGAAAAGATGACAATGAGAGATCAAGAAATAAAGAATGGGATACAGGAGGAAGAACATGCGAAGGGAATTGGAAGGCCTGGTTAAAAAGACAGGGGTAGGGTGTCTGACTCCTGATCTCGGCTCAGGTCATTCTCTCATGGTTCCAGAGTTTGAGCCCCTCAGCAGGCTCTGCCTGACAGCATGGAGCCTGCTTGGGAGTCTGTCTGTCTGTCTGTCTCTCTCCCTCCCTCCCTCCCTCTCTCTCCCTGCCCTTCCCCCATGCACACACACACACTCTCTCAAAATAAATAAACAAACTCAAAAACAAAACAAAACAAAAACAAAAATGGAGCAATGTCCCCTCCCAGCCTTCTAAAACAAGTTTGCTGATATTCACTTGTAAACCCCTGTCAAATGATCTTCATTTATAGTTCATTAACTTTCACACTATAGCAATAAAGCAGACAATTTCCAAGACGGTTTTGCTTTCCTTTCTATCATTACCAGAATAATTACTTTAAAGCACAGGAATAGAACAACTCTGTACTCTTTTATCAACATTCCTAAGTCCATTGGCATACACTATGAAAGTATGGTAGGGATCAGATGACATGAAAGTAAAAGAAGAAAAAGAAGTAAGGACATAAAATACTCTGAAGGTGGAAGGAATATGAATATGGAAGAAATTAATCTGAAGTGACGTAAAAATTCTTAAAGGGACAAAAGAAGACAGAGCAGAAGTAAAGTCACATCAGGAGTATTTCCCATCAGATTCACTTTAGTCTCACTCTCAACCCCATTTCGGCTGCTAATTAGGAGATGGGCTCTTCATATGACAAAAATCATAAAAAAAGAACTATCATACATACTTTTATAAAAATTAAAATGGATTAAAAACTAAAGTATTAGAACTAAAAGTATAGGGGCACCTGAGTAGCTCATTCGGTTAAGCATCTGACTTCAGTTCAGGTCATGATCTCACGGTTCGGTTCGTGGGTTCCAGCCCCACACGGGGCCCTGTGCTGTCAGCACAGCCTACTTCGGATCCTGTCCCCCTCTCTCCCTGCCTCCCCCTCCCCCCACCCCTTCCCCTACCATGTGCGCGCGCTCTCTCTCTCTCTCTCTCTCTCTCTCAAATCAATAAACGTTAAAAAAAAAAAAAAAGAACTAAAAGTATACAATTCTTAGAAGAAAACACAGGGCAATTTTCACAACACCAGATTTGGTGATGTTTTCTAGGATATACCACCGAAAGCATGGGCAACAAAGAAAAAATGGGTGAATAAGGACTTTATCAAAATTTAAAACTTTTGTATATCAAAAGACAGTATCAAGAGAGTGAAAAGCAAATTCTGTGGGTTCACAGAATGGGAGAAAATATCTGCAAGCCATGTATCTGAGAAAGGATTAATATACAGAACATATGAAGAATTCCTACAACTCAACAATAACAACAATTCAAAAATGAGCAAAGGGCTTAAACAGACATTTCCCCAAAGACATACAAATAGCCAATAAGTATGCATCACTAGTCATTCTAAACATGCAAATCAAAACCAAATGGGGGGCTCCTGGGTGGCTCAGTCGGTTAAGCGTCCAACTTCGGCTTAGGTCACGATCTCACAGTCTGTGAGTTTGGGTCCCGAGTCGGACTCTGTGCTGACAGCTCAGAACCTGGAGCCTGTTTCAGATTCTGTGTCTCCCCCTCTCCCTGCCCCTTCCCCGCTCATGCTCTCTGTCTCTGTTTCTGAAAAATGAATAAACCTTTCAAAAAAAAAATTGAAAAAAAAAATGAGATACTAAGTTAGCTAATAATAACCATTTTTTTAGCAATAGAAAATAACAAATGTTGGTGATGATTTGGAGAAACCAGAACCCTAACACAATTCTGCTAAGAATGTAACATGGTGTAGCCTCTGTGGAAAACAGCTTGACAGTGCCTCAGGACGTTAAACAAAGAGTTCCCACACATAAAAGCATTGAGAGGCTCCAGTGAGGGAGCCAGGCCACATCTGTCCCAATCCCCCATTTGTGTCTGTATTCTGTAAGTATCATTTTTGTAGACTAGTTCCTTTGATCTGGATTTTAACTCCTGCTGTACTTCTATTTTGTTGCCAGGAGGTCCAATTTAGTTCAAGATTTATTTGCTACTTACAGGCATGTACTTTTCTAGAAGTGGTAAGGGATATTAATGGAATGAATATGGAATTGGGATTACTTTTCACGTTTTAAAAATTAAATGCTCTTTTGTAGTGGGAAGTAATGTGGTCCTGAGGTCCCCACAGTCCTAAGTGGAAGCTATATTCCAGAAGGTCAAAATTATTTGGCTCCAAGAAATAATTTAGAAAAATGCAGTTATCAGAAAAGTGATTCAAATTAGGGCTGGAAAAATAGAGATAGAATGTAAACAAGTTAAAATGGGTATCAAAGGATAAAAGGGCACAATTATAAGGAAGAAAACACACAAAGACAAGAAGAGACAAAAGAGGATGACTGAGGAATGGCAGAAAAGGAAAATAAACAAGAAAAACAGTTGTCGCTGTAGCAGCTGGAACACAAGTTAACACTGTCACAGAAGGAGCGATCAGCAGGGTCAGATGCCACTGTTGAGGCAAGCAGCAAGAGGTCAAGAAATAAGGACGGAATTCAGTCAGATGGGGGTCAATGGTGACAGTTTTGGAGGTGTGACAGGGGCAAAAGCCTTACTGGAGTGGGCTTACACAAAACAACACGAGAGAAGTCGGCTGCTCAAATAGTCTTGCTGGATAGAAATACAGCAGAGAAATGGCACAGCAGGAAAAGCAGGGGGAAGGTCAAGTGAGCTTTGAGACGGGAGAAATCCCTGCAGGTCCAGACAACAATGAGTTAGAACAGAGCGAGAAGCTGATGACAGAGAGGGGGAAGAAAGGGAAAATTTCTGGGGCCCCGGCTCTGATTTAGGCAACAAGGCACTGCACTCAGAAGACCGGCTTTAGACAGCGGCGCGCCCGATCACCGATGACTAACGACCGGGCGCAGAGCGTGGCAAGGGAGGCGGGTAAGAAGGTGGAAGTCTGCAGAAATTCTCTCATTCCAATTTTTCAGTGAGGTTACGAAGCAGGGATGGGGAAGAGATCCTGGGTATCTGAGGAGATAAGAAACAGTATGAAATAGTCTTCAGAGAAAGTAAGAGAGGGGATGGAAGGGGGACATATCTTGGCGACTTAAGGTTCACAGTCATGAATTTAAAGTAAGTCATTTTGCTTTCTCCAGCCAGGGTGAGCCGCAGGTGCAGGCCAGGAGCACAAGAGTGAGATTTAATTGGTGTTCTAGTGGTTCTGTCGATCAAGAATTACAAAGCAACACAAGAGCAACAGAAGAGCGTGGGGGTCAAAAGAAATGACTCTAAGGGGTGACTGAAGGTAAGTAAGCCAAGGGGAGGGCTGAGGGTATTAGGAGGGAGGGGCGGTGGGATGGATGGGTTGTAAATCCTGGGGTGGGTAGTTCCTTCATCTGGACAATCAATGCCTTAACGGGAACCATTTCTTTGTATCTCTGTTCAAGCATAGTATTTTGCACAGGATACTGAACTTATATATGCCAAATAAAAGAATAAATGTTTGTTAAAAAGCAGTTGAATGTTAGCACAAAGTAGGTTTGAACCTATTTGTGAAAGCTTTTTACTAGTTGTCCCCCGCCCCCCATCTCTTCAAAGGAGGAGCCAATTTGCTTCGAGAGACAGAATTTTTTTTTTTTTTTTTTATGTTTTGGTTTTGTTTTTGAGAGAGAGACAAGAGCATGAGCAGGGGAGGGGTGGAGAGAGAGGGAGACACAGAATCCGAAGCTGACTCCAGGCTCTGAGCTGTCAGCACAGAGCCTGAAGCGGGGCTCAAACCCACAAATTGTGAGATCATGAGCTGAGCCGAAGTGGGACACTGAACTGACTGAGCCAGCCAGGCACCCTGAGAGACAAAATATTTTTTAAATGAAATACATTTTTATTGCCAAGTAATATCTTTAAATATAACTTATCTTATTTTTAGTTCTCTAGAACTTATAAAATGGAGTAGAACTAATTTGCTAATTAGAAATTTTACAGCTGAAACTTTAGTGTTGCTTTCCCCTTTCTCTTTTACTTGAGGGTATCCTTTTCATGTAGTTGATGAGCTTTAATATAAAAAAAAAAAATTCTCTAATCAAATTCCCAACCCCTTGATTATGGAAAGCCAAACTGGAAATGGAGAAAAATCAGCTTCGATACATGATAAAACACTGATGCATTTTAAATTGCAAGCCAAGTTGCCCAGAAAGCTGTAACACACTTGGCTGTGTTTGGGAACGAGGCTAAACCCAACACACACACAACAGAGATTGTAGCAGCTGAATTTCAGAGTGTAACTTTATTTTCAAAACTCAATCCCACGTTTATGGCATGAACTTAGAAGCGAGAACAAAGGGGATCAATTAGCTAATGAACTAAAAACTTCCATAAAGCATGAACATCATGCAGAGAAAACACGCAGAAAGCCTACTATGAAAAATTACTGAAGTGTGATTATAATTTTTAAAAACGTATAATGTCTTTTAAAAGACTACAAGAGAACATACTACAATATTACTAGTTGTCTTTCTACTTTTATGTATTTCGCCAGTTTTCTAGATTGGATGCTATTTTTAGAAGAGTCAAATACAATTCATAAAGAAGCACTGACTTCCTCCAAGCACATGGCAACCTAGTGAAGTCTACTGTGTTGGACAATAGTTTTACATATGGTCACCACACCCGACAAATTCTGTTGCACTATTATGCCATTTATAAGCCATTATGTGGTTTAAGATCCAGAGTTCTGGCTATTTCCAGTAAATCTGATGTAAGCTTGTAAAAATGTGTCTTCTTCTTGTGGTAGTAAAAATAAATTGGCCCAAATCCTATTCTTTTGTGTAACAAAAATTAACATTTTTCAAATGTGAAATAGGTGTGCAAATGAAAATTGTATTATTGGAAAGGTTTACACAGCATTTTAGAAAAAAGGTAAAATGTAGAAATTACCAGAAAAATAGCATTTTTTAAACTAAGAAAGATAGTCTCTTATTTTCTTTATGAAAAATTTGTTTACTGGAAAGTGACCTTTCAGATCAAACAAAACTCACACAAATAGCTCCATAAGAAGTTTCCTAAATTGCTATAGTAATGAATGACTGCCACTGAAGATAAAACTATTTTCATGAACCTTCATACATAAATCTTCATGTCTAATTTCACATCTCTTAAGTGAAATTCAAAGATCAAGCTGAAGATCACTGAAACAACAGGAACACAGTTGCAGAACTGATGAGGATTTGTTGCAGTCCTCATTAGATTAGCTTCAGACATGAAGGAGCAGCAAATATCATAATTATTGCTTATTCATCAATAAGAGATTCTGGTTATTACTGCAGAGAGAAATAGGACTATTGTTATACTGACTATGAAAATTAACTGCTAATCTACAGAAGTACAGCTTTCTCTATGCTGCTGGAGTATGAAGAGATTCACTCTACAGGTCTTCGTCAAGTTGGTTAGTTTTCTTCTTTTGAAAGTTCAGACCACACAAACGCTTGAGGTGTGAGGAGTAGATGGCATCCTTCTCAGTGACATCATCTTGTCTTGTTGAACTAGGTCTCGTTTTCTCTTCTGTATTATTAAAAACTTGAAGGTCTCAATTTAAAGTCTTCCCTTACCATCCCCAACCCCTCACCAATTTCAAAGCTAAAATACTGACATTCTCTTTCTGGCCCCTAAAATCCAAGTGTTCCGACGGAAAGATGACTCTTTCCTTCACTCAGTCTTTTCTTAAACAAACAGAAAGTTGTGTCCTACTTGCAGAATAATTGTATGAATGTCTCAATTCTTATACTTACTGAGCCTCTTTATTTAACGGAACAATAGAAAATAATCAAGCCCTGATAATGGTGCAAGTTCTGTCACGAAATACAAAGCATTTAATAAGGCCACTAGAAAAACTACCTCATTATATAAACTAAGGGCAGAAGAACTGAAAGGAGAGGTAAAAGATGATGTGGCTCTTACATCTCTTGTGGGCATTACTCAGTAATTACTAATTTTTCCTGATTCAATTTTTTCCTTCCTAATTTTAAACTAACGTATTCAACATGTACACTCCAGGCATAAATGGAACTCCCTCGACATTTATATTATGATGATCATTTAGTAAGATCAAAATGATTAAATGTCAAAACTGGGCAAAATATTCTTATAGCAGCTATATCTGAGATCTCCAGTATCTTCCGTTGAACATGATCATTAATAGCCAGCCCTTCAGGTAAGGAAAATCATGTACCACAAAAGCAGCCCAAGAGCCAACGGACAAAAGGATAAATTACACATGGTGTTAAAACTGACTCTTTGGAAAAGCTTATGTTACGGGACAACACTGATTAAAAGTATTCTTAAAATCCCAAACTCGCTGGTTAGAAATAACAAAGAACGAGTCCCCAAACAAAACTTCTAAACATTTCCTTATGACTTAAATTGTTATTTTCTTCCAAGCGTCAGAATGGATCAGAATTGCACTTTTCTCTAAGTAAGAAAGGTAATCAGATTAGACATGCTTCTAGAGCTTCCTATTGCCACAGCAGGACAACACAAAATGGACTTTTAAGAAACAGAGGCTATATAGTTTTTTTAAGAAACAGAAATTGAGATGATGTTTTCTGAACACCTTTCTAAATCACAGAATACAACTGAAATAAAAAGCGCGGGAACTGTATTCCTCCTTGAAGATACTAGGCACACCACGAAACCACCATTTCTAACTTCTGTGGTGAATTTTTCAAGGGCGACAACGCTATCACAAGCTGTATTTCAAATAAAGTATCAAAGATTCCAAAACGAATTTATAGATTTTCTTAAAAGATAATTTAAGTGACCAGATCCTAAAACAGACTTGCCAATCTTGGATAAAATTCAAATACAAAATTTCTCTGGATGAACCAAAGAAAACTTGTATAAGATAAGAAGTGAAGTCACTGAACACCACCTAAAAGACCAAACCTTAGTCTTGCCTTTCATCCCTAGGGTGATCAACAGTCAGAAAGCGCACCCTATTTTAGTTAAGCACACTTGCTTATTGCATTTCCACCATATCGTCTCAAATACACAAATAACTTTCTGAGGCTTCTGAACAAGACTATAATCTAAGAGATGTTAATGAAGAGATAAAGGCCCTCTTAAAATGGCTAATGCATCTTAAGAAATCACGACTTTAAAATCCCTGCCTCCTGTAAGAAAGACACGTGACAACTTCAGATTACAAAGAAGAGGTTACTGTGGCAATGTAATGTTGAAAACGCGAGAGAGAAAGAAGCCCGGTAATTAACTCACAGACATGTAGAAGCTCAAAACTCTTTTAACTTTAAAAAAGATTTTTCTACTTAAATAAATTAAAAAAAAAAAAAAAAAGATTTTTCTATCATTTCACCAATAATGTTGCTGTCCCTGTTAATCTTCATGTATAACATAAAAGTCAACTGTATAGGATATCAGTTTTCTAGACCCTAAGGGTATCTTCTAAGTATTCAAAAACAGTAAGTAGGAAGTCACTAAGCGAGGCATTTACATGCTGAAATCTACAGATTTTTTATATGGTACTATGACCTCAATCAGAGTAACTAATAAGTCTGTAATTCGTCAATTAACTTTTAAAATAGAAAATTATTTTAGAAGTGTTTTTAGGTAGTAATCACTAGCTGAAACTCAAGTTACCTCACATTCCATCCGCAGTAATGCACCAAGTAAAGGACCTCTCCACCTTCGACATCAGAATCTTTAATACTAGCTTCATACATTTTTTGATTTTTCCCTCGTCCATACCGCACTTGGACTTTCATGCCTGGTGGATAGCATTCAAACTCCTCGTCCTCATCGTTGTCATCATCCTCTTCATCCTCTTCCTCCTCCTCCTCCTCCTCTTCTGCTTCTTCATCATCTTCATCTTCCTCTTTATTCGTTTCATCTCTTGAAAGGTTTAAAAAATTGCAGTTAATAAAAGACACTTCATAAGCTTTTCAGTTCCAAACCACATAAACTGATAAAAATCGTGGCTGTGATTGCTCCGGGAACGGCAGGTTCCATGTGCATGAAATTCTGGGTTGCAACGTAACATTAAAAACCAAAACTGTATAAGATGACTGTGGTTATAGAGAAATACATTTAGAGGAAATGAAGATTGAAAAATGCATTAAAAGAAAATTTCCAACAGCCAGAAGAAGAGAAGTTGTATAAGAAACTATTAAGGTCAACTTTAACAACTTTTTCATGGTTTATTATGAAAGTGCTTTACACAAACGTGTTGACAAAAACACAAATCAGTTACACCTCATAGCCATTTCCAGACTAAAAAGTATTTTTTATTCAAGTATTTCCAGCCCCGGGGTGTTGAAAACAAAAACTTTTACTAGCCAACAGCTAGTCTTATTGAGTTCAAAAGGTGCTCCAACCAGAATTTCAAATGTTATGCTAACTGAAATATGGTTTTACCTTTCACAGGACTATTTGACTAACTTCACATCAATATCACATCATTTTTTTCTTTCTATTCTTCTAAACTTTGCTACAATTTCTGTTTCTTTACCGCGTGTAAAGTCTTTTACCGACTCTCTCAACTTCGAAGTTCCAATGAAATAAGTATAAGACAGGCCAAGTCCAAGTAACACAAAACTAAAAGTGAAATCATTCTAGAAGCAGCACTGCAACCATTTCAGTCTTCTCAGTATTGTGCACTTTTTAAAACTGAGCATTCGCATTCATTTTATATTAGCCACAAATCCATATTAAACAAGTTGGAGAAAATCTTCCAAACACTAGATTTAGTTTTTAAAAGACTTCAATATGAAATTCAACTATATTTAGTCCCAAGATAAATACTATGTATTTACCCTGCACAGCAGATAAAAACTATGTCTATTATCTAGTACAATAGTTTTCTCTCAAAAAGACTCCATCACTTTAGAGCTGACAAATAAAGATTATAAAACAGAAACTACATGACAGTTACATAATTAAGCTTTAAAAGTTCATGAATGTAGTATTTATATAAAAAGCCTTTTCCACTGATCATTTGTTTCATAATCTTATACGCAACCTTTTTAGCAATAACATACTTTATCACTCCTAATTATGCAATTACGTAAGCAACAGAAACAATCTATAGTAATACAAGCAACACTAAAATGTTTTTATTCTCCTACCTCTTTCCTTCTACATTGTGAGGCAGGAGGGGCGAAGGGAAGCCTAATAGTCTGTGAAATTAAGTGTAAGTTTACAAAAGTAACAAATGCATCAGTTTTCTCAGAAATACATCACAAAGTCTACAGAATCTCAAGAATTATTTCTATTTTTAAAGACTCATTTATATTCAAATGAATAGGTACTTCAAAATTAAGATCTAAATAAACCAGCTATAATTGGAGATAAAAAACTAGAACTCTATTATTAAAAATACATGAACATGTCTGTACTGAAGACATAATTATTAGTAAGGCTAAAATATCTAAGAAATTACCAGAGAGGGTATTTTGGATGATAAACTATTATTAACAACTTTAAATAAGTGTTTATATGTATTTAAAAAATTAAAACAGTTAAAACATTTTTTTTGGAAAGAATATTCCTTGTTTAAATCATAAGCTTGTATCTCTGTGTATCAGGGAGAAAAGGAAGTGTATTCTAGTGGCCACAACAAAAGAAGTTGTTTATTATGCGCCAAAGATATTTGTTATGTACCTCAGAATGATCATATCAGAGAAAGGAGAGACACAGAATAAAAAGTCTAAGAGTTTTTAAATGAAAACTTCTAAATTGTGTCTTACATTACACAATGCTCTGAGCACAACTGGTTCATGCCAGTAAGAAGCACAATCCTACTTTAGTGCAGCCTGGCAGTCTTTAATTTTATCTGGAGTAATACTCTAATACTCTGTATTAATAAAGCAATCAAAAATTGAAAACAAAAGTTTCACACTGAATGTCAACCTCAGACACCAACCAACTTAAACAGTGTACTAAAGTTTAAAGAAGCAAACAACACAATTGCTATCAGTCAAATAAAATATTCTACTCCTTTCTCTAATAATTCACTGGCAAAATCAAAGGTAAAATGCACTAAATCAGACATAGAATGCCAACAATGATACCTTCTGGAAGTATAAAATGTAATCAGCATATAGATTTGTAAAAATTAAGTTGATGTGGATCTCTCTCTCTCTCTCTCTCTCACACACACACACACACACACACACACACACACACACATACACACACGCACATCTTTTAAAGAACTATTATTTTGGGAAACCAAATGTATCAATATTTTTCATCTGAATTCACAAATATCAAATTTTCCCAGTTTGATGTCACACTCCATACAATGGAACAAATTAAAAAAACAACAACTTTAACTTATTAATACTTTCTATGGGCCAGGCATTGAACAGGGCATTTTACCTAAATTAACTTATTTAATCTCCTTTACCTAGACTATGAAAAAAGGACATGGCAAATTCCTGGCAGTAACTAGTAATTACTTAGAGAAACTCTATATGCTAGAGAAATACTCACATATGATTCTTTATAACTATCAAATTTTCTCTTGCACTTATCTAATAAAACTCAGAAATCAATCTTGGACATTCCCAACACATAACACTACCAAATTAGTGCTGTCGGGCTAGGAAAATTTCAGTTTGTAGTATGATACATTAATAAATATATGTAGTAAATTAAAAAGCCATAGAGTTGAAGAATTTTTTAAAACCTACAATATATAGTTTACACCAGAAAATAAATTGAAACACCAACTTGAAAAAATAAGATAATTATTAGTGACAAAGAGAAAACACAGTCTTATCACAATGCCTCCCACACAGCAGATATTCCAGAAATACATGCAAATTTAAAGATCAGATTTTCAGACAAAAAGCTGAATCCTTACTAAGTTTCTTAGGAGTTGAAATAGTCTCCAGCAACAGCAAGGAGTACCTTGAAATATACACGTGCACACAGGACTATAACCAAGTATAATGAAAAAACACTTAGACTATATTCATCTAAACCCAGGTTTCTCCTCCCATGTTTATCTGTATGCTGCAGCCAAAATTTCAGAGGACACTAAAATAATCAAGAGATTTTAGGCAAAAAGCTACGTACTTACTAAGTTTTTTAATAGCTGAAATAATCACCAACAGCAGTAAGGAGTACTTGATATAGACATTTGTACACAAAGATATATAACAAGGTATACTAAACAAGTACCTTTCCCTAAATTTGCAAAGCATATTTTGCTTCCCTTCCCTGCCTATGTGCATGCTGTGGCCGAATTTCAGAAACCACTAAAATGATCAAAAACATTTGGTTGTACTTATTTAAACGGACCATTGACGATGGGGATGTGTAGGGTTTTTTTAAACCTCAGCGATGACTAGATGCCAAAGATCATCTACAAAATCCAGGGGTCCACTGGCAGTGCATAAATTACATTGCTGAATAAACAGTTCATCATTCCAAACTGACCAAAATGAGGAATTACTACTGTCACAGAAAACACAATATAACAATCCAGGCCTTGTGAAAGCTAATTATTAGCACTTTTCCATTCTTATTTTTTGCTTAAGAAATTAACACAACTCTTAAAATCTAGAGCCAACATACCATCTAGAAAACATTACATACAGAAAGCCATCTTCCCAAATTTCTATTATCCGGTTATTCAGCAGAGCTTAATGTAGTAAGAAGTATTTTTCTAGCTCAAAATTTCATAAATTTCCATGATGAGAGCAAGAAGAATGGATCAAAAACATGATCTTTTGCTACAAATTTGCATTAGTAGGGTCTCTGAAGAAGGCAAATGGTACTTACATACTAAATGCAAACCACTCAATTACACTATATTTTGGCAAATTTAGGTTCAAACACGCACACACACAAAGGGCAAATTACAAGAATTCATTCAGCCAAAAAATGCATCTTAACCAAAAACAAATTTCTTACCCAGATTTTGCTTTTTCTTCTTCAGCTTCTACCTTTATGCTGAGGGACTCATCTACTCCAGTTGTCTCCTCATCTTTGTCCTCCAGATTCTCATTTTCTTCTGTTTTTTTCATGTTAACTTCTTTTTCCTGATCGGACTGTGTAGGTATAGATTCTAATAAATTCTTTTTACTTCCCTAGAAAAAAATCAGAGGAACTAAACCAACAAAAGTAAAAACTGTCAACCTAATTCCATGATCTAATTGTTAGCAAAAGGCGGTACCAACCAATACTAATATTGAGAAACGCGTTAGCTATTTTAAGATACTCCTGCCATTCCTAACACACTAAGGCAAAAACAGCGAACAACTATTTTAAATACAAAAATAGCACTTAACGAGGAAAATGCTCAAAAAATTAAGTATAACATTTTATAATAATAAGTTAACCATGAAAATGTTACAGACAGTGTAGACAATGTACCAAAGAAGGCACAGCACTATGAACAGTATCTGATTTACCAGAGAGGGTTTAATATTTTCTTTTCTTTCAGTATCATCATCAGTAGGCTTTTCTTCTTTTGGTATTATATTCTCCTCCTCTTCAATCTTTATTTCTTTGATTTCTGGTTCATTTTCTTCCTTAACTTTGATTTCTTTTACATTTTCACACTCCTTACATGGCTTGTTAACAACCTTCTCTGGCAATGCCATTTGAAATTCAATATTGGCCGACCTACAGTACTCCTCAAAACCATATAAATATCTGGAAACGTGAAGAGAAATTACATTTGGGAAAACATTTCAAATTATTACTACAGAGTGGTGGTTTTTAAAAGGTGTTTATTTCTTTTAAGTTCTCAAATATTGAGTCATATTAATATTCTAATTTATTCTAGTTCAGTTCTTCCCATTCTCTTTAACCCAAATAGAAACATTTTTCAAAAAACCCAAAGTCACAAAAAAACTACGCCAAAAGTAAAAAAACAGTATCTTAAATAAAGTAACTGTAACAACAATAGCTATTAAAAGTATTAGTAAAGCATCAACTTTTTAAGCACTTTTTTTTTTATTTTGGAGAGAGAGAGACAGAGAGAGAGAGAGAGAGAGAGAGAGAGAGAGAGATGAATCCCAAGCAGGCTCTGCGCTGTCCAGCACAGAGCCCAACGTGGGGCTCGACCTCATGAATCATGAGATCCTGACCTGAGTCAAAGTCAAGAGTCAGATGCTCAGCTGACTGAGCCACCCAGACACCCCATGAGCACTTCTGATATGCCAAGCACTAGTCCTCTTAGTTCATGTGAAATCTCATTTAATCATCAGAATAATCTTACGAGGCAAGCACTAGTATCCCATTTTACAAATGAGGAAACTGAAGCTTAAGAGAACAAATAAATGGTCCAAGGGGCACAAAAGCTAATAATTGGCAGGACCAGGATTCAATCCTGGACTTTTTAACACTTTATTTTTTTTAATGTTTGTTTATTTATTTACTTATTTTGAGTGAGAGAGAGGGAGAGAGACAGACAGAGGCAGAGAGAGGGAGACACAGAATCCGAAGCAGGCTCCAGGCTCTGAGCTGTCAGCACAGAGCCCAACATGGGGCTCAAACTCATGAACTGCGAGATCATGACCTGAGCTGAGATCAGACGCTAAACCGACTGAGCCACCCAGGTGCCCCTTTAACACTTTAAAAAGAGGTTTTTAGTCTCTACACAGTACTTTCCAAATTTTCTTGGCCACAAAAACTTTCTTTACAGAATATCTCATAGATCTAGTATTCACAGAAAATACTGCAGAACATGCAATTATAAAGTGATTAGTAAAAATTTCTGATTTCTTAGAAGAAATAATTAGCCTCCTGTTTTCTAGGTAAAATATCGAATGTTGGTATATCAAGTACAATGACTTACTTTTTATAAGCACATTTAACGTTGTATCCTGCAGCTGAATTTAAGACAGGGATTCCAAGATCCTGGTAGACTTGTTTCCAAACAGCTCCGCTTTCAATCTAGCAGACAAAGTAAAATGAAAACTCCCCAATTAAAAGGTGGGAATATAATAAAATTTTGACTAATGTAGCATATGGAAATATATGTTTATATGTACTGGTTCTAGTCTCAAAGGAATGAAAAATAGCTTAATAAATTCTAAATAAAAAATTTAGTTTACAACAATCTTTTAAAGTAAGTTTTAGTATTCTAACAAATCTCAGAAAATTACAAATGTTGAGCTATTAGGCCTTTTGATTTTTAAATTAAACCTGGCATAGCAAGTAAGACAATATTCAGGTTTCTAAATTAAAATTTGTAATGAAGAGACACATCACAATTTTTAAGTAATGTATTAGTTCCCATAAAACCTACAAATTTAATAAATCTAGTTCTAAGGATCTTAGTAAAGCATTTTCTTCTACAGAATACTCCCCCCGCCCGAATAATCTTAATTGGATGGACACCACACATCATGGCAACCTTAAGATAATTTCTTCAGTTCAACAAAGATTTTTCTGCATGTTTCTATACATAAATGTGTGTGTGTATGTGTGTGCATCACACACCATGGAAGAGATTAAGAATAAAGAATATTAAAAGAGATCCCTACTCTCAAGGACCTTACAGTGTAGTGGAAAAGAGACACAGGAAGAACTTCTACCAATATAGTTGTGCTGTGACTCACACATACACAGGTGGTTTATGAAAGTTTGACAAACTTAACAGTAAATCGGGAAGCTCGTTTGAAAAGCTCTTTAAGGGGCGCCTGGGTGGCGCAGTCGGTTAAGCGTCCGACTTCAGCCAGGTCACGATCTTGCGGTCCGTGAGTTCGAGCCCCGCGTTGGGCTCTGGGCTGATGGCTCAGAGCCTGGAGCCTGTTTCCGATTCTGTGTCTCCCTCTCTCTCTGCCCCTCCCCCGTTCATGCTGTGTCTCTCTCTGTCCCAAAAATAAATAAACGTTGAAAAAAAAAAAAAAATTAAAAAAAAAAAAAAAAAGAAAAGCTCTTTAATTAAATTTAAATTTGGTTGAGGAAGCTAGCTGTTTCTGTTTCTAACTTGTGCCTTACATCATCTTCTCCTTCTACTATTAGGTTTTTATTAGACAATTTTAGGTAATTTTTAAAAAAGAAAACATGTTGCATGAAAAACACGTTTCACTTTTGACTGTAATACTTACGTTATCAAATCCTCCAAGCTTGTGTACAAGTCTGAATAACTTAAAGAGGTTCAAATTTCGATAGCCAAGTACGGGCCGTTTGTTAATAGGTGTGCCTATTAAAGAAAACACAAAATTTACTATAACCATGCTGCATTTGTTATTTAAAACTACAAAAGATTCAGATATTACCACTGAATATATATAATGCAAAGTATATGTATAAGAGGGAAAAAAATCTCTTGTTAATCAAAAACATGTCTACCACTTAAGCCCATTTCCTTTTTAAAAATTTCTCATACCAGATTTTTGAAACCTTATATGATTTCACTCCATTTTCATTTCCTTGATGAACAAAGAATAACAAATAAACCAAAATAAAATATCAACAAAACAAAAAATTTTTAAAGTTTTTAAAATTTATTTTGAAAAAGCAGCCTCACGAGCGGGGGAGGGGCAGAAAGGGAGGGAGCAAGAGAATCCCAAGCAGGTTACACACTGTCGGCACAGAGCCCAACGTGGGGCCAGATCTCACCAACTGTGAGATCACGACCTGAGCCAAAATCAAGAATCGGACACTCAACCAATGGAGCCACCCAGGCACCCCTTCACTTTTTTATTTGCCTTATACAAAAGCCTAAGAAATCACCTACCTTCTTAGGCCAACCCTCATTCATACAAAAAAATAATACAGAAAGCAAGGACATTTTATATCAAACAATAAAGATACCTACATTATGGCAGCCACTATCACTTACGAGAGCAAAAGACAGCCAACTTCTACTTATCAACAATACAAATGAGGATTTAAAAAAATATTAATCCCCCCCCCCAAATAACTCCCAAAGTACAGTGGCACTTCCAAATATTATTCATTCATTTTGTCCTTCTCCTCAAGCTAGAAAGCTTTCTGCCTCTCCCTACTCCCTTTCTGGCATCTTCCCAGGAAAGGAGACACTATACTCTGAACAGCAGATTACCAAGAGAGTGACAAAGCCACAGTTACCAGAGGACGAGGTCACTACCAAAAATGAAAGGTAGATTCAAAAGACTAAGCCAAGGCTCACCCTGAGACTCTGCCACCTTTCTCTATGTCTGACTCTCTCTGGATGGTTTAATTCTCTGCTTCGTTCTGTGTGGTTGGGTCACAAGAAGACTTGGGAGTATGGTGTCTCTCTGGCTCTCTCTCTCACTCACATGCACACATACACAAACACACACAAACATACACATCCAAGGTATATCCAACAGTGATTCTAGAGAGGAAGGCTTTTTACTAGAGGAATCTATGTAGGTACAAATAAAATGGTACTATGATTACCATTCAGCTACTGCTCCCTAGTTGTAAGAGTTCTTTGGGAACCCATGGATGGAGGGCAGATAGGCAGAACAGAATGCAGGCCATATGGGTCCATGGCCATAATATCCATCAAAATACTGTCAAATTCCTCCTCCCATGTACTATATGCCAGGTACTATGCCAGGTGCTGGTGACGATGGCAGGCAGTAAGGCAGCCATGATTATTAGTGACATGAAGCTTAATGAACAGAATTCTTTATGGTTTTTTTATTCATGGTTATTGTTGTACAGGTAGCACATTTAAAAATAAAACTCACCTCTATCCTCCATAAATTTGTACAACTGCTGAAGAAAGTTCTCCCTTTCTTCTGGAAATGGTTCTATTTCTTCCTAATTTTAGTCACAGAAGAATAGAATGTTATTTTCCTCAATTAAACATCATAATAACACAAGATTTCCTACTAAAAGCAAAGACTAACATTTACTAAAATATTTCAAAGACGTTTTACCAAGAAAAAATTATTTCTTAACACTAAGATGTTCAAAACCAGGCAAGTCTAGACATTTTATGCTTTCCAAAGGAATATGCCTTAAAAGGTATCTCAACAGCGATAATCCCAAATGTAAATTCTCATATAAGAAGTACGAAATAAGACTAGCAAGATGGTTCATGAGCTTTTTCCCGTATCAGAGATCTATCTACTCTTTAAGTCAGGGCCACAGGCTCAAGAAGACCTACTCTCACTTATATTAAATTGGGTCAGGGTTTCACATCACAACAGACTATCTTGTTGCTCCTCCAGAACTATACACGTGTGGGTCCCATTAGCTGTAACTCCAAGTATCCTTCATGATATACAGCCCCACTGTGCAGCACTTCAAGCTAACAAAATCAGTAAAGTGGGGAACAAACTTGATCTACAATACCTGAAGATTCAGACTTAGGGAAATCTTCAAGTAATAAAATAGTTCCCCGATTTATCAATTACAAGGGAGGGACTAGCTTCTTGCTGCTGTGGCCAGGGGCTGTGGCAGTAGGGAGCTGGTCCTGAAGCGACCTGCAAGGAGCAGGGTAGTAGGTGAGATGGAGGAACTCGTCGATTCAGTGACTATCATCCATTCAACAAACCATTTAGCGAGCACCAGCGAGCGTAGGCACTGTGCTAGGTGCTGACTCAGATAAAAGAAAAATGAGCGATGGAGCCTGCCGTTAGAGAACACGATCGGGAGTAACTGTGAAGAAAGTGATTCCAAACGTACACCTAGGACCTGCAGTTACTCTGGCTGAAACCAATGTATTTCTGACAGTAACCCTCCAGACCATACTTTTCAACTGATAGTCTAAATAAACCTAAATATATCATTTTACTTTAAAAATCATGTGTCTAATGCCATTGTTTTGACATCTGCCCCTTTATTTTAAAAGCTAGCAGAGCAAAGGAAGGCAAGGTAAAAACAAGAAACAAAAATCCATGTTGATAAACTATTAAGTTTGCCAGTTGAGCAGAGAAGAATAAATGACAATTATTAATTTCTTTATGTAAAAATCTACACTTCTCAGTTTAAACATGGTCCACAGAAGGTGGGTTTTAGTAAGGCAGTCAGATACAAATCTAAGGAAACCTATTTTCTAGATATGACCTTAAATGCCCCCTGATACAATATTTGGCTTTCATAAACTGCCAAACTTATTCCTGTCCCCAAAATTTAGTGAAGTTTGTATTTAACGTAAAAGAAAATGATTAACTGGAAACCAGATTTGCTTTCACCAAACATTTCTAAAACACAAATCTAAGCAATAAAAATTTTAGTAACTAATATTTATTGATCATCATATATTTACAAGTTATACATTATGAGACCCTCTGAGTAGGAGCACAGGGAACACCAAACCCCTGAGGAGCTTACAGGGGAGAAAACTGACAATAAGTGCGCGTGCGTGTGTGTAAATGATAAAAACATGCACAAGGAAAGGTAGTAATTAAGCAAGTGGAGCGATTAACTTTCCTGAGGTGAGGGAGGTGATGCTGCACAGGTTTCCCTTTACAGAGGGATCGTGCTAGTAGGGTTTTGAACCTGAACGGGAGTTTGCCAGGCTAACTGGGGGAGGAAAGGCAAGAGCACTGTAGGCAGAGGTACTGGTATGTGTACAGGCTGGGAAGAGGCAAGGTATGTAATTTAATATCGCCACAGCATCAAGTTCAAAATGGCAAGGTACACCAAGAGAAGTGGTAAAAAGGCAGGACTGGATTGTAAAAGAAGTTCTGTAAGTGAAGCTTGACTTTTAGGGTGCTAAGAAGCTACTGGGAAAGTTTGAAGCAAAGGACTGCTTGTTCATTTTAGCATTTTAAACAAAAAGCGGGAGGGGGAGAAGACTGAAGCTGAGAAACGTTTACACTACACATTGTCATCACAGATCACTAGGTCATAAAACATAAACTCTGAACCAATCCGATTTCATGAATAGTTGTTTATTACAATTAAATGGCAGAATTTCAGAACTTGCCGAAAATATTACATATTGAGATTAACTTACTTAGTTTCCTGAAAACAATCACTCCAATTCACTTCAAGGTCAAATATACAGCCTTCACTACTTACACCATTCACCAGTAACTTTTATGAAATCGTTCAACAAACCACTGAAGAGTACAGTGGTACAATGTCACTAGTAATACCATGGACAGCTTTTGTTGGTACTTATCACTGCTAGATCTAAAGTACCAGTTATAATAAAATCTAAAACTTCACCTACTTGACCCATACAAATTCACAGATGACTTATTTATGATCTGATTAGAACTAGCCACTCATCTGTGTTAGACGTAATTATTTAAGTTTTTCTGAATCAAAGAGGTATTAAAGGTATTAATCCTTTTTTGCTGACTATTCTTCTAATACTAGATGGAAGATGTATTTTATACTTCTCTAGGTATTTCAATAAAATATGCAGATGAAAACACTGTACCAGGTGACAGTGGTCCATAGGATGATGAAAAAGCACATGAAAGTAGAGCTTTGCTACGTTAGGTGTGTATTTCCCTTATTATCTGATAAACCAGAAAAAGCACATCATCAAGAAACATTTTTGAGATTACTGAAATAACTGTATTCAGTATTTTCAATTTCACAAGACTATATTTCTATTTTAAGTAAGCAAGCAAACTACCTGGTTATGGCGGACATCACAACACAGTTTTATTATGAAATATCTCTAATACTAAAAATACTTAAGTGATTGACGACTTTATGCCAAATCCTAACTCACAAAGGAAACTGAAGTGTTATTTCCAATTTAAGGAGACATCAACCATTTTTAATTACCTCTTCTTCACTGCTATTATCTTCCTTTTCTTTTTCATCATCTTCCTCCTCTTCTTCTTCCTCTGCTTCACTGCTAGAACTATCTTCTTTCAGTTCAGTCTTCCAGTTAGCAGGAATCGTTCTACTTTTGTGAAATTCAAGTGCCTGATCAAAGGCTGGAAAGAGGACCATAAACTATGTGAACTGGAGAAATTAAGACAACTGATTTGTCTAATAGTAGTAAAAAAGATTAAAAAAAAAAAAAAAAAAAGTAAAACTACTGTGCTAACACCACTGACATCTGTGAAGTGTCTGCTACGTGCCAGGCACTGCACACTGTAGTAACTCATTTCAAACCCAACCATCCGAAGCATCAGGCACCCATTTTATAGACGGCGAACTGCTGCTACTGAAGGGGACTTAGGTTCAAACAAAGAACAGTTTTCTTCTTTTACACAAAAACTAAGCATGCCTAGTAAAAACAACTTTAAGACTGGTACATTTCTGATCATTTGTCCAACAAATGACTATGAATCAGCATCATATATCAAGCACAAAGCCGCTGTAATGAACATACGTTATAGCTGAAGATATTCTATAAATACACATTAGCTTCATTTCTAGTTAAACCTGAATTAAAATTAAAGTAATAATCAGTTTAAACTAAAATTAGCTAGACACAGTTATTTTCAGTTTATAATACATGGAAATAAACTCTAAGCCACAAATTCTTGGTGATTTTTAACCAGTCTACATAGCATACTATTAGATTTGATGAACATGGGTGAAAGGAAAATAAAGTTATTTACAAAGCTAAAAACCAAGCAAAAAATGCAATTATGATATATTCCTCAATAAAATATGACTATTGTTACACTATGAGACATGCCAAATCAAAATAACTTTTGACTTCTGTTTCTACCATCCTTAGGAACTAGTATTTTATTTACTAGGCAAAAGCAAGGCTATAGTAATTAGCTGGTAATACAGTTCTTTGCCACTTTTAGATTACTGCCCCTGATTATAAGCTAAGAAAGAAAAAGAAACCCTATAGTAACAAAAGACACCTAGGTTTACAAAAGTATAATGCACACAGAACCAACTATAACTTCAAAGACAGGATTATAAAAAATATTATTTTTTATTTTATTTATTTATTTTAATGTTCATTGATTTTTGAGAAAAAGAGAGAGAGAGGGAGAGACAGAAAGAGAGAGAGAGAGAGAAAGAGAGAGAGAAAGAGAGAGAGAGAGAGAGAGAGAGAGAGAGAGAGAGAGAGAGTGTGTGTGTGTGTGTGTGTGTGTGAGGGAGAGGCACAGAATCCAAAGCAGGCTCCAGGCTCTGAGCTGCCAGCACAGAGCCCAACGCGGGGCTCAAACTCATGAACCATAGATCATGACCCAAGCCAAAGTCAGATGCTTAACTGACTGAGCCACCCAAATGCCCTCAAAATACATTTTTTAAAGAGCAAAAGAAAGTTTGATCTTCAAAAACACTTCAGCAGTTGTTAAGTTAACCATAAACTATTCCAAGATTATCCTTACCTTGTTTTAATATCGCATCAGGCTTTGGTGCAGAGTCACTAGTAATTTCATGGACATCCTTTCTTGGCACTGAAGTGCTACATTATTTTTTTTTTAATTTTAAAGAAAAAAAAAAGCCACAAAAAACACAACAGAAATTAAGAGTTGAATTACACACTACAGAAAAATATTAAAAATATGAAAACATTAACATTTACAATGAAAGTGATTGCACAGTGCTGCAATTCCCAAATAAAATGCTAAGCAGAATGTTGAAATAGGTCATCATCTACAGAAGGACCCCACCTTGAGAGGTGTTTTTCAAACAAGATATTCTCAAATATCAGGAGTCCCTGGCTAAATGTAACACTGAAAACAGGGAGGCTAATGAAAATAATAGTAAATGAAAATACTCTGATGGCAGGATCAATCCAATAAAAAAAGAAGTCAAATAGTAAGAATTTGCCATTGTCTTGGAATAATCACAAGAAATTACTGAATTTAAGACTGGAAGAAAATGTACTTGTTTATACTATAAATGTTCTTCTAAGAACTGTTTTTAAGCTGGATTCTAGGCTCACAAGCAAACTTCTAATATATAACTTAGTCTTTTATGGAACTCCCCAATCATACGGAGGGAGGGAGTCAGATGTAAGCAACTGGAAGAATTTCTATCATATATATCACATTCATCTCCTATTTTACAATAATAAATCATCCTTCAGTATCATTCAGCTCTTCTGCATTTGGTCTGTTATCAATCTACAAACGCCAGAAAACTATTCCAAATACATTTGTCAGCCAGCCTATTTTTAATTTTTATTCAAAAAATTTCAAATACATACAAAAGAGAATAAAACAGTGCAATGAAACACCATATACCCATTCTCCAACTACAATAATCATAAAGTCAGTCACTTTCACTTATACCCCTACCTACTTCCTCCCACCCCATGTGGATTACTTTGAAGGAAATTTGAGATATTATATAATTTGATTTGTGATATACTTCACATGAGTTTTAAAAGAAAATTCTTTTTAAAAATCATAAACAGAGGCGCCTGCGTGGCTCAGTCCATTGAGCATCCGACTTTGGCTCAGGTCATGATCTCACAGCTCGTGAGTTCGAGCCCCGTGTCAGGCTCTGTGCTGACAGCTCAGAGCCTGGAGCCTGCTTCGGATTCTGTGTCTCCCTCTCTCTCTGCCCCAACCCACTCGCATTCTGTCTCTGTCTCTCTCAAAAATAAATAAACATTAAAAAAAATTTTTTTTTAAATCATAAGCAATACCATTACTACACATTTAAAAGTTAACAATAATTTCCTAATACCACTGAACCAGTATTCAATTTTAATATTCAAATTCCTGATTATCTCCATTTTGTTAAAGTGGATTTCATAAGTTGTTTTTAAAAATCACTTTCTAGAACCTGAAAACCCAAACACCAATCTTAAAATGTGATGATCCTTTTAAGGTATAAACACAGAATAAGGCCAAGTATAAAATACATGACTTTTCTAGTCACATAATTCTTAAGGGGGGAAAAAAAAAACACAGAAATTCATAACTCAGTTCCAGAAAGGCTCTATATGAAAAATCACTTGAACACTTAATACATTTGCAGTAACCCATTTTAATCCACAGGCTACTATACAAGTTGAATGTTACACAACAGGTATCAGTATAACCATTAGAACTAAAAATATTAGGGCCCAATTAAATATTCCAGAATAGTAAAGACATCAATAAATATAGCGATCAAATATTAGATACAGTAGATATATCTAAATGTGCCTGAACAAATCACCAGCTATTATACTATACAGGCAAATACTGACAAACTCTGGGAGTTTAGAAGAAAACAAAATAAACAAGTAAGGCATACTGTAAGACCACTTAAATGATAATGTGAAAAACGATCACACTTCCAAACATTCTGTATGATGAAAAGTAAAAGCATAAGGTTATTGGAAATAATTAATTTATTATCATTTACTATCCTAACTTGGAAAAACAGCATATTTTTAACCTCCAGTGAATTATACTTACAATTTGCCATCTTTGAAAGATCGAACAAGAATATTGTCTTTTTTCACAGCAATTTCATCACTACAATCAGGACAAACCACCTTTAAAAAACAAAAAAGTGTAAACTATGAAAACTAAAAGCACATTTACAGTTATGTATCAATTATTAAAATCCTTTTAAAAGACAGTTTCAGGGGCGCCTGGGTGGCTCAGTTGGTTAAGTGTCTGACTTCAGCTCAGGTCATGATCTCCTGGTTCGTGAGTTCAAGCCCCACCTCAGGCTCTGTGCTGACAGCCCAGAGCCTAAAGCCTGCCTCAGATTCTGTCTCCCTCTCTTGGGCTCGCTCTCTCTCTCTCTCTCTCTCTCAAAAATAAACATTAAAAAAAATTTTTTTTAAATAAAAGATAGTTTTGGCTTAAAGCTTAAAAACGAATTTTAGTTTGTAGGGTAAACAGGTACACACACATGAAAATACACACAAGTGATTTTAAATTTACATCCTATATCCTTCCAGCTTTCTTGATTCCCCACATTGTTTCTGGCACTGGCTTGGTGTTGAAAGCAGAAGCGTGGCCATGGCTCGACTGAAGCTGTGGACCAAGTTCTAGTTAGAAACAGAACACTGGAATGAAAGGGGAGGCTGGGGTGGAAAAAAGAGCTAAAGCCAGAGGGTCTGCAGCATGGCTAGAAGAACAGAAACCAAAATGGGAGCAAGTATCAGAGCAGTCTCTAACTTAAAAAAGGTAGAGATGAGTTCAACTTATTACTTACATTTAAATATACATAACAGGCACTAAAATTTCTTCCCAATGCTACCCACTCTAAAAAGTAAATGTTATAAAGAAGATACCTTTCTGGAGGCTACATAAAATTTATTACTAACAGAAGAAGATTTACTTTAGTTGGAGTCACCTCAGCTGCTATTTAAAGTGAGGTTCAAGCATTCCTTCCTAAAGGCTAATGCAAGACGCCTATAAACTTTTAGTATTTTAATTCCAAGACAGCCCACTATGTATACCAGGAACAATGAAAAATGGGCTAAATAAGTATGACAGGTTTGTTTTAAGGACAGTCTCATTAGCTCTGAAAAATGACAATGGTACATACAGGCCATTTATTCTCACCACAGATCAGAAAGGAGCTAGAAACAGGTGAGTTCTAATTTCGTCTTTACAAAGTTAGTTCACATTTTCCGTAACAGCAACTGCAGTGCACCAGGCATTCCTTAAATACTGACGGCACTGTGAATAAACTCACTGATGAAAGTCTGCTACATGGGGCGGCTGGGTGGCTCAGCTGGTTGAACGTCTGACTTCGGCTCAGGTCATGATCTCACAGTTTGCAAGTTCGAGCCCCACGTCAGGCCCTGTGCTGACCACTAGGAGCCTGGAGCCTGCTTCGGATTCTGTGTTTCCTTCTCTCTCTGCCCCTCCCCCATTTGCACTCTGCCTCTCATTTGAACATAAATAAACATTAAAACATTTTTAAAAAAAGAAAAAAGTCTGCTCTATGTATTAGCATCCAAGGAAACTTCCTTGTCATTTCAAAAAAGTCCTCCAGTAGGGACGCCTGCCATGGGTCGCTCAGTTGGTTAAGCGTCCGACTCCTGGTTTCAGCTCATAGCAATGATCTCACAGTTTGTGAGTTTGAACGCTGTGTTGGGCTCTGCGCTGTCAGCGCAGAGCCAGCTTGGGATTCTCTCTCCCTCCCTCTCCCCCAAAATAAATGTAAAAAATTTCTGAAGTAAATACTTAATATTTGGTCTAATCATGCTACAGATACTAACTACCACATCAGGGTACTGTACTAGATGCCAGAGAACACAGAAGCCCAGACAGTCACCGCTCCTCCCTACACGGAGCTTGTACTCTAGTTGGGAAGACAAGCACTAAGTAAGAGAGTACACACTGACTTAACTGCTATTGCGTTAAGTCCTTATCTAGGTAATCAGGGACCACTTTTTTTTTTAATTTTTTTTAATGTTTATCTATTTTTGAGAGAGAGCAAGCGAGCAGAGGAGGGGCAGAAAGAAAGGGAGACACAGAATCCAAAGCAGGCTCCAGGCTCTGAGCTGTCAGTACAGAGCCTGATGTGGGACTCAAACCTACAAACTCCAAGATCGTGACCTGAGCCGAAGTCGGATGCTTAACCGACTGAGCCACCCAGGCACCCCTTGGAAGTGGCACAGGACCACTTCCTTGAAGGCACAACATTTAAGCTCAGCTTTCAAGCCTGAGTAGGAAGTGGCTTGACATAGGATGTACACGTATGCATGTATATGCAGCAAAGGGGTGCACTGCAAGCAAAGGAAACTAATCACAGGAAGCAGTGGAACCCTGTTCCAGAGAGCAAAAGGGCAGTGTGGCTAACTTTCTGCCTGGAGTGATTAAGAGAGATGAAAAGGGTTCAGATTTTCTGGTTAATTCTTAGAATAAAATCTAAAATCTTTAAGGAAAGGCTCTGAGGAAGGATAATGTTGTAACTGCTTTGCCTTTTAAAGAATTACTTAGGCGGTGCCTGGCTGGCTCAGTCAGAGGAGCGAGTGAGTTTTGATCTCGGGGTTCTGAGTTCAAGCCCCATGTGGGACTCAGAGATTATTTAAATAAATCCAACTTTAAAAAAAAGAATAGGGGCGCCTGGGTGGCTCAGTCGGTTGAGTGTCCGACTTCAGCTCAGGTCATGATCTCAGCTGTCCATGAATTCGAGCCCTGTGTCAGGCTCTGTGCTGACAGCTCGGAGCCTGGAGCCCGTTTCAGATACTGTGTCTCCCTGTTCTCTCTGCCCCTCCCCCACTCATGCTTGTGCGCGCTCTCTCTCTCTCTCTCTCTCTCTCTCTCTCTGTCAAAAATAAACATTAAAAAAAGAATAAAAATAAAATTAAGTTACAATTATTTTTATTTATTTATTAAAATGGAATTAAAACATCCAGGTGAGAGGTGGTGACTTGGCTGCAGAGTGGTGGCAATGGCAAATTAAAGAAAAGAGAACTATGAGAGATAATTAGGGAAGTGAAGAGATGAGCAAGCAGAGAGGTGCTCAGGTTTCTGTCTTGTGCAAATGATGTCATTCACTGTGAGAGGAAACAATGGAGAAGGGCCAAGTTTCGGAAGAAGGGAGGAGAGAATACATTTAGTTTTAAATTTATTAAGTTTTGAGGTGGCTGAAGGACATCCAAATGGAGATACTAAATAGAGAGATACCCAAGTCTAGAGCTCACAATGGAGGTCTGAACTGTGATATAAACTTGGGAGTCAACAGCCTAAATACTAAGGGTCTCAAACTTAGGTCTAAAACTATGAATAAAATCTACTTTTTTTTCCTCATGGTTTTTGCAGTCCTCCACTTGACCAACTGAGCTATTGAAGGAATCACACTTTCTCAAGGGTTTCAAAAATTACATATATGATAGCTTTGGCCGATGCTGCTGGTGGTGTGTAAGTGGGATCACTTTCTATTCTGCCACAGGAATAATAATCCATATTTCATCCTGTTCACCCATGTATGTTCTTTTCTTGGTCCCTAAGGCATTTCAGTTTGTTAACTCTGCAACCAATGCTATAAAAGGGGATGAGATCACCCAAAAGAGAATACAGAGTGATATATTCTGAACCTTGAACAGCAACATTTCAAGGTTGGTTAGAGGAGAAACCATGAAGGAAACTGAAAAAGACAACTGCATGAGTCATGGAAGCTAAGATTTCCTTCTCTTAAAATGGGGGTAAATACCACTTATCTTCAGTCTCAGGAATAAAGGAGACTGTTTATACTGACAAGCTCAGCACAGTGCCTGGCCAGGGGAGATGCTAAACCCATGGAGGTTGTTCACAGGTCCTGGGAGTACGCAACTGTTTCCTAGCATGATGTTACTAAACGCTCATAAAATTTACTCAATTTATAAGAACTAATTTTAAAAATTGAAACCTAAATACTATTTATGTTATTATGTCAAGATTGTTTGATTTAGAACACAAGTTCACACCCTAGTTGACAAAAAGTACTCATCATTGTCCAAAAGATCTCACTTTGGGGGGAAGGATTACATATATGAATAATCCTAAGATTCTTTAAATGATAATGAGATGGTTCCTAAGCAGATTACTGACAATTCAACATCATAAATCCTTAAATATTTTTCCCATCATCAAGAAAACTATTCAGAAATTATGGTGAGAGAATCATAATACTGAATATACTAACAGTGAAAAAATTAATATTCCTGTTGTTTTAGAAAAAGACACAGAAAACTTTTTTTTTTAAGTTTATTTACTTTTGAGAGAGAGCATGAGCAGGGGAGGGGCAAAGAGAGAGGGAGACACAGAATCCAAAGCAGGCTCCAGGCTCTGAGTTGTTAGCACAGCCTGGGCTGTGGGTGCCTGGGTGGCTTAGTTGGTTAAGCGTCCAACTCTTGATTTTCAGCTCAGGTCAAGATCTCACCGTCTGTGGGATCGAAGCCCCGTTACTGGCTCTGCGCTGACAGCATGGAGCCTGCTTGGGATTCTTTCTCTCCTCTCCTTGCCCCTCCCCAGTTTGTGCATGCACATGCTCTCTCAAAAACAAACAAACATTAAAAAACAAAACAAAACATGTTTTCAGGGGCACCTGGATGGTTCAGTTGGTTAAGCATCCAATTCTTGATTGTTGGCTCAGGTCATGATCTCACTGTTCCTAAGATAAAGCCCTGTGTTGGGCTCTCCACTGACAGGGTCAAGCCTGCTTGGGATTCTTTCTCCCTCTCTCTCCACTCCTCCACCCCTCTCTCAAAATAAATAATTAAACATTAAAAAAAAAAAATGTTTTCAAAAGAAATTCTTACAAAGAAATCTTAGTGCTTAAGGAAAAAAGAAATGATCTCATACGTTGACACTTAAGTTTTCAGTTTATTACCCAACTTACTTCGACTTCCCAATACTCAGTTTCCTTATCACTAAGTGAGGATAAATAATAATACCTGCCTCATAGTCCCTGTAAAGGTCTTAGCACAGTCCCTGCATACAACAGGCATCCAATAAATACTGGATGGACAGAAGGATATACGCAAAGGTACAAAGGTATCATAAAGCATTTATATTTATTAAAACAAATAATTACCCTCTAGTTTTAATTATAAGATACAATGTTAAGTTTTAACTGAAAGAACGGGCATTTACTGGGCAATTATTTTGTGCAAAACACTGAACGGAGCTCAGGATAAAGAATATAAAACATGTTCACTGAAAAGGAGGATAGACAGACATCATTTTAGTTAACAGTAGAAAAAGCAAGTCTCCTCTTCTGCAATCTTCTGCATGATGAATTTAGGAGTTGTAAAAATTTGCATTATGACTTTTCTACCCAAAATAGAAAGAGAAGTATAATGAACTCTCATATGCCTAGCCTCTAAAATTACCAAAATTTGGCCTTTCTTGGATGACTTCAAGAGTTCTTGGTACTCAAAGACAATTTTGAAAGTAATATTTGTGTAAACTAAATGATGCTAAAACCATTTCCCCACTTTGTACTTGTGAAAAATACTAGTAAGATCATCAGTTGTCCTCTTCATGAACTTAAATAGTTGAAAGTTAAACTCTTTTATACTGAAGTTACTCACCAATGCAGGAAACCACAGTGCTTTCTTTTTATCCAAACTAACGTAATCTACACATACAACTTTTCCTAGTAGCTCATCAATCTGTTTCCTATCATCCTCATCTTCATCACTGGAGGATGAAGAAGACTCTTCCTCTGGTCTAGGAAAAGAAAAAAAAAAAAAAAAAGATATTTCCATTTATCTTCACAGAGAATGAGCATACCAAGCTGATAAATACAGGTATTCCGGAAATCTTATCCCATTTTCAAAAACCTACAGAATGGCAAATTTAAATTTTTATATAGTTTTCTAAATTTCTAAAGAATAATAAAAAGGGTTATCATTAAAAGAAAGCACATCATTTTCCTAAAAATCTCTTGGAAAGAACACAATACTCAAAAAGCTTAAGGCCCTATATGAAACATCCCAGTACTACACAAAAATACAGTAGATGCTACTCTCAAAAGAGTTGGGAGTTCCCAAGATATTAAATTTTATACTCCTAGTACAAAGATAATTTTAAAAAGGGAAAAAGATTTTTATTTATGGGGAGGTTAGGGTGGTGGAGAAGACAATCTGCTAAGAGATCAGCATTGCTATCCTTAATATCAAATATACACAAACTAGGCACTGACAAAATGTATAATACTGTTATTTTGTTGTTTTTTTGTATAACATTGTTATTTTGTATTATATTAAAAATTCCTTTCAGTTTACACTGTATATTGGACTAGTAAATTAGAAAGAAGTTACCTGTCCACAGAAAAAGAGACTATCTAAACCTACCCACGTGATGTTATACAAAAGTATAGAAATGAAAAGTAAAAAAGAAAAAAAAAAAATCACACAAAACAAACAAAAATTCTACCTTCGAATCTGGTTCTAAGAAAGCCCACAACCAGTGTTAAAGAAAATAAAGATTATAACAATGACGGCTCAAAATGCTCAGAGTAAGTAAAGACACTAAGAAATGAATACACAGGGACTCCTGGGTGGCTCAGTCAGTTGAGCGCCCAACTCTTGATTTCAGCTCAGGTAATGATCCCAGGGTCATGGGATCAAGCCCCATGTCAGTCTCAGTGCTGAGTGTGGTGTAAGCTTAAGATTCTCTCTGTCTCTCTCTGTCCCTCTCCCCTGCTTGCTTTCACTCTCTAAAATAAAAAAAAGTTTAAAAGAAATTTTTAAAGGTTTTAAAAAAAGAAATAAATAAACCATTGCAATGTATGTTCTTTTTATAAAATAAAATTGAATAATGGCGAATATTGATTACCTACGGGGATGAAAACATTTTTAAGATACTCAGCAATGACCAAGTTCACGGACAAAAAATGTAAGTTGAAAAATCATTTTAAAACCTTAAACATGATTTATCTATTTGGTTGATTGGCATAAATCGAATATATTCTAAATTTGTCTCGATGCCTTTCCAAAGGGATGGAGATATAAATGTCACTCCTTTATATTTATACACTTGAACGTAAATATTTTTTAAAAATCCAAAAAAAACTATTGTAATAAGATTAAACATTTTAGAACAATACGGGAAATATCACTATTTGATTTCAATGATCAAGTAACTTAAAAGTTTTCTTCTGGCAGAAACAAAGCAAATTTTCCAAGTTTGCTGCTGAGAACCAGGGTACTTCAAAAGACACTTATAGTAATTTAACTGCTACTCAGAAAGTAACAGAAGGTAGGAAAAACCAATACAGCTTGGTATTAGCAAAGCATAAAACCTTAAAAATAGACACACAGCTTCCGGCAGCCATGACAGACTTCCCAAGTCTGAGTTCTACTTGATTACAAGTGTTTCTCAAGGGCAATGACTTTTCTCTCTCCACTTTCTAGTGGCTGTAGAACACAACCAACCTTAAAACCATAATCACTGCTTTTGCAAAGCAGTTATAAAAAACTTATTCAGCTAGGATTTAATAGACACCCTTTAAGTCATTATCATTAGCAAGACAGAAAGTCCCAGTATCACAGATAACATAGATCACATCTGTAGAACAGAGAGAGAAAACCGGGCTTTATTTGCCTAACAAAGTCATCTGCATCTTTATGAAAATTCTCATTTGTTTCTTAAGACTTAACAAGTGTGAAGACTTCAGACATGAGAAAGTTACATATATATGTGTGTGTGTGTGTGTGTGTATATATATACACACATATATATATATGTGTGTGTGTATATATAGATATACACACACACACACACATATATATATATGTATGTATATAAAAGGGCTGCCTACATAAAATACCTATCCGCTTTACATACTAAATGTCCAAGTTCCACTCTAAAACCATTTCCCATTCATGGACTAGATTTCTTCCCCTCGACTCCCCAAACAAAGACTTTGTTCCCACAATGCTTGTTTCCCTCTCCTGTGTCAATTTTTCTGCCTCTGCTATATTGAATCCTATCAGCATACCCTTATTTCCACTAACATGCTTTATTTCTCCCACTTAAAAAAAAAAAAAATCCCCTGCGACACCTTGGTGGCTCAGTCGGTTAAGCAGCAGACTTGGGCTCAGGTCATGATCTCACAGCTCGTGGGTCTGAGTCCCCAGCTGGGCTCTGCACTAACAACATCTCGGAGCTCAGAGTCTGGAGCCTGCTTGGGATTGTCTCCCCCTCTCTTTGTCCCTCCCCCACTTGTGCTTGCTCTCTCTCTCTCTCTCTCTCTCTCAACAATAAATAAACAAACATTTTAAAAAGAAAAATCCCCTGACCTCACTTTCTCCACCAGTTACTAGCACCTCATTTTCCTACTCCCCCTTTGCAGTCAAACAGAGCCTGGAATGTTCTATTCCCCAGACATTTGGAAACACTCAACTCTTCTAAGTCTGTGTTCAAATGTCATCTCAATGAGGTTACCCTGACTGTCCCATTCAAATTTAGAATCTGCCCGTCCCAATCTCTCCTTTTATTGTTTTCCCACAGCACTGAAAAATCTATCATGCTATATAATCTGCTTAATTCGTTCTTACGTTTTCTCTTTCTGACCCATCTCCCCCGTATGAGAAAATATAAGCCTCAGGGCAGACATCTTATCAATGCCTGTTTATTCACTGATATATTCCAAGTACCTGAACAGTGCTTGGCACAAGCATAGGTATTCAATACATATTTGCTGACTAAATAAATGGAACTGGATAGATTTCTTTCTCTCTACTATGGTATATCTAATTTTATTTCTCCTGAAATCACAAAATGTAAACAAGTGGCATAACGTACACAACCAGTGTAAACCACACCATTATATGCACCTAGGACCCCTTTAACTTCTCCTCTTACAGGAGTTTGGTCAGGAAATAATTTACACAAGACAAGCACTCAATGAACTGATGGAACAAAAATAAATGAGCATCAAAAGTATTTTAAGGGAGCAAATACAGAGCAAGCAGAGAACCTGCTTGGTTTTTATTCCCCTCTGATGTTGTTGCTTCTTTGGTAGTAAGAAAGTATTTGTTTACTTGAGCCAGAACAAAATACCGTACTGTCTTTGTGAAATAACATCTGATGATGCCACTGGAAACAAAGCTAATTACACAGAAATGTTTACAAGCACAGACCAACAGCTAATTACTTAAAGCTGATCACAATTAACTGTAAGAATTACAATTATAAATTAATTTTTACCATTAATTGTGAATCAAGTAAGAAGAACTTAAGGCAAGACATGTGCCAAAGAACAGCAAATGATGAAACACAAGCAGAGAACTCAGCTAGGAACTTCAGAGGCTCAATTTGGAAATGTAATTCTGACTTCAATGCTCCTTATTATTTCAGGCAAGTAACTCAGTTTCAAATTTTGCACACTAAATTAAAAAGCTGTTTTCCCCTAAGTTTTACCAAGAAGGAAACTAGAATCAAATTGTCATATCAAAATAAAACAGCAAATAATTAAAAAGTCTTCCAGAATTAGACAGTGGTACTGGTTGCACAGTCTGTGAATACACTAAAAAACCAGGCACACTGTACACTTTTCAAGGGTGATTTGTGATATGTTAAATGCATCGCAATAAAAAAAAATTTTTAAAGATCTGCAGACCTGTAAATGTCAGTTACAAATCACTAGTTTATTGGGTAAACTTTAGCGCTGTCAGTGAGTAAAACCTGTGCCCATAAATAATTGCTATCAAGAATCATTATGGGCCTTATTATGCTTTATTCTTGTTCTGAACAGGAAAAAAAATAATGGCAAGCAGACTGATTTCCTACTGTAGCAGCTGCATATATACTTTTGCCTCATTACTTGAAAACACTTTGAGGGGGTGAGGATACACCGATTTTTCTATAATTTCAGGCATTCTATTGTTTAGGCAGAATCAAACAAAATACCTGTATACAATGGCTAAATTAAGGGAAAATTTCAACTTGCTTTAAAAAACTAGAGAATAATAATCTTAAGAAAATACTTGAATACATTAGAATTAACTAAAGGTAGAAGATACATAAAATTCATCTGAAGGAAGGTGTCAAAAATCATCAATTTTGGAAGAGCTGGAGGCTGATTTACTGGTATGTGGATTAACAGTTGTTAAAAGAAAATGAAGGTAGTGGTATACTATGCAACAATGGAGTCTGGGGAATCCTGGGAAGAGATAACTTCATTTATCTTTGTACAAAATTACATTTTATTTATTTATTATTTTTATTAAAAAAAAATTTTTTTAACATTTATTTATTTTTGAGAAGAGAGAGACAGAGCATGAGCAGGGGAGGAGAGAGAAAGAGGGAGACACAGAATCTGAAATGGGCTCCAGGTTCCGAGCTGTCAGCACAGAGCCCGATGTGGGGCTCAAACTCACAGACCGTGAGATCATGACCTGAGCTGAAGTCGGATGCTTAACCGACTGAGCCACCCAGGTGCCCCTGTACAAAATTACATTTTAAATGACAATCAGGGAACCAAAAATGAAGACTTTTTTAGTTGAGTAATGGAAGAAGAAATGAAGGTCAGATAAATGACCTTAAGGTCCGAGCCCAAGACTCTGTTGTAGAAAATCACTCAGAAAGGGGAGAAAGAACTTTGAGGAAGTATAATTAAGAAGAAGGGAATTTCCAACTGTGGTACTTGCCTGTAGCGCCTACATACTATGGCATAAGGTGCCAATAAACAAGAACATTACGTGCCTTGGCCATGAGAATGACCACAATAGCGAGCGGGAAGGGACAGCAAGCCAAACAAGGTGACGGATGAGCAGGGCGTCATTCCCTACAAGTTAATTCTCAACCTTCGGTCTGCCATACATTGCTCATACGTAATATAATCCCAACAGCAAATCTTTCATTATTCACAACAGGAAAATCACTTACTTAGATATTTGCTGGAGTCTTTAAAAAGCAAAGATCAACTTGCTCAGTGACAACTGCATGCTTCAGTCTCATCTTCAAGAAAGGGAGACCTCAGCTAATAGATTTTTTAATACATCATAATTTTGGGGTCACTTTTGTAGATCACTCTAGGTGATATTCTATAAACGATCTTTAAATTTATTTTTATACGTCTAGATCACAGTTGAAGAAAGGTAAAACATGTCTAAATATTAGATGCCATCTTTTTCAAAGTTTAAAAAGAATTTTTGATAGATACAAAAACAGTTTTTCCTGCAATATACAATATAATACAATATAATACAATATAATACAATATAATACAATATAATACAATACAATATAATATAATATAATATAATATAATATAATATAATATAATATAATATAATATAATACAGAAATGTTTCAAAAAATTCAAATATAGGGGTGACTGGGTGGCTCAGTCAGTTAAGCAGCTGACTTCGGCTCAGGTCAAGAACTTGTGGTTCATAAATTCGAGCCCTGCATCGGGCTCTGTGCTGAAGGCGTGGAGCCCAGAGCCTGCTTCGGATTCTACGTTTCTGTCTTTCTCTGCCCCTCCCCTGCTCATGCTCTGTCTCTTTCTCTCTCAAAAATAAATTAAAAAATTAAAAAGCAATATAAAAAAAATAAATAATTCAAATATACCCCAAAACAGTTCTACCTATCAGACATAAACAATAAGTAAGCAGAATTTTTATAAACTCACATATAGACACATTTTATGAATGAACTCATGTTACATACCAATAGTTCATGAAAATTTTTTCATTCAATTCATGATGTATCTAGTATTTACATAGTGCTTCCTATATAAACACTTTAAGAATTCATTTAATCTTTGCAACAACTCTGAAAGATAGGTAATATCTCAATTTTACAGATGAGAAAATTGAGGCATGAAAAGACTAAGTAAAATGCCCAAGGTTATACAGCAAGGAAGTGGCAGAAACAGTTATTCACACCCAGGTCACCGACTCCACAGTTCACACTCTTAACAACTGGGCAACACTACCACTCTCAAAAGCTAGAGGAGAAGTAGAAATCTTCACTAATGAAATAATTTTACATTAAATACACCCCACCTCACTGTTCTGACATCATGACGCATAATTAGAAGTTGACTACTAAACTATGGGAAGACTAATGAGCAATGGTAGATAAAAACTTTTAATATACAATTGAAGTCATTACTTTTCAAACAGACATCAAAAGATTTATCTTATAAGCGCTTCAGTGAATATTTTATGGCAATGTTAACAGCCCTTGAAAAAAGTGATAACATTATTAGATCACAGTAACATCAAATAATCACAAAAGGACTCTTTCATGTGAATAATGCCAAAATACATTTTTCATTTATTTTTCTTCGTGGATAGAATTTTTCAAATTTTAAACGTCATACGCACAAGACTAAATAATAGTTACGCTCTGAGTACTCTAAAAATAATCAAGTCATCAGCAAGCTAAATCACAAGTGAGAGAAATTATTCACTTAGTAATTAAGAAAAACATTTTCTTAAAGTATCAGAGTTAAGAAAAAAAAAAGCATGGCCTGAATCACAAGTACAGTAGGAAAATATTATTATCAAATATTTTTTCAACGCAAGTATCAGTCTTTCCATTTTCTCCCTCAATGAGACACTATTTATTTACTGTTAAAACTAACTTGGAAAGTAACTGAAGTACTACTCTATCTAAGTAAGAGTCAATCAATGAATGGGCAAAGGTCCATGGAACATGGGTGAGTTCAAGTCCTGGTCCTTTCCTTCCTGTGTTCTTTGGATTACTTATTGTGTATGAGGACAATTTCCCCAGTTTTTAGTATGGGTAAAAGCAATACCCATCTTCAGGAGTTTGCTGTAAGGCTGAAAGTAACATGAGACACAGTGCTTACCCCAGTCCTGTCTCCAAAGCTCAGCCACAATTAGATTTAATACCTAACTCAAAATACTGAATGAAAGCATTCACTTACACTAAAGATTTCATAATCCAACTCACTATTTATTTTTAACAGCTACTCTGAAAATATTTGGGCTTAGACTCATTAAAAATTTGTTAATTTTATCCAACTAAAATGTTCAAAATTGCTTTTGAAACAACCTCCAACAGAGTAAATTAAAAACCCATCCCTTCCAATTTTCTTCTCCTGCTCCTGTGGAGGCAACTATGTTTTTAACTATTTTAGTTATTTCTTTGAGAGTTACTGCCTTATCTCTAAAGAATATTCTTATACTGGTATTATACATTTTAGACATTATTCTGCTGACTTCCTATTGTTACTAGGACTCAACTTTTATGTTTAAGACACCTCCTCACCCTCCATCCTATATTAAGTTTTCCTTTCTTAGATAATTTCCAGGGGGAGTTACTTAATGCCTTTGCTATTTGTTCTCTATTTGTTAAGATGATATCTTTAATTTCCTCCCAGTGTTTCATTATATCAGGTAATCAAGTCCTCCTTTTTAATAGAGACTTCAATTCCTCCATTCTGCCTTCTACTGACTACCAGCATCTAGTGTTAATATGGAGCAGTCTGATGCCATTCTGCTTCTCAGTCCTTTGCAATAAATTATTTTTCTTTTGGCAACTGTTTGAAGATTGTTTCTTTATCTCTGATGACCCCTTTGATCCTGTGATCCTTTTTAATGTAGAGCCTTTGGAGCCTAAGCACGTCCCATTAAAAGTAATTTGTTAGGTAGAATATATGTCACAACTGCAAGACATAAAAATAAGTGATGGTTTCTGTCAAGGAGATTATTAGGAAGAGAAAACAAATACTACAATAACAACAACAGGTGAAATACTACCTTTGACATGAGATAAATGCACAGAATTTAGAGGGTTCAGAGGAAAGAAAACACATCTGTTTTCAAGGAAAGAGCAGGGAGACACAAAAAGTTCACATAAAGGTGGGAGCATTTCTGTTGGAGGACTGAATGTGTGAGTCAATGACATGAAAGGGTGGCATCTGAGAAAGAAAAAAAGAGCATGAATAAAAGCATGATATCAGGAAAACAAAGGCTGTATTCAGCGAATACTGACCATGGCATCAAGATACATGTAGGGAGAAATGGCAGGCAGATATACACCTGTTAAGGCTGGCTGAGCACGGAGAATCTCAAACAGCCGTGCTAAGGAGTCTGAAATTACTATTAGATCCAGTTAGCATTTTGCAAATTACAATTTAAAATTAATAACTATTAAAACAATACTAGAAGGAGAAATGAATTCAGGTTCAACTAACAGTTATGAAAATGGACTTACATATGATTAGATCTTCTTCCTCTATTTGTTTTCTTTCCTATGACTGGAGTGCCAAAATGTTCAGGGTTGGTGAGTGGGAGCTGGTCTAATGTCTGTGGGTAAGAACATAAACCCAGCACAGTTATTACGTTGCAAGTTCTTTTTCCTTTTTAAACCAAATCAGTTTAATATGCTTAGATTTTAAGATTAAAAACTGCCCCCAAGGAAGACTAAAATACAACTTTCCTAAAGATTGAAATTGTCATTTCAAAGATATTAGGATCAAGATGAATGAGCCCACTGCTGGAAAAAAACAAAAAAGAAAAAGTGAAAAGAAATTTATTCTTCTTTCCACATGGTTTCGTTATCTATTTGAAGACTGACAGACTTCTAAGAATGATTAAAATACAAAACAGACACTAGAAAATAGATTTCAGAGATAAAAACCTACATGTAAGTACCTAACACCTAAACTGGGACCAACTGCTACTCAAATTTCTCTTTGTTCAAAGGGAATCATAATCCATAATATAGAATTCTTATAAGTAACAAAATCATCCCAAAAACGCATCAATTGCTTGGAAAACGGCTTTAGATAGGCTGTATTACTACTTTGCAAACATTTTCTACAATAAACCTTTTTTAAAAAAAAAAAGAAAACGTAGGGGCACCTGGGTGGCTCAGTCAGTTGAACGACCCACTTTGGCTCAGGTCATGATCTCACAGCTCGTGAGTTTGAGCCCCGCATCAGGCTCTGTGCTGACAGCTCGGAGACTGAAGCCTGCTTCGGATTCTGTCTCCCTCTCTCTCTGCCCCAGCCCACTTGCATTCTGTCTCTATCTCTCTCAAAAATAAATAAACATTTAAAAAAAAAAAAAGAAAAGAAAAGAAATGTAAAACTTAGCTTTTCTACATTTAATTTCCCCTTCCTTTTTAATCTACAACATCCAATACAGTGCTTGGTATGAAGACAGTGATCAATAAGAAAACATTTCTTCTTGTCAACTGACAGTTCATGTCAAACCTTTGTCCCTCATCCCATTCTAAAACAACGATTTCCAGGTGAGGAACTGGTTATTGATTAAAAGCAGAATGAAGAAAAAAGGGATTTGGGAATGATTCCCTTCATTTCTCAGTATCCAGTATTTCTTAAATTTTTCTTGCCATCATTTCCCGAAAAGGTTTCTGTATCTAAAAAGTTAAGGTATTGATCTAAAGACACTATCCCAACTAACTTCATTCTGAGTATCAGTTTCGATAATATTCCTACTTCCTCTGCATTTTTAAGATCTTTCACACAAGTGCTATTCCTTTCATCACTCCAGTAGACGCTATGCTGTTACAGATAATGTCATGAATGCCAGGGGAACTAAAGATCCCAGAAAAACTGTCAGGATGGACAGAAGGGTGAGTAAGTACTTAGGATAAAGAATTCTCAAAGTTATAAACCAGGGTGTTACATGAAAGGGTATACACCAACTTAGATTTTTTTTTTTTAAGATCAGATAGCTAAATATAAACTAACGTTAATATTCAAAAGGAAATTTTTGATTTTTATTTTTAAAACAGGTAATTTTGTCAAAACGATGATGAACTAAAATGTGAAAGGGGCAAGCATATTAATAATCTATGATGTTTTAACTTAAGTAAATGTATTTGAGATACATATAACTAGGTGTCCAACAACAGTAAAAGGTACTATCCATAAAACATGAAAAATAATTCCTTCGAAAGATAGGTTTAGGGGCGCCTGGGTGGCGCAGGCGGTTAAGCGTCCGACTTCAGCCAGGTCACGATCTCGCGGTCCGTGAGTTCGAGTCCCGCGTCAGGCTCTGGGCTGATGGCTCAGAGCCTGGAGCCTGTTTCCGATTCTGTGTCTCCCTCTCTCTCTGCCTCTCCCCCGTTCATGCTCTGTCTCTCTCTGTCCCAAAAAAAAAAAAATAAACGTTGAAAAAAAAAATTAAAAAAAAAAGATAGGTTTATAGGGCATAAAACCTAATCCTACAAATTTAGTTTGTTTAAATTGGGCCCTTAAAAAATATTTGGAGGCAAAGTTGGTCCAAATACAATAATCTGCCAAATAAAAACTCTTTAGAAGCCACTTGTCATTAATTCCTAACTATGCTTCCCATGGGCAAAAATTTCAAAGCACTATATTTGGTAAACAGAAAATAAATTAATCTGGGTTCACTTTCTCACCTTACTCCCCTACAACTGAAGTTGCTCTCCTGAAAGCAAAGATTTCTATTCAGTACTGTGATTTCTATTTCAAGCATCTGCTAGTCACTAGTTACAGGAAAGAAAATACCCAGGATTTCTGATTTCCCTCCCTATGTAATACTTAGAACAATAAGAAGCAGTATCTCTGTCCTTGGCCTCCAATCATGTCCAGGGAAATAGAAGCACGTCTAATTCAAGTGACAGAAAAGACTGAGGTGAGGGTAGAATCTGTCTTGTCTAAGCCTAAAAAGTAATGAGCAGAGACCCCCGGCTATATTGAAGGCTAAAAGAAAATTTCACAGGCCTGGGGGAAACATTCCTATATCTGTTACCTAACTGGGCTGCAGGAAATATGGAGCTGGGATTTTATCTCACTTTTCTTTAGTTTTCACCTGCATGTAGTAAATGCACAGAGAATACCAGCTGATGAAACTACTTCTGAATGACAGACTCAAATTAGGAATGTCCTCCAGAAATGCCCAAACACTCAGGCAATGGGCAACATCCTCACTACGGTGGTTATGGTAGAACCAAAGATTTTAGTGTTGGAATTCAGAGGACTAAAGTGCTATTGTGATCTCCTATCATGGAAATCTCGAATTTAAATCTTCATTTAAGTATGTAGCTTATTAATGGAACTACTGAGCCCCCATACTGCCAGTATGATACGGCTTTTTGGTCAAAGGCCAAAGTTATTACCAATAACAATGCCCTGAGGAATCTTTCAAAAAATTAAAGATGCTTTTTTGAGAATATCAAAAATAACAAATTAAGGGAAAGAATATATAGATGGCATATTAAATACACTCCTGGCCATGTTACCACAGAACTCAATACATTCATAATTTTAAAATATCTGATTGATTAATGCTTTTTCTCCTCCAACAGATGGTAAATTACTCTCAGGATAAATTCCAGGGCTACTTGGCTTATGCTTGTCTCTAGTACCGAACATAGCACCTGGCTTAGGACAATGGTAAGGGACAGTACACCAATATTCCAAATACCCGCCAGCAAAATATGAAATCTAACACATATAGACATACATGGTAAAAGTGATCCTCCTAGAAAGTAAGAAGGATACACTGAGCTACTTGCTCATGTTGCTTCAGCCTTTACACTATAACTGTCTTATGAGCTATAAAATTCTCCTGACAAAAACAAAATATTTTAGATATTTCTCTGAATTAAAAAAAAAATAAGGCACATGCCTTCACTTAGCAGATGAAAAGTCAAGTCTTCAAGCCCCCATATTCACCGACCTACTATACCTGTACACACGTTCTAAGGGAAATGAAATTATTTCTAAGAATTACATGAACTTCGGGTTCCTGGCTGGCTTGGTCGGAAGAGTGTGAGACTCTTAATCTTGCGGTCATAAGTTCAAGCCCCAGGTTGGGTGCAGAGATTACTTACATAAATAAAACTTAAAAAAAAACAAAACAAAACTATATAAACTTATAAAGAATTCTGTTACTTCATCAGTCTGTGTAAGAAGCCAAATTCACTGCAAATTGTAAAGTGTATTTCCTGTATTTGAACCTTCACAATTAATTCAACAAATATTTCCTGAAGGTTTTTGTGTAGAAATCTCTCCTGGGAAAAGAAAAGCCATCAAAATGACAAAAACATGGCTATTAACTCAAGCAGCTTAAAATCTCACAGGGAAAATAAGAAAAGTAATTAAAAAAAAAAAAATCAAATAAGAGTAAGAGAAGCGCTGAAGGATCAAACGATAAAGGGATCAAATTTGGTTAGAATTTTGTCATGGAAGACATCATGGAGGAATATTAAGAGGAGCAGTGCTCAGCAGAAACCAAGAAATGAATTTGAACCAAATTCTGAAAATACCAAGTAGTCTTATAAGACAGAAGGACAGGGAAATGGAGAAATGAGGCACCTGGGTGGCTCAGTTGGTGGAACACACAACTCTTAATTAATCTTGGAGTTGTGAGTTCCAGCCACTATGGGTGTAGAGAGAGAGTACTTAAAAGTGAAAAGGAAAAGAAAAAGAGAAAGAGAAAGAAAAAGAAAAAGAAAAAGAAAAAGAAAAAGAAAAAGAAAAAGAAAAATTGAAAGAGAAAGAAAAGAGAAACGAAATGAAAACTGAAACAGAAAGAGAAACGAAACAAAACAAAAAGAAAGAAGAAAAAGGAAGGACAGAGAAATGGTACAATAGGAAAAACAGGCTGGAATCGTAATATACAGAACCTGTCCCAAATTCGGAATTGGAATAAGAATTCAATTATTAAAAAGAGAAGAAAATATTTCAAAACAAGAGAATACAAAAAAAGTCTAATAGTTTAATAAATAATATTAATAAGTTCCCAAAGAGGGGCAACCTGGGTGGCTCAGTCGGTTAAGCATCTGGCTCTTGATTTCGGCTCAGGCCATGATCTCACGGTTCATGAGATTGAGCCCAACTGTCAGGCTCTGTGATGATGTGCAGAGCCTGTTTAGGATTCTCTCTCTCTCTCTCTCTCTCTCTCTCTCTCTCTCTCCCTCTCTCCCTCTCTCTCTCTCCCTCTCTCTTTCTCTCTCTCTGCCCCTCCCTCCCTCTCTCTCAAAACAAACAAAACAAAATAATATAATCCCAAAGAAACACTATTCTAAATAGTGACAAGAAAAAAGGAAATGATGGTTTGATCACACTATGCATTAATTAATATTTATAGACTAGACTAGAAAATAGAACACTTCAACCATATGCCTTTTTAAAATTCTGGATTACAAGCTAGTAACTTACAGAACTTTGTGAACCCTCCCTCCATTCTCAATAATTTAACACCCTTCAATTCTAGAGCATGGCTTTGGTACTAGAAAATACTGGTTTGAGAACCAGCTCTGACCATCAATTTCACCATCTGTAAATTGCAGATAATAATGCTATCTACTTCATAACGTTGTTAATGTGATGATGTACATAAAGCAGTGAGCAGGGGCGCCTGGGTGGCTCAGTCAGTTGAGCGTCTGACTTCAGCTCAGGTCATGATCTCACGGTCCGTGAGTTCAAGCCCTGCGTCGGGCTCTGTGCTGACAGCTCAGAGCCTGGAGCCTGCTTCGGATTCTGTGTTTCCCTCTCTCTCTGACCCTCCCCCGTTCATGCTCTGTCTCTCTCTGTCTCAAAAATAAATAAACATTAAAAAAAAATTAAAAAAAAAAAAAAAAGAAAGAAAGAAAAAGCAGTGAGCAAAGTCCCTGGCAAATATAAGCACTTCATTTATTCATCCAACTACGACTTATTTCAGTTCCTACACTATGCCAGGCACTGTTCTAGGAACTGGGAACAAGTGGTGAAGAAGACACATTAAAAAACGTGCCCTTGTGACACATTCTAGTGAGGAACAATTAACTAAGCACATATACATATTCTGATGTCAGAGAATGACACGTGCTATATAAAGAAAACTAAATCAACCTAAAAAGATTAAGAGGAATGGAAGGCACTATTTCGGAAAGGTCAGTCAGGCAAGGCCTCTTTGAGGACAAGCTATAAGAATGTCAGCTAGTAGTAGTAAGGAATTGCTTATAGTTTCTACTCCTTTAATGATGATGGGGTTCCAGTGGATTGTTAATCAGACATTTATGGGGCACTCGGGTGGCTCAGTTGGTTAAGCATCCAACTCTTGATTTCAGCTCAAGACATGATCTCACAGTTCATGAAATCAAGCCCCATGTCGGGCTGTGCACTGACAAGCCTGCTTGGGATTTTCTCCCTCTCTCTGCCCCTCTCCTGCTCACTTTCTCTCTCTCGCTTTCTCTCTCTCTCTCAAAAATAAATAAACATTAAAAAAAAAAAAATCAGACATCTGTTTTTTACAATTATTTACAAATTAGAGTCTACATAAAAGTTACCTAAAGATAATAGCTAAGCAAGCTCATTGCATTTTCTTTGTGGACAAATGCTAAAATATTCTTACACCAAAAAAAAAAAAAAAAAAAAAAAGTATCACCTAGTACTCAAACAGGATTCACAGATTACATGATAATGGTAAGATGTATTAATGAATTTTCCTGATTAATGAGTCAGTTGCTTGAGAAAGAAAAATATGCTCTCCCTAATACAAAGTATTAACATACAGTCACTCATTAAATTCTTACTTACTTCACTTTCAGCAAAATGCCTCTCTCCCTTCAGGCACAGGGAAGACCGTCTCAGTGTCTTCTCATCTCCATCATCAAAAACTATGAGGAGGTAAAATTGGAAACTACTGAAGGATTTTTTCAAAGGTTAACAAGATGATATAAACTATCGTTTAATTTTCTGAGGGCAAACAGAACGATTGTTTAAGAAGATTACACTTAAAAATTTAGTTCACATTTTAGGTTTACTAAATGACAACGTTAAATTCTAAAGTATCTTTTCCAATTTCTAGTGATAAAGAAACAATATAGCTGAAATGAACACATTTCCTGACCCAGAAAACACCACGTGAAAATAAGAAGCTAGCATTTTAGGAAGAAACTATTTAAATGCTAATTAACCCATTTCAATATTGTAAAGGAAAGGCAAGTTTTCCAGCTGGTAAATACAGACACCCAAAAAACAAGAACAAAAACCAGAACGAGTACAAATTTGTATATTCGGACTGCGCCTAAAAAAATTATTGTTTTTATTATTTAAAGCAGGATTTCTAAACCCGAGTACTACTGATATTTTGGGGCAGATTAATTCTTTGTCAAGAGAGGCTATTCTGAGCACTACAGGCTACTTAGCAGCATCCCTGGCCTCTAGCCACTAGATGCCACTAGTGGCTTCCCAGTTGTGACAACCAAAAATGTTTCCTGCCAAAGACACTGCTAAAGGTTCCTTGGGTGAAAAATCTGCTCCCCACTGAAAACTACTTAAAGTACTAAAATGTCCCACAGAATTTACTGTGAGTTCATAGATACACAAAATATACATACATTTTATAATTTTAGCATATGCTGACATTCCTCACCAATTATGGGGGAAAAATAACCCTATTTCAAATAAAGTTACTAAGCTTTGATTTTATTAGAAACAGCACTTTTTGCCTAAGTGACAAAACTGGTTCTTATATATTAAATGAGACTTTGTGAGACTGGATAAATAACTTTTAGTATGTTTTTTAAACGGTGCACATTTATGAGACTGACGACCATACATAATTACCACCAAACTTACTTCCCAGAATTGCTCACAGTCTTGTAACCCACATAAAGTCAATTTTCTCATCTCAAATTAAAATCTCCCCTAAGTTTTTTTCTCATCCCACAAAAACATAAACAAAACTCATCTATACTATTCCAAAGCTCCATGAAATTCTGACATCATCAAAGACATTTTAACTAGGTGTCTATTTTCATCTATGAGGTCATTAAAGAATATGAATTATTCCCATTCAATAAATAATGCCAGGATATTTGGCTATTGATTTGGCAGGTAGGGGAAATCTGACATTTCAAAATGTTCAAAAAACTGAACTGCAGGAGAAATAAAAAGCTATTTGCAAACCAAAAATAAAACTATAAATTGAAGAATACATTGGAAAATAAATTTATTAACACTGACGGAAGGAAGCCCTTTTAAACAAGATTCAACAAGTAAAACTACAAAGGAAAAGGTGATCAGAGGAAAACTTACACTGAAAATTGATAGCAGAGAAAAAAAGTAAAGCAATAGGAGAAAAATACTTGCAACTAAAGGAACCAAGGGATAATAATATTCAGAATATATAAAGATCTCATATCCTATAAATAAGAAAAAGATAACCATCCCAACAGGAAAAGGGGGAAACTGGAAAGGCACTATAACATGCAATTCAAAAGAGAGAAAATACAAATGAAATGATGTTCCTTTCGATAAATATATGAAAAAATGTTCAGTCTCACTAGTAATCATGGGAGGGGCATATTAAAACAAAACTGAGATACTGCTTTGTATCCAGATGGGCAAAAATTTTATAGATTACCGACATCAAATTTTACAAGGGCTGGGAAAAGAAGTGCACTCACACACTGTCCGTGGAAGGGTAAATGACCAGTCTTCCAGGAAGGTGGTTTTCATTACCTACTAAATTATAAAAGTACATTCATTTCACTTCACTCTGTGTCTACTTCTCAATATATACATATACTAGGGAAAAACAGGAATAACGTATATTCAGGAGACATTCAATCCACCATTTATTTTAATAGCAAGAAAACTGGCAACATCATGAGTTGAAAGTAAACAAAATTAAAAAAAAAAAAAGAAGGGACGCCTGGGTGGCTCATCGGGTCCAACTTTGGCTCAGGCATGATCTATGATCTCATGGTTGGTGGGCTCGAGCCCCACATCGGGCTCTGTGCTAACAGCTCAGAGCCTGGAGCCTGCCTTGGATTCTGTGTCTCCCCCTGTCTCTCTGCCCCTCCCCTGCTCACACTCTGTCTCTCAAAAACTAAATGTTAGAAAAAATTTAATAAAAAAAACTTATGGCACATCAAATATTATGAAACATACTACTATAATTAAAAGACATTTCTCTGTTGCACAACATGAATATACTTACTACTGAAATATACATTTAAAAATGGTTAAGATAGAAAAAAAGTTTCTCTTGAAAAGATATACCTCTTGAAGAGATATACCTCTTGAAGAGATATATCTCTTGAAGAGATACAACGATATACTTTGAAGTGAAAAAAGCTACAAATTCAACTTTATAATATATACGCTAATTTCAAATTATACTTTATGCACATATTTATGAAATAAACATTTTAAAGACCTGGAAAGATTAAAAAATTACCAGTAATAAATATCTTTAGTATTACGGGAGGAACTAAATCAAGGAAATTTTGCTTTATTTGTATTACCTCTGAAAATACATTTTTAAAAGATTTATTCCCTTACCTACAGTGTACCAACTTGCGTCTGTTAATTTATTGATAACAGCTTCCTGATATGCACCATCAAGATTCTTCACTTCCACAATAGCTCCAACCTAAAAAGTTAGAAAAACGTTTAGAAGATAAATGAACAAACCAAAAACTGGCTTTTTTTTTTTTAACTGAGTGCATGGTGGTGAAGAATAAAAGTAACTACTGATTTGTGTTAAAGTGCCAGCAGTTTTACCTACCACTGTTTTTGTGCCATCTGTGAAAATGTCAAAAAAGTAAATTCGTAAAAAAGTAAATAATATCTAAATACTGTTGTGAAAATAGTGTTGCCCTTACAACAACCTCCCTGAAAGGGTCTTGGGAGACCCCAGAGGTCCTCAGACCACACTTTGAGAACCACTATCTATGAAATTGACCGCCCTTGCCTCATATTACCACTCCTCTTTCAAAGAGGCTGGGGAAGGAGAGAAAACGGTTAAGAGCAAGCTCTGGCATCTCCTTAAGAGTTATAATGTACGACTAATGACAATCATTTTAAATATTTTCTATTCTGATCAAGAAAATGCTGAGAATTACATTTTTATGGTCTTTAACAGTACATCAAACAGCTTCTGCACAGCAAAGGAAATCATCAACAAAATGAAATGGCAACCCACTGAATGGGACAAAATATTTGCAAATCATATTGTGATAAGGGGTTAATATCCAACTTACAGAGAGAGAGAACTCATACAACTCAATACCAAAAACAAAAACAAAAAACATAACAAAAAAAAACACACCAAAACAGTCCAATTAAAAACCAGGCAGAGGATGTGAATAGACATTTTTCCAAAGATGACACGCAAATAGCCAACAGGTCCATAAAAAGATGCTCAACATCAGTAATCATCAGGGAAATGAAATCAAAACCACTGTAGGTTATCATCTCACACCTGTTAGAATGGCTGTTATCAAAGACGACAAATAACAAGTGTTGGCAAGGACATGGAAAGAAAACAGAACCCTCGTGCACTGTTGGTGGGAATATAAAATAAACTGGTACAGCAACTATAGCAAACAGTATGGAGGTTTTTAAATTAAAAAGAAAACTGTGACCCAGCAATTCCACTAGTGGACATCTATCCAAAGAAAACGAAAACACTAATTCAAAAAGATATCTGCACCCCCATGTTCATTGCAGTATTGTTGACAACAGCCAAGATATAGAAACAACCTGAGTATCCACTGCTGGATGCACAGATAAAGAAATACACACACACACACACACACACACACACACACACACACACACACACAGAAATACTATTCAGCCATAAAAAGGAAGGAAACCTTGCCATTTGCAACAACATGGATGGACTCTGAGGACATTATGCTAAATGAAATACCAGACAGAGAAAGACAAGTATCAGATGGTATCACTTATATGCGGAATCTAAAAACCAAAACTAATAAAAAACCAGAAGCTCACAGATACAGAGAACAGACTGGTCATTTCCCAACCAGAGGGTGGGAAAGAAGTGGTGAGTGGATAAAATGGGTAAAAGTGGTTAAAAGGTACAAACTTCCAGTTATAAAAATAGTCCTGGGGATATACTGAACAGACAGCAATGGTTACTATAGTCAATAATACTGTACTGCATATTTGAAAGTTGCTGAGAGTAAATTTTAAAAGCCTCTATGACAAGAAAAAATTTTAACTGTGTATGGTGATGGATGTAATAGACTTACTGTATGGATCAAACATCCAATCATTATATTGTATACCTTAAACTAATATAATGTTATATGTCAATCATACCCCTGAAATTAAAAGTATATATGATCTTTATGGTAATAACAAAAAACAAACTTGTTCAGAGAACAGAGTGTTAGCCCCACACAATGCCCAAAGTGGAGAAGGAAACTGGAGAATTACCAAAGCTTTTATCAAATGACTGTAGTCAAAAATACGTGGTACTATTTTTTTAATTTAATAAGTGGTCTAGGTATTATATTTCATGTGAACTCATCTGAAAATACATTAAGATCAAATGACCACCACTTTTGGTAGGTTTATTTCCTCTAAGAGAAACATTTACCCAAATGCTGACCCTTCCTATCAGGTAACAGAAAGCTATGAAGTATTTTAGGGAACAATACAAAATCTATACACACACACACACACACACACACACACACACACACACACACACACACACCCCAATCAACAGATAAAGAAAAATACTTTAACATCTTGACCTCAAAATTTAATATAGTTGCCTGTGTCAAAATCAAAATGGTACTAAGCCCTAATCACAAAGAAAATTGTAATAAAGTAAGACAAACCAAACAAGTAAAATAAACCAGCTACACCACAAGGAGGTGGGAGCAGAAGGAGAAAAAGAGGGCTTGAGGTTACAAAGCAGTTGCCTACTCTATCTCTTCGCAACACTGAACATACTTTGCAGGTTGTACGAGCTGGCCTGTGCATGTGAACAGGGCAGAGTCAGTGAGAGCCATATGCTGGTGTGCTTATGAGGCAAAAACGTAAACAAGGCATGACAGTGTATGTATGTGTTCTGAACATCCAGAGGGCACGTGCTACAATTATAAGATGTGAGCCTATTGGAATTTGGGCTCTGCCGTTACTGTCTGGAAAGGCCAGATTACTGGACCTCCCTTTAGTTTCTTCTTCTGTAAAGAGCTATTATGAGGATTATATAAGATAATGTGTGCAAAAGATTTAGCACAGTACTAGCACATACTAAGTGCTAAATAAATGGTGCCAAGCATCAAAAGTATAGTGTTTCGTCTCTTTTGTCCCTGCAATGGTGAATATGTGCGTGTCACATTAAAGATGGCACCTACGAAACAGAAATGGTGGAAAATAATTTTTATACGGCAAGGTTTTTTAGAAATTATAAGCTTTAGTTCTATTGCCTCCTAAGACTCTGGGGATCCAATTAAAAGCCTTTAAATCAATCACAAACAAACAACTGACAGATACACATATCTAATTCTCCAAAAAGTACAGCTGCATTGGTAAAGGATTTTTCTTTCATCTGTAAATTCTGTTAGCACTTCTTAAAATTCACCCAGCCAGGCCACTGCCCAATGTTCAGATATTCAGAAGGGCCAAAGAGCCCAGTGGCTACCCACACACTCCCTTTAGCTTGCTCACTAGTCGAGAGTAGAAGAGCCCTTATTTCAGCTACCAGTGAGGAAAGAGGAACGCAAACAAATACATCTGTATGTAACATGTTCATCACTTTAACTGCCTGATAACCCTTAAAAAATTTTTCATTTGCTTGTAGCTGCTTCAAAGGATTAACACTCTAAAAGCCATGTCTTTAACGTGTTGGGTTTTTTCCCTCACTTTTCACATCATCATGGAACTTAACATCATTCAATCCCCAATTCATCACATATTAATTCTGGAAGTGAAATATGGTAAAACGGACAGATGAGTACACAAAAAGCAGTCAATGCTTCCTGGATGTTCACTTCATTCCTAAATGCAGGTTTTACTATCACATCAGGTTTCACTGAACATTAAATTTATTGTTTTCTACCAGTCTATTCAGAGAGAATTATGTTGACCAACTCAATAACAAAACAGCCAATGAATTAAAAAAAAAAAAATGACCAACTGTAATTATTAATGTAGCATTAATGAAGGAATTCTAATGCTTGCAATGAAGCATTAGAATTAATAATGAATAAATAAATGAATTACCTTTAGCGGGCCCTTTATGTGGTCATCCTGAACTTCCACTGTCGAAGAATCATGTCTAAATGTTACCTAGAGATCATAAATTTAATTAGCCACATATACACACAAAATCAAGTGATACAGGCTCATTAATGCATGATTTATGCATGATTTAATTTTCATTACGAGTAATCTAAACTAACCGCTACCTAGCGTATGTAAGATCTCAATCCCTAACTAAGTAAACTGAAATATTATTTAAACAGAAAACTTCCGAGACTAAATTAGTTGGTGTTTCACATATCATACTCAACACTATTATTTATTACATTAGTAGTTTAATTTCTTTTCCTAAAAAATGAGGGGAAAAAAGGTAGAGACCTTAGGCAATTAGGTCCTGTATAATTCTGTGAAGGCCTAGTTTAATAATAAGCAGTAACAACAAACATTTACTGAGAGCTAAGCATCAGGCTCAAGCATCAAATGTATGACCTTATTAGGTAGGTATGATTGTTCCCACTTTGTTGATAAGAAAACTGAGGAGCATAAAGAATAAGTAACTGGTCCAAGATCACAGAACTGGTACATGGTGGCACTGAGATTCAAACTCAGGCAGTCTACCTCCAGAAGTTTACTCTACTCTCTATCAGTATAGCAATCAGAGAATGGGAAACCAGATGTAAGGAGATTAAGTTAAAAATACAGTTCAAGTTTGGGGTGCCTGGGTGGCGCAGTCGGTTAAGCGTCCGACTTCAGCCGGGTCACGATCTCGCGGTCCGTGAGTTCGAGCCCCGCGTCAGGCTCTGGGCTGATGGCTCGGAGCCTGGAGCCTGTTTCCGATTCTGTGTCTCCCTCTCTGTCTGCCCCTCCCCCGTTCATGCTCTGTCTCTCTCTGTCCCAAAAATAAATAAACGTTGAAGAAAAAAAAAAAAATTAAAAATACAGTTCAAGTTTAAATAATTAGCTGGTGAAAACTAAGATAGCTTCCAGTATTCAGTATAGAAAAAGTTCTTCTTCCTATACAAAGCAAGAATTCTTACAGGAATTGAAACATCAACATGGTCTTATCAGATATGTAGGATAACCAATTTACATAATTTGCTCACAAAGGAGCTATGAAGAGAGATGCCCGGTACTCACAGCATCTCAGGCATTTCTGTCTTACACAAAAGCATTACCACATTTCATTTAAATTATGTATTTAAGTATCTCTGTCATTCACTTAGACTTGAAGTCAATTTATGACAGGGATCAGATTTTAACACTAGAGTTTCAACACCTAACACAGGGCTTAGCACACAGATGCACAATAAATGAAAACTGATGAGGAAGAAGTTTATCAACAAACTGTTAAATGCGTGTTAACTTTGAATCATATACAAACTAAACCAGTATAGAAATTTACCACTGTATCTGCTCAGAAAATAATTAACTTTGAATCATACACAGATTTTTAGAGCAGCCAAAAAAATTAACAATTTTAGATATTCGTTATTTACAAGACACACAAGACACAAGGTACTGGTATGATGTACTATCAACAGAGGCAGTAGAAACTAACAGTTTTCTTCCTTTTATTAATAGCAAGAAATGGCAGGAGTGATACATGCCATTTAGCTGCTTCATTCATTAAACAGCAGCATCCAGCTGAGAACTCTATGTCAGGGCTAAAATCTAGCCTGTGCCCTGCAGACCAAAGCATGGGTCCTAGAGTATAACTGCTCCTGTCCAAAAGAAACACCTTTTTCTAACTAATATAAAAGTCTTACCTGTAGGCCATGCTCTGCTAAGGAGACTATCCACCAGGATGGAGGACTTTTGTCTAATTCACACTAAGGTGTTACCTGTGCTGGTAGCAGCCCTGTCTAGAAGAGTGAGGAACCAGATATAAGGCTTCCTCTTCATTTCTGAGATAGCAGTGGCAAAAAAAAAAAAAAAAATGAGTGCTCAGGTAACACCGGTGTGTGAAACCAGAACAGGAAATGCCACTATATGAACACTGTGAGAGTACCCACAAAAATCAAATCACAAAAGAGCTCACACGCACCATGCACGTGAAAACTGAAAGCAGTGGCAGGGCCAAGACTAGATTCCTATGGGTTTACAGTTAATTTAAAGGTCTTATCACAATGGATCTTAACTAGGGGTGTAAGTGACCCAGGAAGCTGTTTTCCACACATCCATGCATAAAAACCTAAGTATATATAAGCAAGGGAAAAACTCCGGAAGAGAATCTGAAACTCTCCACCAGACATACAACACCTCTATGGCCTGTTTAATAACTGGTGATATTCAAACCAGTGTTTTACGGAGTATCTGCTAATCTGGACTACATAAATCCCTTGAGGACAAAGATCAGGTCACCCTCATAGCCCCACCCTCCTTCCCACCTAACAGGTTACCACTCAGTAAATAACTGACAAATGAATAAACATCTACCTTCAAATATTTTACCTGTGCTATATTTTTCAACACCGATAATTTACCAAAATGTAAACAATTACATTCTGCATTATCTGAGAAAAACACAAGTACTTAAGAAAGATAGAGGATAAGGAAATCAACTAGATCTACCTTATTTTACTGTTATCTAAAATCTCATCAATTATAAATCACATTTCAATTTGATGGTTAAAATGGGAAGGGGAGGTCTAAAATTAAGAATTAAACTGCATGACTTCTAAGGTCCTTTCCAGCTCTAAAAGGTTAACAACACAAACAGTACCAAGTCTATAGCGAAATAGCATTCAAAATACCAATTTGTAATAACCTAACTTCATTCCAATTAGAATACTTTAAAATGCCAAATAACGCGTGCTCACTTCAGCAGCACACATACTAAAACTGGAACGATGCAGAGAAGATTAGCATGGCCCCCCGCGCAAGGATGACATGCGCAAATTCATGAAGCTTCCACATTTGTGACAAAATCTCAGAAATAGACATTGTTAAAGATCTGATGAGAGTTCATTATGATGCAACTGACAACGAAATTTGGTTATTTCTGTGACATATAACACTATAAGTAATGAGAATGTTAAGTGATGACCTTATACCAAAACATTAAAACTTTAGGAACTGCATATATATTTGGGCAGTTACAGCATTTACCTGTGCAATACAACCTAAGGTTTACCACTGGACGACAGTGCTTTTCCAAGTAACTTAGCATCCCAAATAAAAGGTCCTAATTGGTCAAAAAGAACTTAAAAAAAATAAATAAATAAAAATAAATAAAAATAAAATACCAAATAATGCTTTGTTTTCGGGTATGTGACAACCATTACATAGAAACTAAAGTCATCTTGCAGGGAAATAAAGTCTTAAGTACACTCACCAAATAAAAGTTTAAATATCAAATACTGATCATATAATTTATAAAATCTACATATACTGTACCTTGACTTTGACAAGTCTTTTTGCTGTCTTGATCTTGGCTTCACAAAAGGCTCCTCTGTATTTAGCACTCACATCAGTGCCCACTGTCAAATAGGGAGGCTCATCAAGGGCCTAAAAAATGCAAACAAATATAATTAGATTTAAACTCTAATTCTCTGGTACAATTAGACCTCCGAATGGCAGATCTAATCTTGTTACAGCTACAAGAGTTGTAATAATTGAATGCAATAATGTGTTAGTAAGAACCGTTTGTAAAATACTTTAACTTAAAAATAAGTAAAATCTATGTATCAAAAACCCATTTAGGGGCGCCTGGGTGGCTCAGTTAGTTGAGCGTCCAACTTCGGCTCAGGTCATGATTTAGTGGTTCGTGAGTTCGAGGCCCACGTCGGGCTCTGTACTGACAGCTCAGAGCCTGGAGCCTGCTTCAGATTCTGTGTCTCCTTCTCTCTCTGCCCCTCTCCCACTTGTACTCTGTCTCTATCAAAAATAAATAAATGTAATTTAAAAAAATTTTAAAAACCCATTTAAATGTATGTCATATGGGGTGCCTGGGTGGCTCAGTAGGTTAAGCGTCCAACTTTAGCTCAGGTCATGATCTCACAGTTCATGAGTTTGAGCCCCATGTCGGGCTCTGTGCTGACAGCTCGGAGCCTGGAGTCTGCTTCGGATTCTGTGTCTCCCGCTCTCTCTGCCCCTCCCCGACTCACGCTCTGTCTCTCCCTGTCTCTCAAAAATGAATAAACATTAAAGATATTTTTTTAATCAACATATTTATCATATAAAATAAAAATGCATTTTTTGCTCTATATAAAATGCATATAGTCCATGATATGAATCAGCTTAATCACAAGTTTATCATTCCATCCACCCTTCCATCTACTCATTCATTCAAATATTCACATACTATATGACCACCTAAAGAGAAGGCAGATCCTTAAAAGTTTAAAGTCTAAGAAAATTTCTTTTAATATTTAGACTGTATCTTAGCAGCTACCCAAATTCAGAATAGCTTTGTCATAACCCTATCTAGACAATTCTAAGGCAGAATAACAACACAAAGGGAGTGGGAGGAATTACATGTATTCAAACTACTGGAGAAAAAACTGTATGAAGATTTCTAATCTGGGAATTCTTAAATACTCTGGCATGGGTTCACTGTCTACCCATCTATATTAAAATTTTTAATTTCTTCACTTAGGATTTAGTTTTATTCTGTGTGTGTGATTTAGTTTTTAACAGTCCTTATCTAGCTGCTCTGACTTTTTACAATCAGGTACATTTCTGTGTAAAATCTAGAAATCTAAGAAGTTTTGCTTATATTAATCAATTTCACAATCAAAGAAAGATTATGTGAGTAACTTTTCCCAAAGTGTTTTACAAGAAGTACTAATATCCTGAGATACTCCACCAACAAGAGAAGGAGGAGAGAATTTGGGAAAATCAGTTTATTGAATAAATCCCTACTCTGCCTCATCATTTCCTTATCTGTTTGTCCAAGGAAACTTTTTTTTTTCTATTAACATCTATTAACATTCTGCAGAAATTCCATAGAACATAACATAGAAAATGCTATTAATACAGCAGTGAATGATGAAAATATAAATTTCACTTGGGTCTTAAACTCATTCCAATAGTTGTGGCTAATACACATGAGAGTGATTAAAAAAAAAAAAAAAAAAAAAAAGATATTTATTCCAGGGGCGCCTGGGTGGCTCAGTCGGTTAAGCGCCTGACTTCAGCTCAGGTCATGATCTTGCCATTCCTGATTTGAGCCCCATGTCAGGCTCCGTGCTAACAGCTCAGAGCCCAGAGCCTGCTTCAGATACTGTGTCTCCCTCCTCTCTCTGTCCCTCCCTGACTCACATTCTGTTTCTCTCTCTCAAAAATAAATAAACATAAAAAAATTTTTTTAAGATATTTATTGTAATGCTATACCAAAAGTGATGTAATCAAATAACTGTAGTAACTTTTCCTAAAAGGTGAGAAGTATCATAAACCAAGACAAAAGTGCTACAACTAAAAAATATCAGGGTGACCTCCTCAATGGCCATTTGTTTCACATTCTATTTATTTCACAAAAATATTTTTTAAAAGAACACAAAGCAATATCAAGTATATGGGGTTTTTTATGTCTATGTATTTTTAAGACAAAAAGAGCACAAGTGGGGAAGGTGCAGAGACAGGGGGACAGAGGATCAAAAGCAGGCTCTCCACTGACAGCAGAAAGCCTGATGTGGGGGCTTGAGCCCAGGAACCACAAGATCATGACCTGAGACAAAGTCAGACGCCCAACCAATCGAGCCACCCAGGAGCCCCTAAGTATGTTGTTTTTAAAATCTACATGAGGGGCACCTGGCTGGCTCAGTTGGTAAAGCATGCAACTCTTCGTCCTGGGGTAGTGAGTTCAAATTCCATGTTGGGCACAGAGATTACTTTAAAAAAAAAAAAAGGTAAAAAAAAAAAAAACGAAAGAAAGGTAAAATGGGGCCCCTGGGTGGCTCAGTCAGTTACACTTCTGACTCCTGGTTTCAGCTCAGGTCATGCATGATCTCACGATTGGTGAGTTCCAGCCCTGCCTCGGGCCGTGCACTGACAGTGTGGAGCCTGCTTGGGATTCTTTCCCCCTGCCCCTTCCCTGCTCACTCTGTCTCTCGCAAAATAAATAAATAAATAAAAACTGTTTAAAAAAGGCAAAAAGAAAAAAAAAGAAAAAAGAAAAAAGAAAAAAAACTACCTAGGAAAATGCCCATATTTCAATTCATTTATGTTATGAGTATATACTCTTACAGAAAGATGATAATTCCTGAAATTCTACATTTTAAATTTGTTGTTATCATTGACTACAACTTGATAATTCTGTACTGCTCTTGAACCTAAAGTTAATAAATGCATTTTTCTAGTTTATCTGTCTTAGCCCTCTGAAAATACCATTTTCCATTGTCAAAACCTTGGTTAAATTCCAGACAAGCTAGTGGCTTTTTTAGATATCAAGTATATGAAACACTCACAGCACTTCACCCAGAAATTTTAAGTAAGTTTCAGAAAGACATCAATTCACTTTGTGGTTCAACTGATATTGTAGGTTATTGCTAGAAAAGGAAATGGTGAGCCTGTCTTCACTACCACAGGCTCATTACTCTCTACAACTTGTAAACCTCTCATTAACACATCCTGCCTTATTAGTTAGGAAATTTATTTTCACAGACAAACAGAATGGTTAAAAATAAATGAAAACTTATGAAGAACGAGAAATTGGGAAATGTAGAAAAAAAAACAAGAAATCAACTCAAAGTTGCACATTTGTGCCTACTCAGAAACAAATATTTAATATGTGACAAGCTTTTTAGATATTTTTATTATAGAGATTGTGAACAAAAAGGGGAATAGAATAGTAATATATTTAGACTACTAGTATACAAACCATTTATATTTTCTTTTCGTTAATATTCATATCAAACCCTAGCAACACTCCCAATGATAGCAAGAAACATTCTTTTCTTTTCTTTTTGTTTTTAATTTACATCCAAATTAGTTAGCATAGAGTGCAACAGTGATTTCAGTAGATTCCTTAATGCTCCTTACCCATTTAGCCCATCCCCCCTCCCACAACCCCTCCAGTAACCCTTAGTTTGTTCTCCATATGTATGAGTCTCTTCTGTTTTGTCCCCCTCCCTGTGTTTATATTATTTTCGTTTCCCTTCCCTTATGTTCATCTGTTTTGTCTCTTAAAGTCCTCATATGAGTGAAGTCATATGATTTTTGTCTTTCTCTGACTAATTTCACTTAGCATAATACCCTCCAGTTCCATCCATGTAGTTGCAAATGGCAAGATTTCATTCTTTTTGATTGCCAAGTAATACTCCATTGTATATATACATACACACCACATCTTTATCCATTCATCCATCGATGGACATTGGGGCTCTTTCCATACTTTGGCTATTGTTGATAGTGCTGCTAGAAACATGGGGGTGCATGTGCCCCTTAGAAACAGCACACCTGTATCCCATGGATGAATGCCTAGTAGTGCAATTGCTGGGTCATAGGGTCGTTCTATTTTTAGTTTTTTGAGGAACCTCCATACTGTTTTCCAGAGTGGCTACACCAGTTTGCATTCTCACATCTCACATTCTTACCAACATAAAAATCCATGCAGACTGAAAACAGTAATAATTACCTCAAATATTGTGGGGAGCAAATTATTACTTTGAAGGCTAATAGTTCCCTTCCTTCAAGCTAGAATACATGAAAATGAATTAGCAAAACATATAAAGAAAATGTGTATTAGAAAAATACTTGAGGGGTGCATGGGTGGCTCAGTCAGTTAAGCATCTGACTTCAGCTCAGGTCATTATCTCCCCGCTTATGGGTTCGAGGCCATGTCGGGCTCTATGCTGACAGCTCAGAGCCTGGAGCCTGCTTTGGATTCTGTCTCCCTCTCTCTCTGCCCCTCGTCTGCTCATTGTCTTTCTCTCTCTCTTAAAAAGCATTAAAAAAGAGGGGCGCCTGGGTGGCGCAGTCAGTTAAGCGTCCGACTTCAGCCAGGTCACGATCTCGCGGTCCGTGAGTTCGAGCCCCGCGTCAGGCTCTGGGCTGATGGCTCAGAGCCTGGAGCCTGTCTCCGATTCTGTGTCTCCCTCTCTCTCTGCCCCTCCCCCGTTCATGCTCTGTCTCTCTCTCTCTGTCCCAAAAATAAATAAACATTGAAAAAAAAATTAAAAAATAAAAAAAAAAACATTAAAAAAGAGAGAAGAGAGGAAAAATACTTGAAAAGGGAAACCAAAGTATAATAAACAACTGCTAAATTGAAATACATTGTTAGAACAGTGTTAATTGTGTTAAAGGCTGCAGATGAAAAGCAAAGATCTATGTTCTGAGCTTACCTCTGCCTCTATTACTTTGTTTTGCATCATCTTAGGTAAGTTACTTTTCTGTTCTTAAATTCTCATCATTAGATGAATATAAGAATTTGAATTTTGAATACCTTTGTCTAACAAGTCTATCTCAAAGCATTGGGGTTACAGAGATAATCAGAATGGGATACTTTTAAGACACATAATCATCTAGAACTGAAACTATGCTAACCCAAATATGAATGAGAATTTCTCATGAGAAAAACAAATGAAATCCATAATCTACCTACATGTTCAGCTTTGTGTGCATATAAAGCAGACTAAGAGCACAGGCTTTCAAAGCAGAAAGATATGGTCCTAACCCCAGGTCAATTCCGTACACTAACGATGAATTTTTGTAGACTACCATATCTCTCTAAGCTTCAGGTTCTACATCAGGAAAACACGGTCAATATTAGAAAGCACTCAATTATGATGCCTCAAGTATTTAGCTACTAACAATTACTATTGCTATTATGAAACACTCAAGATGGACCAACAAGTCATTAAACCAATGTAAGTTCAGATTTGGCACTCCTCCTTTTTTTCTTTTTAAAATGCAAGAAGAAAACCTCATTTTTTTTTTTTAATTTTTTTTTTCAACGTTTATTTATTTTTGGGACAGAGAGAGACAGAGCATGAACGGGGGAGGGGCAGAGAGAGAGAGACACAGAATCGGAAACAGGCTCCAGGCTCTGAGCCATCAGCCCAGAGCCTGACACGGGGCTCGAACTCACGGACCGCGAGATCGTGACCTGGCTGAAGTCGGACGCTTAACCGACTGCGCCACCCAGGCGCCCCGAAAACCTCATTTTTAATGAATGCTCATCATAAGTCCATGCAAATGGAAAAGTTACACCATTTTCCTCACCTTTCCAACTAAGGTCAATACTCTCAGAATATACTATTTTTCAGTATGAAATCTAATGAGAAAATACCACAGGATATCTGGCAATATGTATATGTCTTTAAAATATTACTCTATTTCTAGAAATACAAAAATAATCAAAGATATTTATATGTTGTACATATAGAAAAAACATACATAATAAAGACAGGAATAACTGTTAAAAGGAATTCAAGAGAACGGAGGGGCGTCTGGATGGTTCAGTCGGTTAAGCGTCCACCTTTGGCTCAGGTCATGATCTCACCGCTCGTGAGTTCAAGCTCTGCGCTGGGCTCTGTGCTAACAGCTCAGAGCCTGGAGCCTGCTTCAGATTGTCTCTTTCTCTCTGCCCTCCCCCACCCCCCGCCCTGCTAGTGTTCTTCTCTCTCTCTCTCAAAAATAAGTATACAATAAAAAAATTTTTTTTTAAAAGGGAATGGAATGGAGGAGTATGTATATGAAAATCTGCCATTCAAAATAAGCATTCCTATTTTTTAAAATTGCTACAATTCGCATGTATTCTTTGCTTTTTAATTTTTTTCTTTTGAGAGAGAGAAAGTGAGTACACAAGCAGGAGAGGGGCAGAGGGAGAGAGAATCCCCAGCAGGCTCCGCATTGACCCAGGCGGGGTTCAATCCCACAACCCTGGGATCATGACCTGAGCTGAAATCAAGAGTCGGTCGCTCAACTGACTGAGCCACCCAGGCGCCCCCATTCTTTGCTTTTTAAAATGTATACTAACAAAAGGAGGGGTGCCTGGGTGGCTCAGTAGGTTGAGCGACTGACTCTTGATTTTGGCTCAGGTCATGATCTCACAGTTCATGGGATCGAGCCCCACCTCTGACTTTGTGCTGGCAGTGTGGATCCTGCTTGGGATTCTCTCTCTCCCTCTCTCTCTGTTCCTCCCCTGCTTGCTTGCACTTGCTCTCTCCCAAAATAAATAAACATTAAAAAATAAGTAAAACATATATGAAGGTACATTTCAAACATACACAAAAGAATATGGGACTATAATAAATCCCCCATATGCTCATACTCTGGCTCCCACAATTATCAATGCAATTTTGTCTCATCTATACTCCTACCTATTCCTTCCAAACAATGATTATTTTGAAAGAAACCCCAGATATTACATCATTTCATCAGAACAACAGTCAGTTGTGACTATGGGTTACTTTTATCTTTTCTATTAATACTTTTCTGTACCTTCTAATGTACTTAGAATGACTATATTAATGAGACTCAGTACAATATAGTAATTAAGAGCATAGGTTTTTGGGTTTTTTTAAGTAGGTTCCACGCCCAGCATGGAGCCCAATGCATATCTTGAACTCATAACCATGAGATCAAGACCTAAGCTGAGATTAAGAGTTGGACGCTCAGGGGCGCCTGGGTGGCGCAGTCGGTTAAGCGTCCGACTTCAGCCAGGTCACGATCTCGCAGTCCGTGAGTTCGAGCCCCGCGTCAGGCTCTGGGCTGATGGCTCAGAGCCTGGAGCCTGTTTCCGATTCTGTGTCTCCCTCTCTCTCTGCCCCTCCCCCGTTCATGCTCTGTCTCTCTCTGTCCCAAAAATAAATAAACGTTGAAAAAAAAAAAATTAAAAAAAAAAAAGAGTTGGACGCTCAACCAAATGAGCCATCCAAGTGCCCCAAGAGCATAGACTCTTGAGTTAGATGCTTACGTTCAAACCTATCACTTAGTAGGGAGGTGACCTTGGGCTAGAAGCTCTGTACCTCAGGATATAAGAGTGACTATCTCACAGGGAGAAGAACTGAAATGCTACATGTAAAGTGCTTAGAACAGACTGTTAGTATTAATAATTTGGGGGAAAACCGGGCTTTAAAAAAAAGTTTTTTTTAAGTCCTATACAAAAGAGATCCCACACAAATAGAACAGATGACAGTTTAACTGTGTATATATATGGATGAGGGAGGGGAGAAAGAGTTTAAATATCATCCCCCTGAGGCGCTTGGGTAGCTGTTGGGTAAGCAGCCAACTCTTGATTTCATCTCAGGTCATGATCTCCCGGTCCTGAGATCGAGCCCTGAGTAGGGTTCTGCACTGGGAGTGGTGCCTGCTTAAGATTTCCTCTGCCCCCTTCCACACGAGCATGGTCTCTCTTTCTCAAAAATAAATAAATAAATTTAAATATTATCCCCTTTATTCAATTCAGAAATAAAGTAATCCTCTTGCCTGCAGTAGCAACAAGAGGTTAAAGTGTCTGTGGGGATGTTCCACTAAGAAGTACATCTCACCCCTTTAGTATGGTGGAAAGACAACCGAGACTATACGCCTACTCCAGGGCTACCGTACTTTAGTCCAGAAATATACAAAGAATTATGTCAGGAGGTTAACTAAGATTCCATGCACCAACACTGCCGCTGTTAGGTATACATGTTGTAAAACCAGAAAAAAAACTCTTACCTTTTTTTTTTTTTTTGCTCTGCCTCTCTGATTTTGGTCAATAATATGGACCTTCTCAGAGGCTAAACTAAAATGTTATTATGTGGCACCTCCATGCCCAAAAGGAAATTAAACTACTAAATTACCATCCCTTTGTTTAGCAAACAGAACAGTTCTCTCGTTGTCAAGGCAACAGCTACCTCACAGTTATTCAGCCTTGCTTAAACAATTATTTTTCTAGTCAATCTACCAAATGTCCTAACTGGCACCTAAAAACCATTGAATTCCAAGGGAACACTAAAAAGCGTAAGCGATTTTAAATTAGCTATTGGTGGCTAATAATCCTTTAAGAAGCCAAAACACCAGTGAAACATACAAGTGCCCAAAGGAATCAACAGTAATTTCTGATGTGCCTTGGGCTGCAGTACACCAAATATTTGAAGTAAGCTTTAGAAAGACAATAGTTGAATCAATTCTCCAAATGGCTAATAATATTCAGTTATTCAAGATCTATTTTTAAAAAAGCAAAACATGCCTGACGACATTTTATTGAGGTAGTTTCTTTAGAAGGGTTAAGTATTCGAACCGGTTTGGCAGTGCTGATGCAGCCAGGAGAAGCAGAACAAGAGTATTAAATTTGATGCTAAAACCCTCAGTAAATAAATGTACTTAAACACACAGTGTAACAAGAAATCTAGGAAAACGACCTTTTGTATATGATAATCTCAAAGAGGCATTAGAACAATAGTGGAGATAATTCCAGCAGATGAATGAATGAAAAATATTTACCTATATACCAAAGGGTATGTCATTTAAAAATTAAAATGCACATTTTTTTAAGACATACAAGCAAAAAAGTACACTGAAGAAACAAAGAGAACTGTATAATCTAAAATCTTCTCTGGGACCATTTCTTCTTTTCCTTTTCATGTGGTACTAAGGACGTGCTGGTGACGGGTAAGGGGTGGGGAGGCAGAGAGAGAGGGGACAGATGCTAAGTATTCACGGTAATGAGGAGGCAGCTGAGGAAGCCCCATGGAAGCACAGGCTGACCCAGTGGCTAAGGACATGGTGGGAGCCAAGCAGAGACTGAGGAAATGAGCAGCAGAATTAAATTTGTTACACTCACCAAATAAGTAAGCTGAGTGATGAAATGAGGATATACTGAGGATAGTGGGGCCATGTTTCTCACTGCTAAAGAAATTTTAAGGGAAGGAATGAGTAAGGAGCTATAAAGATAAGTCTAAGGTAGGGGCACCTGGGTGGTTCAGTAGGTTGAGCATCTGATTCTTCGTTTCAGTTCATGTCATGATCCCACATTGGGCTGAGCATGGAGCCTGCATAAGATTCTCTCTTTCTCTCTCTCTCTCTCTCCCCCGCTCACTCTCTCTGTCTAAAATAACATAAACTAAATACGTCTAAGGCATTGGCCTGGAATTAGAAACCTGAACTCATGGTTACATGATATACACACATAGGAAAATGAATAAGTAGTTACAGATGTATACGTATATACATCTATGTATATGCATACATGTGTAGTTACGGATGTATATGTATATATATTTGTATATATGTATTTGTGTGTGTGTGTGTGTGTGCATATATATGTCCATATATTCTCCTAACTGTCCACCAAGAAGGCACAAGGGCACCTGACAGCCCAGTAACAAAAAAAAAAGACGAAAATGGCCTGTCTCTTGACTTCCAAATCCCATCCTACATTAAAAGAAACCAGGGAGGGTGCCTGGGTGGCTCAGTAGGTTAAGTGTCCAACTCTTGATTTCAGTTCAGGTCCTGATCTAATGGTTCGTGAGTTCAAGCTCCACTTCGAGCTCTGTGCTGACAGTGAGGAGCTTCCTTGGGATTCTCTCTCTTCCTCTCTCTCTGCCCCTCCCCAATTTGTTCCTTCTCTCTGTCTCTCTGTGTGTCTCTCTCTCAAAATAAATAAACTTAAAAAAAGAAAAAAAGAAACCACCAGGGATCTTTGGAGAAATGGCTCACTTCAAAGTTGGGTAGAGAAAGTACAAGAAGAATCTGAAACATCTTGTGCCAGAAAGTAAGGAAGTGTTCAATGAATGATGGGAGACATTTCAGGGGGACATAGGAGCCAGCTGAAGGAGATTCTGCTGGCCAAATGAGGGAAACTGAGCACCAAAATAAATATTGGTTATCCCTGTTAGGCATATATGTGTATGTCAAAACTGACTAACTTAAGATGTGCATATTCCACTCTAAGTAAATCATATCGCAGTTGAAAAACTTAATAACAAATTACAACCCACTCATTAAGACTAGCATCGATGATTCATTCACTTGTCCACACTGACAAGTGAATGAATGATGAATAAATAAGTAAATTCAGAAAAGAGAAAAAGCTCTTCCTTATATAGTAAAATGTTAATAAATGTAGTAGGAATGGTGGAAATAAAGAATCCTCTTTTCGCAGCCATCATAAAGATGACGGATTCATACTGTTGTCTATAGGTGCTAAGCTGATGAGTGGAGGTCTGATGAAAGGCATATTGATATAATTTTGGACTATTACTCAATTATCAGTGGTGGAATGACAAAATACACTGAAAACAAAAGTGCAACTTTCTGTGGGGCATTCTCATTTGACAATGCGAAAAATTAGACCCAGGTTGAAGAAGTTATCCTACGGAATTCCTATTCCTGTATTCCTTAAAACATTAAAGAATATGAAATGTAGGGAAAACCAGGAAACAGTTGTTGATTGAAGTGGTCTGAAGAGATACGACAGTCAAATGCAACATGAATTTCTGGATAAAGCCTGGTCCAGAAAGAAAAGAGATATTCTTAGGAGAGTTGGTAAAATTTAAAAGGGATCTGTGGATAGGATGGCAGTATTATACCAATGCTGATTTCCTGATCTCGAGGGCTGAATGCAGGATGGATACAAGAGTGGCCTTTTTGTTGGGAATTACACACTGGAGCACTCAGGGGTGATAGGACGTCGCACCTGCAGATTGCTCTCAAAAAGTTTGAAGATAATGATAACAGGTACATACATATGTATACATATACATAGATTATAAGAATTATTTGTACCATAAATTCAAAATTCTTTTAAAATAAATTATTTTTAAGGTAATATATATATTCATAGGGCATTTGTATATTTCTTCTATGAATTGCTCATTTGTGTTCTTTATCCATCTGGGTTGTATTTTTTTTTTTTTTTTTTTTTTTACTAGATTGTAAAAGTTCTTGGATATTAAAAAAAAACAATCAATCTCTGGGGTGCCTGGGTGGCTGAGTTGGTTGAGCATCCAACTTCAGCTCAGGTCATGATCTCACAGTTCGTGGGTTCGAACCCTGTGTTGGGATCTGCGCTGACAGCTCTAGGCCTGGAGCCTGCTTCAAATCCTGTGTCTCCCTCTCTCTTTCCCTCTTCCCCGCTTGCACTCTGTCTCTCTGTCTCTCAAAAATAAATAAACATTAAAAAAAATTTTTTTAGATAATAATAATAATAATCCTTTACCCCCAAACACAAAAATCCTCTCTGGATGCCACCTATATTTCCTAATATCTTCTTAAAAATTAAGTTACTTTAGAGGATGGAACCACAAATTACTTGTAAGTAAATTTTAGGCCCACATATACTAACCAGAGAGATATGTGAATATTCACAAATATTGACAGAAGGTTATCTGCATATTCCTGGAAATTTTAAAAGCTCAAAATAGACATTCTGACTAGACTATTCATCATCAACAAAGAGGTAAGACAGGAAAGTAGGAAGGACATTTATTAAGTGCCTACTGTATATTTAAGGCATTATTCTATGAGTCAAAAAAGCACAGGCACTTTCCTCAAATAATACAAAGGTAGACTATTTTGCCATCAGAAGAGGTTTAATCTTAATTTGTTATCTTGCTAGTGAGATCAAAATATTCAAACATAAGTGAATGTGCTTTAGAATAATGTCACTTTCAGAACATACCATGCTTATTTATAATATTTAAACTTTAGTGATCTGGAAACTAGAAGAGCCTAGTGATGCAGCCAGTTCAAAAATCAGAATTACAAAAAGAAACCGTAACTGGCATGGTTACAGTTTATGTCTATCTGGGCATGTTAGTAATATCTACTTTGGCATGAATTAAAAGGCAGTAAGTAGAATATTTTGAAATGTCACAAGATAAGTCACTAGGAGGCATCTACAGAATATTTTCTAAGAGTTTGCTTGATTACCAAAAATAATAAGAATCCTTGAAAGTCCTCATTAACCACGTTTTTGTAGATGACCTGAAAACAACAATATTACATTTTTGTTTTATTACTAATAAAAATAATAGTAGTAGAAAACTAAGGGGAAAAATCAGATTAGCAGGAGTGTGTCTTCTCAGAGATGACTATCAGAATACCATTCCAGATATTTTCCCCTAGCAAAATAACCAGAGAGACAGATGACAGATAGTTTGATCAACTACTCTTACTTCACTCTAATTTATTTTTTTTAAGTTTACTTATTTTGAGAGAGAGAGACAGAGCGAGGAAGGGGCAGAGAGAGAGGAAGAGAGAGAATCCCAAGCAGACTCTGCACTGTCAGTGCAGAGCCTGACACGGGGATCAATCTCCTGAACTGTGAGATCATGTCTTGAGCCAAAATCAAGGGTCTGATGCTTAACCAACTGAGCCACCCAGGCACCCCATTGTGTGTTTTTATTTTTCACTTAATAAAGCTTGAATGTTCTTCCATATCTTAAATGTGATTCTGCTGATAATCACTACATAGTCTTACCTGTGCTAAACCAACCTTTATGTAACATTTCTTCGTGACTGCAGAAAGAGGGAAACAGAAGTAGGGAAGGAATGGAAAGAGATGGATGAAATAAAGGACGATAAGGAGATAAATGGTAGAGACCGGAAGCAGAGAGCACAGGGAGGAAGCAAATCCTGTGGAGTTGGGGTTTGGGACTCAGTTCACTAGCTCTCCTGATGAAAGCCATCCCCACTTTGTTGTCTGATTTCATAGTGGTCGTACCGCTCAATGTATGGATTAAGACGTTGGCAAATTTCAAAATTCTAGAGAGATTGCTATTCACTTACTAAGTAACTTTCTGTCTTTGACTATGTCACCTCCACCATTTTAATCTTTGGTTTCCTCTCTGTAGATTGTGGAGATTTCTCTTGTAGGGTGCTTGCAAGTTTTAAATTAAGTAGTATATTTAGAGTCTCTGGGAGACTGACAAGTCCTGGATAAGTACTCAGCAAACATTAAACCATATGCAACTGCTGTTTTATAGATCAAAAAAGGTCAAATACTGGCAATTTTTTATGGTTCAATCTAACACTGATTTTCTCCTTTTCTTTTAAATTTTTTTTTATATATATTTATTTATTTTTGAGAGTGAGAAAGAGCGTGAGCAGGGGAGGGGCAGAGAAAGAGGGAGACAAAGAATCTGAAGCAGGCTCCAGGCTCTGAGCTGTCAGCACAGAGCCCGACACAGGGTAGAACTCACGAACCACAAGATCATGACCTGAATCAAAGTTGGATGCTTAACCGACTGAGCCACCCAGGTGCCCCACTCTCCTTTTCTCTTTTAAACAGGTGGGAAACCAGAGACCAACACCTCAGACATCTTAACGGTGCAGTCCTATTCTACAATCTGCTCAGACCCTGCTCCTACCCCACTGCCCATGAACAAGGCCCAGCTTTGCGCTACTAACTTTTCTGGGTCCCTTAAGCTCCACCTAAGTATATTTCTTTCAGATAACTGGGCCTCTCACTGAGCTCTAGGTCCTGGGCAACCTGCATTTGACCTTTATACCACTAACAGGGGTATAACTATTTTTTTCTCACTTGATGGCTGTCTGGTCCACCAACCAAGTTTTATCTTGATTTACATTCTCAAGAACATAACCTTGAAAAAAGCCATCAAAAGGAAACTAATTCTGATCGCTTGAAAACCTACCCGTTACCTGTCTAGTGACCAAAAAAATTGACTCACAGAATATGTAATACACATTCTAAGCCCTAGAATGCATTCTAATTTCTGAGCACTTAATTGTATTAACTCCTTTAGTAACCAATGCTGCAATACTTATTATTATACTATATACTAGCTTTACTTGTCCCAAACAGATAGAAACATTCTATAAAGGTGAACATTTCACACTACTTTTTTTCTTAATTTTTATTTTAAGTAGGCTTCACACCCAAGCCCAATGGGGCTTAAACTCACGACCCCAAGATCAAGAGTTTCATGCTCTACCAACTGAGCCAGCCAGGCACCCCCATGTCACACTGTATTTTAATGACATGTATCTGTCGTCTCTCCTAGATTGCACAACTTAAGGCAGAAAATAGCCTCTTACTCATCTCTAGATGCCATGGTCCTAAACTGCACCTACATACAGGAGGAATTCAGGGAAACATTTACTGAACCAAAGAAGTTAGACATTAGTTAAGGCCAGCTAAATGAGATTTCCCTTAAGGTAAAAATCATTTATATTTCAAAAACACCTTATACTGAGAAGCACCTTATATCGAAAGGTCAAAAGCATGAGCTCTGGAATCAGCAGTACCTGGTCCAAACTCCAGGTCTGTGACTTGCTAGGTATGTGACCTCTGACGCTGATTATTTGACTTCTCTCAGCCTAGAACTTCATATTTGACAAGTGGAGACACAGAAAATTAGAAAATTTTGTCATATGTCAAGTAGAGACATAGAAAATTACATTGTGTGCTGATAAATCTAAAAGTTTATAACATCAGATAACCAAAATTTTATAATAAAAAAGGCCATACAGTTTCATAAAGACTAAGCTGGTAACATGACAAGCATCAATTATTAGATTATTTCTCCTAACAAAGAGATGTTCTGGCATCTTACTTTGTCATCAAGTTGATTAGACTGGTAGCCAGACACCTGATCTAAACTGGGCAGACCAGGTTTTCTCTCATAGGAATTTAAAGCTGAAATGCTAATCCGTTTGTTGGTACAGCAAAATAATATAGCCTGTAGCCATTTCCCAGCATGTGTAGAGAGAAGCAGAGAAAACTGGTCAAACTGCAAAGAGAGTAAGAAATAAAGGAGAAGAACAAAACAGATGTACAGAGAAAAAAGGGACACATAAGAGACTACGTGTCCTCTGAGTGACTACGAATATAGCTAGTTCCTGCTAGCTCTCCAGCCCCAAAGTTAAATCCCTCCTAAAATCTCACTGAACTTTCTGTTCTTGGGTACTATGTATCCTTAAAATAAATCCCTTTTCTGATTTTGAGAATCTGAGATGGTTTCTATTACCTATAATCAAAACAATCTTAATTAAAACCCATCAGAAACTTACCAAAGTTAGAAATAATGTAAAATGTAACTAAAATTCTATAAACATTTATTGAGCATCCATAATTAATGTCCTGGGTTACTTAGGACTTAGGTCACATCTATACAAATATTAAACCAATTCCAGTTTAAAATTTTAAGCCAAATTGTCACAATATAGTCCTATGACATGGAGAAGACTAATTGGACACATTTAATGTTGTATATTCCAGCTAGTATGATTGGATTGGAAGGGGAGCATTGCCAAAACCCTCAAACTAAAATCGCAGGAAACTCAAAAGTAATCTGATTCACAATTTTGAAAGTTTACACTGAAAATAAGATTTCAACCTTCTACAAAAAAAATAAATAAATGCCTCGTCTATTAATCTAACTGTTCTTTTCTCACTAAAAGAAATACTTCTTGAATAACTTATCTGAATTCTGTTAACCATAGCACATGTATTATAATACAAAGTTAGATACTTTGGAACTGGCTCTAGAAAAACATTGATTTTGAAGAATGAAATCACTTACAATACATGGTCCTCGCCTCCTATGGAGTCTCAATTTTTAGTAATACTATCACTAAAATACCGGAAAGAACTTTCTGATACATCTCATCCACGGCTATCAGTCTACAACAGAAGATAAACGGTGATAATAAAGACAATAATGTGAGACTTTTTAACGCCTTATTTTCTTGTGTGCATATTTTAGGTTTTTTTTTTCTTTTTGTTGTTTTGTTTTGGGGTTTGGGTTTTGTTTTTTCCCCTGATCACCATCTTGGCATCTTTCAAGTTTTTTTTTTTTTTCAACGTTTATTTATTTTTGGGACAGAGAGAGACAGAGCATGAACGGGGGAGGGGTAGAGAGAGAGGGAGACACAGAATCAGAAACAGGCTCCAGGCTCTGAGCCATCAGCCCAGAGCCCGACGCGGGGCTCGAACTCACGGACCGCGAGATCGTGACCTGGCTGAAGTCGGACGCTTAACCGACTGCGCCACCCAGGCGCCCCAGCATCTTTCAAGTTTTTAATGGTGGCACCAAATGGTTTTTACTTGGCCATTCCCACCATACTACATCACACTCAAGGGGGATTATGTTAGTTGCCGAGGATGTCTCTTCACTGAGGACCAAGAGAAATAATTTCAGGATAGGTGTAGAGAAACATACTTAGGTCAAAACTATCTCCTGGCTCTGTATATGCACCTAGTCGTGTTGCTTGGTCACACCGGTTGTCCTCTGGATCACCAGAAATTACTCTTACATGAGAGGCAGTATCAAATAGTTTCATTGTATCAAATAGTTACATTTTTTAAGAACTGAGTATTTACTGTTGCCAACTACACAGTTATTTAAGTAAATGAGCACAAGACAGTATTAGTGAAAGCAGGAAAAAAGGGCCACATTATATACAGGGATCTATAACAGGCCTTCCAGGGTACTCGATCTTGCCTTCTTTCAATAGGCTCTGAGAACTAAATAGACAATCCTTAAGGCATTCTAATAGGATGGCTCACATCAGACTGTTCATCACCAGACCTGGACTTCTAAAAATTTATACCAACCAAAATGGGTGAGTAGGTTGCTTATCAACCTAAGATCCCATGTAGATCAGAACATTTTCATAATTTCATCATCAAATCTATATTGCCATCTATTGTGATGACCACGCCCGTGTTGCCACCCATTAAACTCTGCCTCCTTGGGATTCTCTGACCCAACTGAGGTCATGAAAATTTTTCAGTGAGCTCCCCTTTCATGAGCATGCCCAGCTGAGAAGAAAAGCCAATAAAGCCCTGAAATACTATCATTTCCCTTGCTAACAGATTTTCCCTAGAAAATGCTGAAGAGATAATCTACTGGGCTGATTACCCAGGTGGGATGAGAAATTGCAGGTAGCATGAGGGCAATTCAGTGAACACACAAAAAATACAGAATCTTTGATTTATTTATGTTAAAAACATATCAGAATGTTGGCTTTTTAAATACACATTTATGCTGATCTACAAGTCAGGGATCCCTCCCGTGAACACATACGTCCTGAGTAACAAGTGGCAGCTGCAGAACACACGAGGGCTGAAAGTGGTGCCTTCAACTGCCCGTTCACTTTCAGCATCTTCATTGTGTTTGGTTTGCCTGTAAGATGTCTATCTGGCAGAAAACATCATCTGGTTTCCATAAGTTATGTAAGTATATTACAAATTAGAAAAGAAGTTCTCGAAGTGCATTCCCAGGACCAACTCTATCAGCATCACCTGGGAACTTGCTAGAAATGCAAATTCTCAGGCTCCATTCTGGACATACAGAATTGGAAGCTCTGGGGAAGGGAATCAGCAAACAGTGTAAAACAAGCCTTCCAGGGAACTCTGACACATCCACAGTTTGAAAACCTTGAGGTTATTTCTCTAGGTCCTCACCAGAATTTGTAAAACTTGTAACAGATATACTCAACAACTCATTTCTATTTGATTTCCTGACCCATGTAATATGAGATATTATGATGGGAATAGTCAAAGCAAAAGCCTTTGGGAATCACGGCTACCATCAAAGACTTGGAAAATGTCAGGGTGGTGATAACGAAAATAATATTTAACATATACACAGAATAAAATAAAGCAATAAAAGCAAACTCATTTAAAATAGCATATAAATGGGGCTTAAGATTCTAGCAAAGAAATCAGAACCTGAGATAAAAGCATTAACGTAAAAAGTAAAAACTAAGAAAAATGAAAACTAATACTTCTCTGCACAAGAGTTAATACAACAGGCGTACTGCTATTGTTGGCCTGCTTGCAAGCCTGGCCCTTAGATGGCATCAGGGAACTTATGGGCATCAGCAGAGTTCCCACAATTAACTGATAAGTGGCTCACTGTACCTAAACTGTGTGTACAAACAATATAGTTTATGCTAAACACCTGTTTTCATTCTCAGAACTGGGCATCTGGGTATGTGCCAAGCATGGGTGCCTATGGTTCTGGCCACCATAAAAATCCTGGATGCTCAGTCTCTAAGAAGGTTTCTTGTTGGCAACATTTCAGATATATTGTCACAATCCATTGCTAGGAGAATTAAGTGCTTCCTGTGTGACTCTAACTGGAAGAAGATTCTGGAAGCTTGCATCTGATTTCCTCCAGACTTCACCCCAAGCATCTTTTCCTTCCTTTTCTTGTAACAAATTACAGCCTAAGTATGACTATCCACTAAGTACTGTGAGTCTCCATGAATTACCAAACCTGAACTCTCAACACATTCTCTTACTTCTACTATGAGCTCTTTGACAGTCATATAACAGTTAAAAGCACTCACTGACAATACCACAGAATCGGACTTGTTTATGTTATTACTTGATGCATTAATAAAACATTTTAATATTATGTTATTTTCATTTTCTTTGTTTAAAATTTATTTACTTTTAGAGAGAGAGAGCATGCAAGTGGGGGAGGGGCAGAGAGAGAGGGAGGGAGGGAGGGAGGGACAGAGAAAGAGAATCCTAAGCAGGCTCTGTGCTGATAGCATGAACCCACAAGCCATGAGACCATGAACTGAAGTGAAATCAAGAGTTGGAGACTTGGGGTGCCTGGGTGGCTCAGTCTGTTAAGCATCTGACTTCAGCTCAGGTCATGATCTCACTGTCCTGGTTTCGAGCCCCACATCGGGCTCTGTGCTGACAGCTCAGAACCTGGGGCCTAATTCAGGTGGTGTCTCTCTCCCTCTCTGCCCCTCCCCCCTCGCACATATGCTTTCTCTCAAAAATAATAAAAACGTTAAAAAATTTTTTAAAAAAAAGAGTTGGATGCTCAACCAAGTCACCCAGGCGCCCCTCCATTTTCTTACCTTAAAAAAAAATTTTTTTAAGCGTTTACTTATTTATTTTGAGAGAGAACGAGAGAGCAAGTAGGGGAGGGGCTGAGAGAGAGGGAGAGAGAGAATCCCAAGCAGGCTCCACGATTTCAGCACAGAACATGGCATGGGGCTCAATACCACAAACCACGAGATCATGACTTGAGCCAAAATCAAGAATCAGACACTTAACTGACGGGGTCACCCAGACATTTTCTTACTTTTTTAAACATACCCAATAAGCCTAATTTGAATCACATGCTCAGTCCTCAGCCAGTCAAGAACAGGACACCTACACTGACAGTCCACCAAGGGCATGCTGTTACCAAATGAAGGGAAAACACATGCTGGGCACGCCCAAATAAGGCAGGACCACTAAAATCAGGCTATTTGGCAAATAGGATTTGGCAAATGGGAGGGGCGCCCAGGTGGCTCAGTCAGTTAAGCGTCTGACTTTGGCTCAGGTCATGATCTCACAGTTTGTGAGTTCGAGCCCCGTATCAGGCTCTGTGCTGACAGCTCAGAGCCTGGAGCCTGCTTCAGATTCTGTGTTTCATCTCATTCTCTCTCTCCCCTCCCCTACTTGTGCTCTGTCTCTGTCTCTCAAAAATAAATAAATGTTAAAAAAAAAAAAAAAGATATTGAGAAAGCATCTAGAAAAGACAACGGTCATGATCTCCCATAGTTCAAACTCAGTTACAAACAGTTCTGAGTCACTTCCAATAGTTTACATTTTAAGATGTTAAAAAAAAAAGAAAAAGTGGTTTCAGGGGCACCTGGGTGGCTCAGTTGGTTGAGCGTCCGACTTCAGCCCAGGTCATGATCTTGTGGTCCGTGAGTTCATGCCATGCATCCAGCTCCACACTGACAGTGCAGAACCTGCTTGGGATTCTCTCTCTCTCTCTGCCCCTACCCTACTTGCTCTCTCTCTGACTCTCTCTCTCTCTCTCTCTCTCTCTCTCTCTCTCTCAAAATAAATTTTAAAAAATTAAACAAAACAAAATAAAACAAAGTGGTTTCAAATGTGAGCTCAAATGTCCAGTCATAGACTGGACAGACTGCACAGTAATGACTTGCCATCAGACTGCTTCTTAACAGGGCAATTTTATATAGCATGCCCCAAGGTGAGAGGGAGTTAGTAATTTATTTAATTTACTTATTTTATTAATTTAATTTAGTTAACAGTGGTGAGCAATTCTAAGGCAGTCGGGTAATATTTAATAAAAATCTATTAGGGGCGCCTGGGTGGCGCAGTCGGTTAAGTGTCCGACTTCAGCCAGGTCACGATCTCGCGGTCAGTGAGTTCGAGCCCCGCAGCAGGCTCTGGGCTGATGGCTCAGAGCCTGGAGCCTGTTTCCGATTCTGTGTCTCCCTCTTTCTCTGCCCCTCCCCCGTTCATGCTCTGTCTCTCTCTGTCCCAAAAATAAATAAACGTTGAAAAAAAAAAAATCTATCATTTCTACCATTGAAAAGACCAAGGAGAGATGCTAGAAACATTAGAGATACGTAATGAAAAGAAATAAATATATTACTAATCATGTTAGATACCAACATTATTAATAATGAAATCGTTTTCGGTCACAAAATGGTCCTTAAACATTCCTATTTGGGGTAAAATACAGGCCTAGAGACATATACCATGATTTAGGAGAAGGGAGTATGAAATAAAGACAAACATTTAAATACTAGAATTTAGTGGTTTATCTGAAGGGAATTACTAAAATCATCAAGAACACAATCACTATGTAAACATAATGATGCCTAACAATGGTCTCCAGTGGGTCCTAGTTAACCCAATATTTACTTGGTCTGTGCTTAACATCGTGATACCGTGTGAAAACAGTTTATGACAGACTTGGCTTACTTATATCCTCAAGAGCCTCAGTTTTCACTTGGTCCACGAAACCCAAGATGTTACTTTTAACCCTCACTGCTGCCTCTAACTCACACAAGGTAATATTCTGCTCCAGATTACTTCATAGGATACAATCAGCTAAAGGCAACCCTATGTTTGGTACACTTTGGGATAACAGTATATAAATGCAGTTCATGCAAAAATTAGTTTCATGGGTGTGTCAGATTTTGGAAGCACAGTAGGTAAACCAAGGTACTGTGGACAATGAGTTGAAACTACTATATTCATAGGAATAATTAACCTGGAAGCTATAAACATGTTTCTGTAGGTCTCTGACAACCCTGCAATTAAAGACAGAATCTTCAGAGATTTTATATATGTACATAATAAATATATTTTTTCATAAAGGCTTTTCATAAAGGTAACCTAATTAAAATGCAAGAAAAGGAAAGAACAAGAATACTTTGATGCACGCTAATCAGATTTAACCAGAAATGGAAATATTTACTGCCTTAGATATTATTTAACATTATAATAAAACAATAAAACTGATACAACATCTTGCAAGCACATTCATTTCTATAAAAACAAATTCTGTAGGTAAATAGGAAAAGTATGATTACCCACTGGCATAATAAAGCAAACAGAGGCAGAACTTTAAGTGATTCTACGGACACAACTAATTAGAGGTAGGAAAAGGGCATACACCCAAATATCTCCTCAGTGTTACTGCATGCTGCCTAGCAGGTAACAACAACCGATCATCCTTTAAAACTATCTATAACATATACTAATTAAACTGATCTACACATTCAGGAGCCAATGTTAACAAATATTAAAAAGAAGAAAAGGTATTATTAATAACTCTGTTAAAACACACACACACATATACAGACACATAAAGACTTGGAAGGATATATTAAAATGTTAACAGTGGTGGGGTGCCTGGGTGGCTCAGTCAGTTAAGCGGCCAACTTCGGCTCAGGTCATTATCTCATGGTTGGTGAGTTCGAGCTCTGCATCAGGCTCTGTGCTGAGGGGCCGGCTTCAGATTCTGTGTCTCCCTCTCTCTGCCTCTCCCCTGCTAGCTTGCTTGCTCTCTCTCTCAAAAATAAACATTAAAAAAGCTTTTAATGTTAACATTAGTAATCTCTGCAATGTCTAAATTGTGGCTGATTTTCATCCTGTCTGCTCTTCTAGATTTTCCATATTTTCTATGAATTTTTAATAATTTTTATAATAATCAGAAACTATTTAAATCAAATCTGGATTTTCATTATAAAGGTATTAATATTAAACACTAGTATTTTAGTATTTACTTAAAAGCACTATGAGATTTCTTACCAATACCATTTTTCTTTTTTTTTTTTTTTTTAAGTGTATTTATTTTGAGACAGAGAGAGAGTGAGAGAACAGGGGAGGGGCAGAGAGAGAGGGAGAGAGAAAATCCCAAGAAGGCTCCACACCCTCAGCACAGAGCCCTACACGGGGCTGAAGCAGTCAGATCATCAGCTGAGCCAAACTCAGCAGTCAGACACTTGGGGCGTCTGGGTGGCTCAATCAGTTAAGCATCGGACTTTGACTCCAGTCACAATTTCAACGGTTTGTGGCTTCAGGCCCCGCACTGGGCTCTGTGCTGACAGCTGGGAGCCTGGAGCCTACCACAGATTCTGTGTGTGTGTGTGTGTGTGTGTGTGTGTGTGTGTGTGTGTATCTCGAAAATAAATAAACATTAAAAAAGTAAAGAAGACTCAGACACTCAACCTACTGAGCCTCCCAAGTGCCCCTGTACTTTTTTTAGAAGAAGTTAACTTAGACTCCCCTATAAAGGAAATGAAATTTATCCTGTATTTCCAGTGAATCTCCATTAATTCTCCAACGTCTACCACCACCTGTTCTCCAAGTTTACTGTAAAATTATCATACGATGAAACGTGATAAATTGATCAGATAGAGAAGTCTAATTACATTTACTTCACTTCACAAGCTTTCATTTGTTTGTACTTATTTATGACAACTGTGTCTTTAAAAATATAACGTAGGGGGCGCCTGGGTGGCTCAGTCGGTTGAGTGGCCGACTTCAGCTCAGGTCACGACCTCGCGGTCCGTGGGTTCGAGCCCCGCGTCGGGCTCTGGGCTGATGGCTCAGAGCCTGGAGCCTGCTTCCGATTCTGTGTCTCCTTCTCTCTCTGCCCCTCCCCCGTTCATGCTCTGTCTCAAAAATAAATAAAAAGTTAAAAAAATATATATATATATAACATAGGGCACCTGGGTGGCTCAGCTGGTTAAGCGTCTGACTTTGGCTCAGGTCATGATCTCGCAGTTCGTGAGTTCGAGCCCCATGTCAGGCTCTGTACCGACAGCTTAGAGTCTGAAGCCTGCTTTGATTCTGTGACTCCATCTCTGTCTGCCCCTCCCCTACTCACTCTCTGTCTCTCAAAATATAAATAAATGCTAAAAGATTTTTTTAAAGAAATAAATAATAAAAATATAATGTGACCATGACCTATTATTTCAACTAAAAATTAAGTGACTGAATTCTAGATGATATGTTTTCACCACAACTTAGTTTTTATTTTAGCGTTGCAAAAATGTCAGTATTTTCTGCATAATTGGCCCTTTTTTCATTTCCATGGTTATCATAAAGAAGTAATTATGCTTCTTCCACACAGATTAAAATACTGTATTTGGTTAACCAGAGAACACAACATATCATCCTCCTACTATAATACTCTTCCACCTCATATTTAAGTGGGCACTAAGGTTTATCAATAATACAGTCACTATCATCAAGAAAAAGGTTAAGTTTAAAACAATCTTTTAAACATAAAATACCAAGACATTTGATAAAACTTCCATTAACAAATTTTAAGTCTTGATATTAGAAAAAGGTAAAAATTGTAGTTAGTATCTAGAAGTGACTCACTTTTCCCAAAAGTTCCAGGAAACCTAAGTTGTAATACTGCATCATTAAGTAAAATAACTAGTCAAATATTATCAAAAACTACACATCATCTATTAACGAATCAGCTGTAGAGTGACTAAATGACTATTATCATTTATAGATCCTAATTTCATAAACATACTTTGTGGCTAAAAATATTTTGAGTTTTATTTTAACACAGAAAAGTCTAAACTTAAAATTTTGTCAGATTTTAAAAAGCCTGTGTTTGGCACAAAAACAGACACTCAGATCAACGGAACAGAATAGAGAACCCAGAAATGGACCCACAAACATAAGGCCAACTAATCTTTGACAAAGCAGGAAAGAATATCCAATGGAATAAAGACAGTCTCTTCAGCAAGTGGTACTGGGAAAACTGGACAGCGACATGCAGAAGAATGAACCTGGACGACTTTCTTACACCAGACACAAAAATAAACTCAAAATGGATGGAAGACCTCAATGTAAGACAGGAAGCCATCAAAATCCTAGAAGAGAAAGCAGGCAAAAACCTCTTTGATCTTGGCTGCAGCAACTTCTTACTCAACACGTCTCCGGAGGCAAGGGAAACAAAAGCAAAAATGAACTACTGGGACCTCATCAAAATAAAAAGTTTCTGCACAGAGAAGGAAACAATCAGCAAAACTAAAGGCAACCAACGGAATGGGAGACGATATTTGCAAATGACATATCAGTTAAAGGGTTAGTATCCAAAAATCTATAAAGAACTTACCAACTCAATACCCAAAAAACAAATAATCCAGGGAAGAAATGGGCAGAAGACATGAATAGACACTTCTCCAAAAAAGACATCCAGATGGCCAACTGACACATGAGAAAAATGCTTAACATCACTCATCATCAGGGAAATAAAATCAAAACCACAATGAGATACCACCTCACACCTGTCAGAATGGCTAACATTAACAGCTCAGGCAACCAATGGATGTTGGCGAGGATGTGGAAAGAGAAGATCTCTTTTGCACTGCTGGTGGGAATGCAAACCGGTGTAGCCACTCTGGAAAACAGTATGGAGGTTCCTTAAAAAATTAAAAATAGAACTCCCCTACGAGCCAGCAATTGCACTACTAGATATTTACCCAAGGGACACAGGTGTGCTGTTTCAAAGGGACACATGCACCCTAATGTTTATAGCAGCACTATCAACAGTAACCCAAGTATGGAAAGGGCCCAAATGTCCATCGATGGATCAATGGATAAAGAAGATGTGATATATATATACAATGGAAGTATTACTCGGCAATCAAAAGAATGAAATCTTGCCATTTGCAACTATGTGGATGGAACTAGAGGGTATTATGCTAAGCGAAATTAGAGAAAGACAAATATCATATGACTTCACTCATGAGAACTTTAAGACAAAGAACAAATGAACACAAGGGAAGGGAAGCAAAAATAATATAAAAACAGGGAGGGGGACAAAACATAAGAGATTCTTAAATAGGGAGAACACAGGGTTACTGGAGGGGTTGTGGGAGGGGGGATGGGCTAAATGGGTAAGGAGCATTGAGGAATCTACTCCTGAAATCACTGTTGCACTCTATGCTAACTAATTTGGATGTAAATTTTAAAAATAAAATAAAATTTAAAAAAGCTTGTGTTAACATTAATGGCTGACATTTGTGCTTACTTATATGCAAGGTCTTGTGGTAAGGAAGCATTCTATGTTCATTAACTCATGTAGTCTACCTGTGAGGTAGGTAATATGCATATGGCATGAAATCCTAAAGTAATATCTATGACACCAAAATGTTCCCATGGTCTCAATGAGGATAGTGTAAAAGAAGGTACAATAGAAGAATACACAAGACTGATAAAAGGAATGATATTCTTAATGACAATCTGACCTTTTGTCTAATTCACAAACTTAAATATTTTCAGCCTAATCCCATGAATATAGCAAACTAATAATTTCTTCAGCAGGCACTAGCAATGAATTTTGGCGCACTATTTCTGCGTTGCTGGAATCCTGACTTGCTGACTTTTTTTAATGTGCAATGTATTATTTAAATATTGTTAAATATCGTTATTAGCCTGTTTTAGCCAAAATAAACAAGCAACTGGATTTACTATCAAACCTGCAACAACAAAAACAAAATACTTCAAACAATGGTTTTCAAGCCACTGGACATCAGGCAAAGAAGGCCAGACATCCCTAAGGGACAGAAAACAAATGAGGTGAACCTTGTCACTGCTCCAGCTTACTGCCTTGATAGTTATCAGGTCATGGCACAAGAAGAGGGAACTGAGTGAGGCAAAAGCCATTAAGAGTCCCTGCATTGAAGAAACACTGAGGAGTTTAAGGAGCCCAAGGTGGCTAGAAGTCATAGAACAGACTACCAGAGAGGAGAAGGCTACCCAGAAAGAGAACCCTGGAGATGTGTAAAAGGTCTTCCTCAAGTCTTCAACAGACCTAGCAATACACGCATGTGAGGAAACTACTACACAAACAAGACCCAGGGAAGAACCATCAGAAACAATTAGAGAAAACACTGCCTGGTGTTCACACAGGACCAAAAACATGCTTGTTCTTGCCAGCTAGATTAGAAAGACTCATAATTTATGGATAGTGCACCCAGGAAAATCTGGTCTTAATAGTGGAGAATAATTAGCCGTTGTCTGTGTACCGCTCCTGCCCTGCCTAACAAATTTTAAAAGCAAAACTCAAAAAGATCATCCTGTTTCCAAATATTTACCTGCATTCAAAGAAAAACCTTAAGAAGATTTACAGAACTACAGAAATATCCAGCACCAACATGGCAAAATTCATAATGTCTGCCATTCACTCAAAGATTATCGGGCATGCAAAAGCAGCAAGAAAACATGAACCGTAACAATAATAATTACGAAACTGATCCATAACTGCAACAGATATTAGAATTTGCAACTAAAGACGTCAGACACTTATAAGTGTATTCCATATGTTCAAAAAGTCAAATAGAGACATGAAAATACCTTAAAAATTTTTTTAATGTTTATTTATTTTTGGGAGAGACAGACAGGGCATGAGTGGGGGAGGGGCAGAGAGGGAGGGAGACAGAATCTGAAGTAGGCTCCAGGCTCTGACCTGTCAGCACAGAGCCTGATGCGGGGCTCAAATCCATGAACCGCAAAATCATGACCTGAGCCGAAGTCAGACACTTAACTGACTGAACCACCCAGGTGTCCCCACGGAAAATATTTTTTAAAGACTCAAATCAAACTTCTAGATATGAAAACTATGATGTCTGAGATGAAATATACACTAGATGAGGAAAGGATTCATGAACTTGATGACCAAGTAACAGAAACAATTCAAAATAGAACAGAAAGAAAAGTAAAACGCACCTATAAAAAATGAGAAGAACATCAAGGAGATGAGGCACAACTTCCAATAGCCTAACAATACATATGTAAGTGGGAGTCCCCATTTACAAAAAGGGGGGAAATAAAAAAAATTTTTTTGAAAAATAATGGCCAAATTGTTTCTAAACTAGATGAAAATTATAAACCTAGAGATCTCAGAAATTCAGCAAATACCGAACACAAATAATGCTATCAACCAACTTCATCTAGTTTACATCTACAGCACTCTACCCAACAAGAACAGAACTTTCTTCTCAACTGCACACAGAACATTTATCAAGACAGAACATACTCTGGGCCATAAATCAAGTCTCAATAAATGTGAGAGCACTTAAGTATACAAAATGTAACTACAAGGGATTTAACTCAGTGATCAATTGACAGAAAGATCTCTGGAAAGTCTACAAATATTTGGGAACTAAGTAACACGTGTCAAAATAACCCATGGGTAAAAGAAGAAATCAAAAGGAAATTAGAAAGTATTTCAACTAGAATGAAAATAAAAATAGAACATATCAGAATGTGTGTGATATTGCTAAAGCAGTATTTAGGCATAAGTTTATAGCACTAAACACCTGTAACAAAATGAAGATAGATCTCAGATCAATGACCTCAACTTCTGCCTTAAGTAGGAAAAGAAGAGCAAATTAAACTTGAAGTAGAAGACAAGAAATAATAAAAATCAATATAAACATCAGTGAAATAGAAAACAGAAAAATAAAGAAAATCAATGAAAATAAAATCTGACTTGTTGAGTTCAATAAAATTGCTAATCTAGCCAAATGGATCATGGATAAAAAGGGAGAAGATGCAAGTTACCATTATGAGAAATGAGGGAGGGGACATCACTACAGATTCTACAAACATTAAAAGGATAATAAAGGAGCACTATGAACAATTCCATGCCAATAAGTTCAATAACTCAGATACAATGGACAAATCTCTTAACACACACAAATTACAAAAACACACTCAGCAAGAAACGATAACTGGAATAGACCTCTACCTATTTTAAAAATTGAATCTGTAGTAAAAAACCTTTCCACAATGAAACCTTGAGGCACAAATAGCTTTACTGGTGAATTCTATGAAACATTTAAAGAATAAATAATATCAACTCAACAAAAACTCTTCCAAAAAATTGAAGAGCATAGAATCCTTCCCAATTCATTCTACAAGGCCAGCATTTTCCTGATATACAATGACATTGTGAGAAAAGAAAACCAGACTATTATCTCTCATCAGCAGAAATGTAAAAATTCCAAACATATTTTTAGCAAACAGAATCCAACAATACATTGAAAAGATAATACACCATGATCAAGTGAGGTTTATTCTAGAAATGGTAAATGGTTTAAACTTCAGAAATCACTCAACATAATTAAGCATATCAACAAATTTTTAAAAGACAAACCATATGATCACCTCAACAGAGAAAATCCATTTGAAAAAATCCAAAATCCATTCCTGATAAAATTTCTCAGCAAATGAGGAACAAGAGGAAATTTCCTCAGTATAGAGGCAACTATGAAAAACCTACAACTAACATCATACTTAAATGATGAGAGACTGAATGCTTTCCCCTAAGATTAAGAACAAGACAGGGGAAAGGGCACCTGGGTGGCTCAGTTGGTTAAGTGTCTGACTTCAGCTCAAGTCACGATCTCAGTTAGTGAGTTCTGAATTTGAGCCCCGTGTCAGGCTCTGTGCTGACAGCCCAGAGACTGGAGCTGTTTTGGATTTGTGTCTCCCTCTCTCTCTGCCCCTCCTCTTCTTGCACTCTGCAACTCTGTCTCTCTCTTTCAAAAATAAACATACATTAAAAAAAAAAAAAAAAAAAGAACAAGACAGGGGTATCTGGCTAGCTCTGCCAGTAGGGCATGTGACTCTTGATCTCAGGGTTGTAAATTCAAGGCCCACACTAGGTGCAGAGATTTCTTAAAAATAAAATCTTTAAAAAAAAAAAAAAAAAGAACAATTGATGGACTGTGAATATATTGATGGGTGCTGGCCAGCAATTCAAAAATGAGAAAAGAACAGAACATATCAGAGTGAAATGAACATGAAAGAATTATTTTGTAAAATTTCTTTTTCTTGGGGCGCCTGGGTGGCGCAGTCGGTTAAGCGTCCAACTTCAGCCAGGTCACGATCTCACGGTCCGTGAGTTCGAGCCCCGCGTCGGGCTCTGGGCTGATGGCTCAGAGCCTGGAGCCTGTTTCCGATTCTGTGTCTCCCTCTCTGTCTGCCCCTCCCCCGTTCATGCTCTGTCTCTCTCTGTCCCAAAAATAAATAAACGTTGAAAAAAAATTTTTTTTTTAATTTCTCTTTCTTTCTTTCTTTCTTTCTTTCTTTCTTTCTTTCTACCTACCTACCTACCTACCTACCTACCTACTTATGAGAGCACAAGCCAGAGAGCGGCAGAGAAAGAGAGGGAGACAGAGAATCCAAAACTAGCTCCAGGCTGCAAGTTGTCAGCGCATCACCTGACACAGGGCTAGAAGCCACAAGCTGTGAGATCATGACCTGAGCTGAAGTCAGACACTCAACCGACTGAGTCAACCAGGGGCCCCTTATTTTGTGAAATTTCTGATTCCTGTGTTTATGTACATGCATTGTGTTGTTATACAGTATTTATGCCTAAAAAATGTTTGAAAGAGACTATTCTTCTAAAAAGAGCTATTTTTTCCTGGATGAAAAACCCACCAAGATAGATGTAGGGCTAAGGGTAAAGGCCAAAGTAGAGAATGAGAGCTCCAACTCCAAGTATTAGCCCTGCTGCAAGAAATTAGGGAGGTATAGGTACTGGAAACTATTATTCCAACAGAATTTCAGAGGTAAGAGCTAGGCAGGCATAGGTTTTGTGCTCCAACCATGTCAGGCTTCTCACCACTTCAAGTTCTCCCGCCTATTGGATCTTTGGCCACAGTGATGCTATCTGTTCTTGAAGCATCCTTCCCCCTACTTCCCATCGAGAACACTATTCCATTCTTCAAAGTTCTGCTTAAATGTAAAGACTTCTCTGAATTTTCTAGACACGGTCTCTGTGTTCTTCCCACCTTTTGTGTATCCTCAGGTCAGAGTACAAGATTCTACCATTCAAGTTTTACTCTACATATTTTATGATAGATCTATGATCCTTCTATCTGTGAATCATTTATATTTAAAGTAAATCAGGGCACCTGGGTAGCTCAGTTGGTTAAGCAACCAACTTCGGCTCAGGTCATGATCTCACAGTCCACAGGTCAAGCCCCGAATCGGGCTCTGTCCTGACAGCTCAGAGCCTGGAGCCTGCCCCAGATTCTGTGTCTCCCCCTCACCCCCTCTCTCTCTGCCCTTCCCCCTGCTCTCCAGTTCTGTGTCTCCCTCTCTCAAAAGTAAATAAACATTAAAAATTTAAAGTAAATGGTGGGAGGGGCACCTGGGTGGTTCAATGACTTCAGGTGATGTCAATATCTCACAGTTCATGAGAGCTGACAGCATGGATCCTGCTTGGGATTTCCTCCCCTCTCTCTCTCTCTCTTTCTCTCTCTCTGCCCCTCCCTGCTCGTGTGTGCGCATGCATGCTCTCTCAAAATAAATAAATAAACATAAAAAATAAATGAAGTAAATAGCAGGAGACTTCCAGTTTCTGCTTTGGCCTATAAGGAGATTGGAAGTTACCACTCCCATCCTCACAACAAGAAAAAAGCTGAACTGAAAATCATTGACTCTTCATGTATTAGAAAACTGACATCACGGGACAAACCATTGCTTCCAAAATTGAAAAGATGAACAGGCAAATACAGAGAATTACAACTTAACCTGAGAAGAAGGGCAGGAGTAGAAACCTGTACTGGAGGTAGTAAGGCACAGGAAAACCTCAAATGTAACTGATGAATTGAGAAAGACTCGGTACGGACAGCCTGAGCTGTCCCATACTTTCATGAATGACCTAGCAGGTTCTCACAGAGAAAAATCCCCTCGTGCTTCTGGTGTGGGAAGAGGAAAAAAAAATTCACCATTTTGAAATACACCCAGAACATTGTTTTTCTTTACAAGGCCTGCCCTCAAAAGAAACTATTTTATCAGAGCATAACCAGCCTGGGGGAAGGAAAATACCCAAGCCCAATCCCCTAAAGCCTTCCAGTTTCATCTAAGGACAAGGGCCTGAGAAGCACGTGTGAAGATCACAACCCAGGGACACCAGCTCACTAAAAGAATGAGACCTGATCATAAGACTATAGAATGCTTCCTTCCCCTTCCCCCACACCTTTCCATTCTATCAACAGAACTCCTGTATAGTAACAGAGGATTACACGTGAAAGAACTACATGTATAAGACCTTATTTAAGAAAGTCTCAGGGGGCGCCTGGGTGGCTCAGTCGGTTGAGCGTCCGACTTCAGCTCAGGTCATGATCTCGCGGTCCATGAGTTCGAGCCCCACGTCAGGCTCTGGGCTGATGGCTCTGAGCCTGGAGCCTGCTTCCGATTCTGTGTCTCCCTCTCTCTCTGCCCCTCCCCCATTCATGCTCTGTTTCTCTCTGTCCCCAAAATAAATAAACATTAAAAAAAAATTTTTTTTAATAAAAAAAAAAAAGAAAGAAAGTCTCGGGCACCTGGGTGGCTTAGTCGGTTGAGCATCCAACTTCGGCTCAGGTCATCATCTCTCAGTTTGTGAGTTGGAGCCCTGCATCAGGCTCTTTGCTGACAGCTCGGAGCCTGGAGCCTGCTTGGGATTCTGTGTCTTCCTCTCTCTCTGCCCCTCCCCCGCTACTGCTCTGTCTCTTTAAAATAAATAAAAATAAACACTTATTTAAAAGAAAGAAAGAAAGAAAGAAAGAAAGAAAGAAAGAAAGAAAGAAAGAAAGAAGAAAGAAAGAAAGAAAAAAGAAAGAAAGAAAGAAAGAAAGAAAGAAAGAAAGAAAGAAAGAAAGAAAGAAAGAAAGAAAGTAAGTCTCTAAAAAGGGGCACATGGCTGTCTCAGTTAGTAGAGCATGGGACTCTTTTTCTCTGGGTCATGAATTTGAGCCTAAACTGGGCACAGAGTTTACTTGAAGCAAACCTAAAGTCAAAATCAAGGACACCAGGGAAAATTTTAGCCTCTGACACCCACAGCTACAGCAAACTGTAAACACAGCCTAAAACCTAGCCAATAAACATAAAACTTTACCTTAAAGGCCTGTATACCTCAGTTCCTTTTATCCATTACACCATTACAAGTAAAAATTACAGTAAAAATTTACAGTAAAAAAATTACAAGGCATAGTAACACATTTTCAAGAAAGAGACTATGGATCACAGCCAGACTCAGATATGGCAGACATGATGGAATTATCAGGGAATTTACTTTTTTTAAATATATTTTATCCCAGTTGCATTTATTAGTGTTTTCAAAAACACTTGATTTTTATTTATTCTGTCATTTCTTGTACGATTTTAAATTTGTATGTAGTCAGATCAGGGGGTTTTTTTGGATTTTTTTTTTTTTAACATTTATTCATTTTTGAGAGTGAGAGAGACAGAGCATGAGTGGGGGAGGGGCAGAGAGAGAGGGAGACAGAATCAGAAGCAGGCTCCAGGCTCCGAGCTGTCAGCACACGGCCCGACGCGGGGCTCGAACTCACGGACTGCGAGATCATGACCTGAGACAAAGTCGGACGCTCAACTGACTGAGCCGCCCAGGAGCCCCTGTTTTTTTTTTTTTTTTTTTTACAGTAAACTCTATGCCAAATGAGGGGCTTGAACCCATGACCCTAAAACCAAAAGTCACATGCTCTACCAACTGAGCCATCCAGGCACAAGAACTTAAAGTAAATGGCAGACATCAGAGAACTTTCCCCTAAATACTTCAGCAGACATACTGCCTTTTTAGTTTTTAAACTAAACACTATATCCTTTGCCCAGAAATCTGAAATTAAAATAGCAAATTTTTATTACAAATTATTCTTTGTAATAAAAATAATAAATTCTTATATTTGGAGTGGGGGGGTAGGGGGAAAAGAATTAAGCATAGAATACTAAGAACCGTACCAACTTCCCTCCTATTCCTCTTCAGTTTCCTTTTTTCTTACCTTTCCCCATATTTTCTTTCCCTTTATCACTAGGTAGGGAAAGAACAAGAGAAAAGAAGACAGAAAAATGGCTGAGAGTTAGGTTGCATAAGATTAACCATTCACTGACTCACATATTTGACCTAAAACCTATAAAATACCAGGCACTAGTTAGGAACCAGAGATACAATCTAAGACCTAGTCTTTGTTTCCAAGGAGTTTAGTGGAGTCAGTTAAACAAGCAAGTAATTACAACACAAAGATAACCACTGTGATCTGGTTCTGTACAAGGGGAGCACAAAGCACAACGTAAATCAGTCTTCGGATATCAGGGAAGGATACCTGCAGGATGACTGGCAGTCTAGGAAAAAGAATCAAGATGTGTAATGACCTGAAATGACAAACACAGAGTCTGGAATGCAAGGGGGAAAGGTGGCAATATAGGTGGTACAAATAAATCGATAAATTATAAATGACTGGGGCGCCTGGGTGGCTCAGTCGGTTAAGCATCCGACTTGGGCTCAGGTCAAGATCTCACGGTTTGTGGGTTCGAGCACCACGTCGGGCTCTGTGCTGACAGCTGAGAGCCTGGAGCCTGCTTCAGATTGTGCGTCTCCCTCTCTCTCTGCCCACCCCACCACCCCCCTCCCCACCACGTGTGCTTTCTCTCTCAAAAATAAAAGAAACATGTAAATAAATTGTAAGTGACCATACTGAGAAATATTTTGATAGCCACGGAAGAGAAGCATGGCCTAAGGGCAACAGGAGAACCATTACAAAATTTTATGCAGAGTGACATGATCTATGTTTTATATCACAGTGGCTGCCATGTGTTAAATGGACTCCAAAAATACAAGACCGGATCAGAGACAGGTTAGGAATTGTTTGTAATCTAGAATGAGATAGAAGGTAGGGATAGAGAGATGATGGACTAAAGACATCTTCATATTCAGTGACTGACTAAATAAAGGAATAATGAAGAATTTTATCTTTTTTTCCTCTCACTGCTGATTCCCCTTTCCTAAGAACAGATCTGATCCTGGACCAGTAAACTAGAGAGCTATCCAGACTGCAGGAGAGGTTGTAGCAGCAAGGGGGAAGACAAGAGAAAATTCCAGATGAGGCTACACAGGAAGAACAGCTCTATGTCTACTATCTTGAATGTATTAGAAGCTAGAAGTGTTCATGATAGAATATGGGAAAGGGTCTGCTAATTTTTATTCTTGTATTTGCCCTAAAGTAATGAGCATACATCGCATCAAGCAAATTAATGCCCTAATTATCATCAAATTAGTGAACTTTATTCTCTACCTAGTGATTCAATTGGCAGCTACTATTTTCATTAAGAACGGTTAAATGAGCCCCAAAAAATGAGATCATATTCTCGTATGAATTCTTGGTCCCAAAGAATTTAGCCTTTTTCTCCCCATTATACAAGTTAATATGTGAATTTATCTGCTTTATAAAAATATAAAGATAGGGATGTAGACAAAAGGTAAACATTGCCTCCCTTCATTTTCTCTTCTCACATCCCTCATCAACCTAACTCCCTTCGCCTCTTTAGGGTGGCCTTCCAGGCTCCTTTCTCCACATTTACAGGGATCTATGTACAACACAACACACTTTTACTGCCAACAAAATGTTTAAAATTAGCTTTTGTTTACACAGTCAACAAATATACTGTCCTTATACAAATGATGAAACATTAAATTCTACATTATCATACCGTTCCTATTGGTAATTACTGTTATCATTTTGGCATATGTCCTTCCAGGTTTCTTCCAGACTTTTCCATTTATATACTAGTGTATGTACCCATGTACGGTATTTCTGCGAATGTATTTTTACATAATTGGTACTAAATTTGTTTTCTTTTTTTTTTTTTTAACTAAAATTTTGGTTAGCATCCATGGCAATATTGGTTTCAGGAGTAGACTTCAGTGTAATTCATTACTTACATAAAACACTCAGTGCTCAGCACAAAGTGTTATCCTTAGCACCCATCACCCATCTACCCCATCCCCCACCCACCTCCCTCCATCAACCCTCAGCTTGTTCCTATCATTAAGAGTCTTGTGTGGTTTATTTCCTTCTCTCTTCTTTTTTGTCCCCCTTCCCACATGTTCATCTGTTTTGTTTGGTACTAAATTTAATATACTGTCTTTCAACCTTTTTCTTTTTCACTCAAAAAATGTTTTGCAGATCTTTCCAATCAGTAAACACTATCAAATTATCCTTGTAGTATTTAATGATATTAAAAGGCTTCCAGTTTTTCACTAATACAAACAAGGCTGCAATAAACATATTCATACACACTTTCCTGTGCATCTATGTGTATCAGTATTGCTCTAGGATAGATGTCAAGAAGGAGAACACAGAATATGCACATTTTTTAAGAGATAATGCAAATTCTCCAAGAATTTCTAAACTGTAATTCTGGTGTCTTGAAGACCAATACATAATGGAAAAAAAATCTTAATTACAACCAAGTGTTCTACTTTCAACAAAAGCTTTTTTAGTACTGGAAGAGTTTAATGATCTGGGATCTTGAACACAAATCACCTTTTATTTCTTCACCAATTAGCAGTACATTATCTTAAAAGTCTTAAAAGATACATGTATTCAATTTGATGATAATTATCAATATTAAAAATGCATACATCCCTAGCTCCAAGAATATACACCAAAATTCATCCAACAGATATACTTGTACATATGTGAGACAATATGTGCTCAAAGGTATTTATCACAGATATAAGTCAGTAAATCTATGAAGTTTAATTCAAAACGATAATGAATTATGACCCTGGAAGGGTATTCAACTTATGCCTTACTTTTAGTAAATTAACTCAAAGTTCAAGATGCCATAAATGAAAATATTGATAAATTAATATATTTAACGATAAAAAAATACCTCTGTATAGCAAAAAAAAAACCCAAAAAAACAAAAAAATAAGCTCTTAAAAAGTTTTGTGGGTCACCTGGTCAGTTAAGCATGTGACTTCGGCTCAGGTCATAATCTTGCAGTTTGTGGGTTCCAGCCTCCCCTGTTTCTCTCTCTCTCTCTCTCTCTCTCTCTCTCTCTCTCTGTCTCTCTCTCTCTCTCTCAAAAATAAACATTAAAAAAATTTTTTGGTAAGTTTTTGTAATCCCCATCACTAACAAAAAGCTCATCTATCTCCCTAATATAAAGTCACCTAGAAATTAATATTTTTTTAAAAGTCTAACCATTCAACAGAAAAGTGGACATTTTATAGGAAGAGGTAGTTGACATAAAAAGAAATCCAAGTGGCTCCTAAACATATGAAAAAATGTTCAGCTCATTCATAAGAGAAATGCAAATAAAAAGTACTCCGAGACAGTATTTTTCACTTTCAAATCAGCAGAAGTTCAGAAGAATGGTAACATACTTGGCTGGTAAGGTTTGGGAAAATAGGCAATCCTATTGTTGGGGAGAATGTAAATCTATATAAGCTATACAGATAAAATACCAAAATAAAAAATACATAAAGCTTGTAGCCAGTAACCTTACTTTTGGGGATTTATCCTACAGATACTCTTGCATATGTATGAAATAACAAATATACAAAGTGACCTCATCTCAGAGCTATTTATAAAAGCAAAAGGTCAACAACAACCCAAACTCCACAAATGTGAGCGTGGTTAAACAAATATTACATCCATAAAACGAATATAGAGCTGCAAAAACAAAATGAGATTTGAGGTTGCCTGGGGCTGAAGATGGGAGGGAGGACTGACTGCAGGGAAGGAGGGAACTTTCTAGGGAAGATAAAAATGTTCTAAAACTGAATTGTGGTTATGAATGCACACCCTATACGTTTGCCTGAAAATCACTGATTTTTACAGGGGCACCTGCGTAGGTCAGTCAGTAAAGCATCCAATTCTTGATTTCAGCTCATGTCAAGACCTCACAGTTCCTGAGATGGAGTGCCACTTCCCCATGGGGCTCTGCGCTGACGACAAGGAACTTGCTTGGGATGCTCTCTCCCCCTCTCTGCCCCTCCCCCGCACTCTCTCTTTCTCTCAATAAAACATTTTTTTTTAAATCATTGATTTTTACATTTATAATGGTTTAATATTTTGGTGTAAAAATTATACCTCAACAAAGTTGTTAAAACACAAATGAGAGCGGGGCGCCTGGGTGGCTCGGTCAGTTAGGCATCCGACTTCGGCTCAGGTCATGATCTCGCGGTCCGTGAGTTCAAGCCCCGCGAAGGGCTCTGTGCTGACAGCGCAGAGCCTGGAGCCTGCTTCAGATTCTGTGTCTCCCTCTCTCTCTCACCCTCCCCCGTTCATGCTCTCTCTCTCTTTGTCTCAAAAATAAATAAACATTAAAAAAAATTTTTTTAACAAAAAAAAAACACAAATGAGAGCATTCTCTATGCACCTATATCAAAACATCTCCCAGAGTGCCTAGATGGCTCAGTCATTTATGCATCTGACTCTTGATTTCAGCTCAGGTCAAGATCTCGAGGTTTTTCGAGTTCAAGTCCACATCAGGCTCTATGCTGTCAATGAGGAGCCCACTTTGGATCCTCTGTCCCTCCCTCTCTTAGCCCCTCCCCCACCCTCTCCACAAGTTCTCTCTCCCTCTCTCTCTCTCTCTCAAAAATAAACATCAAAAAAAAAAAATCTTCCCAGATGTGCTAAGTGACAAAGTTGAAAAGCGCAGAACAATATGTAGGAGTTAAAAATTGAAAAAAAGTAAGAAAAAATAAAAATAAATAAAAATTGGAAGTAAATGGGGTGCCTGCCTGGCTCAGTCTGAAGAGAATAAGACTCTTGATCTCCAGGTTGTGAGTTCAAGCCCCACGGTGGGTGCAGAGATCACTAACTAAAAAAAATAATAATTTTAAAAATGAGTAATAAATTTTTAAAAATTGAACATAAAAAAGAGGAAGAAGAAGGCAAATTTGTGTTTCCTTTTCTACACACAAGTAACACCGGAATGATACACAAGAAACAATAGAGGGTACCTGTGCAGAAAGAAGGGAAACTCAAAGAGTGAAGAGAAAAAGTGAATGAAAGGTTTTTTACAATATTCTTTTACCTATTTAACTTTTCAGCCATGTAAGTGTTCTAACCAAATGGTTCTAACCATTAAATTAAAACACAGATATTTGGGGGGGTGCCTGGGTGGTTCAGTGGGTTAAGAGTCCGACTTCGGCTCAGGTCATGGTCTCACAGTTGGAGTTTGAGCCTCCCGCCCATCGCCTCCACCCATCATCGGGCTCTGTGCGGTCACCTCCAAGACTGCTTCAGATCCTCAGTTTCCCTTTCTTCTCTGCCCCTCCCCTGTTCGCAGGCGTTCTCCCCCTCTCTCAAAAATAATAAACATTAGGGGCGCCTGGGTGGCGCAGTCGGTTAAGCGTCCGACTTCAGCCAGGTCACGATCTCGTGGTCTGTGAGTTCGAGCCCCGCGTCAGGCTCTGGGCTGATGGCTCAGAGCCTGGAGCCTGTTTCCGATTCTGTGTCTCCCTCTCTCTCTGCCCCTCCCCCGTTCATGCTCTGTCTCTCTCTGTCCCAAAAATAATAAAATAAACGTTGAAAATAAAAATTAAAAAAAAAAATAATAATAATAATAAACATTAAAAAAATAGGTATTTGGACTTCAACAATATGACTATAACCTCTAATGTAAGTTGTCTATGTTCACATTTCATTACATATTATATTTGATACAATTTTGAAATCATCCTGTCTGCAAGAGTCTACCTTTGTGAAGAATTGCATACGCCTACAAGAACCTTGCATCCTGAATATTCTAGAAACGGTTCCAGTTTCCAATATTCAATTCCCACTTCCGCTGAGCCCCGGAAGTGGGAGCTGCATGTTTTCACACCAACGGGAAGGAATGCCCGAGTCACCAGACTGAGACATTTTAGAGCTGGAAACAGGGACTGAGCCGCCACTGCCTGCCCGCCACCAACCGGGCTGCGCCACCCCCAATTGAAACCAAATAAAACATAAAAACAAATATTCAGTTCTGATGTTATTAACTTATGTATCAATAAAGGCACTTAGAAATGCCAAATTTTCCAGGTTATACAAACAATGACATCTGAAAGAAGCACAAAAAAATCCTTTTTAAAAATCATGTGACCCAGTTTGAGTTCAGGAAAGTAAAGTCATCCAGAATATAAGTAAAACTTGAAATGTTGACCTTTCCAATTTTTACTGAGCAAGATAAATTTATACATCTATTTCTAACTAACAGTAACATAAGAGGTACAAAGTGGACCCCAAAGTCTCTGCTGGGCAGAAAAACTGGAAATAAACCCTCTGGGAATGTATCTATAGAGGAGAAAAGCCGAAGTAGAAGGAAATAGTCAAGAAGAAAGTTCCAAGGCAAGGTGGCAGGCTCAGATAATTACAAAGCTCTTCTAGGATCCCATGATAAATTCCTCATATTTATACAGCTACCTCCCAAATCTAGGATCTACAAAAGACCAGAGTTTCTATTCTGTTGATTGCCCACCATGTGCCAGGCATTATGCCTTCATAATATTTCCCATTTAATCTCACAACAACACTAGGACACAGGTAGTGTTACCCTCAGTACTTGAGTACGGTAACTAAGAATCAACATCACACAACTAAATGTCTGAGTCAGGACCAAAAACATACATGCTACAAGAGAGTTTTTTCTACCTTTGAATTACTGATCACTAACACAAATTTTTAAAAGTGGAGAATTTTTATAATTAATAAAGTAGCCCATGATAATACAAAACTCAAACATCATAACTGCACAAAGTAGACACTAAACATTTTCCAGAGTCTCACCCTCTTGAGACAATCACCTTTAACAACTTGTTATAGGTCCTTCCAGACCTTTTCTAAGAAGCATTAACAATTAATGCAACAGTTAATTTTTTACTTAAGTAAAAAATGTTTTTTTAAAAACGCCATGTATATACCAATCCGTACCCCTTAACTATATTCAACCAGAAAGAATTGATGTTTTAAAAAGTTCAGTAATCTCTAGGGTGAAACATCAGACTTATCTAGACAGTACAAATGTAAGCAAAAGCAAACCACTGCCCAAATCTAGGTAAGTCATGTTCAGGTTTTATCACATAGCATATTCTAAAAAGCACAGATACTGAAAGAGAGAAAACGAGAAAAGATGAAAGGAAAATACAGCCAAATAAAGTCTAGCAACTGAACACAGCACTACAGTCAGTTTATCACCACCTACCCACTCCAGAGCTGATTTTAACATCGATTTCCGGGGTAGACAGGCATCAAGCAAAAGTTACCTATGACAGATCTCCTCCAATAAAAGAAGGGCTTAGTCCAGCAAAATTGAGGCAAATAATCTCTGAAGTCTGAGCGTCATAATTTCAATATAGCAGCCTGCAGAACATCCTTATATAGTTATTAACTGAGGGGGGGTGGAATTACAGGGAATATTTATTATCTGGAAATGTCACAACCACAACTTTTAAACAACGACAGTTCCATCTGTCTTCTAACGATATATATAATATGTTCAAAACCCAGTAAAACATCTGAAATTCTAAAAAGCAACATATAGGATCACCTGGGTGGCTCAGGTAAGCGACTGACTCTTGATGTCAGCTCAGGTCACAATCTCATGGTTCAGCCACATGTTGGGCTCTATGCTGACAGCGCGGAGCCTGCTTGGGATTCTCTCTCTCCCCTCTCTCTCTGCCCACCCCCTGCCCTTGCGCGCGCGCTCTCTCTCTCTCTCTCTCTCTCTCTCTCTCTCTGTCGTCACTCTCAAAATTAATAAACATTTATAAATATTTAAATAAATATAAAAAGCAATATGTAAACAAGAAGCATTTACTGCCATCTAGCAACCACCTGGTGACTTAGAAAATTTACACTGGATTTTTAAATTTGAACCTTAAATTCGAGCCTTGCATCAGGCTCTATGCTGACAGTGCCGAGCCTGCTTGGGATTCTCTCTCTCCCTCTCTCTGCTCCTCTCCCACTCACACTCCCTGTCTGTCTTAAAATAAGTAAATAAACTTAAAAAAAAATTTTTTTTGAACCTTAAAAAACTCATGCAAGCATAAATTAGATTTTAAATATAAACATACAAAAAAATAGTATTTCATTTCTTTAGTGACAGAATATGAGAATGATATGCCAACCACCAGCATCTTTTTCAAAACAACCCCAATGTTTTGAAAACATGTAAATATTTTACATCAAAAAAATTAAAGAGGGCCACTGGGCTGGCTCAGTCAGCAGAGCATGCACCTCTTGACCTCAAAGTCATGACTTCAAGCCTCATGTCAAGCACAGAACGTACTTAAAAAAAAAAAAAAAATTAAAAAGGAAAAATCAGGGTGCTTGGGTGGTTCGGTGGGTTAAGCCTCTGACTCCTGATTTCGGGTCGGTCATGATTTCATGGTTCATGGGACCCAGCCCCCAAATCGGGCTTGTACTGGCACAGGGCCTGCTTGGGAGTCTCTCTCTTCCCCTCTCTCTCTCTGCCCCTCCCCTACTCACACTCTCTCTCAAACTGGAAAAAAAAAAAAAAAGAAGAAGAAAACAACACAGTAATCTCTAAAACTCAAAAATAAACTGAAGTAAATGATCTGTCCATCAACTTGGTAGGATAAGCATATAAAAAAAATGATTTCAAGTCAGTTTAAAAAAAAAATTGTTTTAATGTTTATTTATTTTTGAGATAGAGAGACAGAGCATGAGCGGAAGAAGGTAGAGAGAGAGAGGGAGACACAGAATCCCAAGCGGGCTCCAGGCTCTGAGCCGTCAGCACAGAGCCCGACACGGGGCTCAAACTCACGAGGTGTGAGACCATGACCTAAGCTGAAGTTGGCCGCCCAACCGACTGAGCCACCCAGGTGCAACCCCCTTTTTTTTTTGAGAGAGAGAGAGAGTGCGCACAGGAGACAGAGCAGGCAAGTGGGGGAGAGGGATGGAAGGGCAGAGAAAGAATCCCAAGCAGGCTCCATGCTCAGCGTAGAGCCTGACCCAGAGCTCAGTCCCACAACTTGGGATCATGACCTGAGCCAAAATCAAGAGTCAGATACTCAACCAAATGAACCACCAGGAGGCCCTCAAGTCACTTTACAATAAATATTCTCGGGGGGGGGCGCCAGGTGGCTCAATTGGTTAAGCATCTGGCTTTGGCTCAGGTCATGATCTTGCAGTTCATGGGTTCAAGCCCCACATGGGGCTCTCTGCTAACAGCTCCGCTTGGAGCCTGGAGCCTGCTTTAGATTCTGTGCCTCCCTCTCTCTCTGCCCCTCCCCCACTCACATTCCATCTCTCTCGAAAATAAACATTGAAAAAACATTAAAAATAAAATAAAATAAGTATTCTGGGGTGCTTGGCTGGCTGAGGTGGTAGTGCACACAACTCATTACCTCGGGGTCATGAGTTCGAGCTGCACGCTGGGTGCAGAGTTTACTAAAAAAAAAAAAAGTAAAATTAAAAAGTAAAATAAAATAAAGTATTCTGATCTTATATTCCTGAGTGGAATATAGCCTAAGGACAAAAAAAAAAAAAAAAACACAGAAAATAATTTTAAATTGCGTTAATTAGTCTGACTATTAATAATAAGATTGGGAGACAACTGGGTGGCTCAGTCAGCTAAGCGTCCGACTTCAGCTCAGGTCATGATCTCAAGGTTCATGAGTCTGAGCCCCGCGTCGGGCTCTGTCTCACAGCTCAGAGCCTGGAGGTTGCTTCGGATTCTGTGTCTCCCTGTCTGCTCCTCCCCTCGTGCTGTCCCCCCCCCAAAACTAAATAAACATTTTAAAAAATAATATTTAAAAACATAACATAAACAAACAAAAAACAAAACTCCACCCTATTTTCTTGGTCTGAACACTAAAAACCGAGAAGCCATAAGAAAACCAGTAGCAACAAACACCCCTGGCACTCTGATTGTGATCTCTAAAAACCATTTCCCACTTGAGGAAAACAGGGCTCCTTGAAGAAAAATCTGATTCCAGATCTAGAACAGGAAATATGTAAGATGAGCCTGAGATGCCTTGTGCCAGAAAATAAGGAAGTTATCAAAAACTAATGGGATCATATTCAAAAGAACACAGGAATCCATTTGAAAGGTCCAAGTAGCCAAACATGAGACAACTAAAATGTCAAAGAGCAACCACAATGAAAAAACACACAGAAAACCTAAAAATCCATAACACTAAGAACACTAAAAACCAAAACCAACTTCAGTGGTCATTTTAGGAGGACATCTACTAATTATCCTAAAAACCAGCAAAGTGAGGGGAAAATAATCATTTATTCTGTATTTCTGTATTTTACAGTCACCATATAGAATTTCAACTAATAAATGCAGTAGGAGTGATAGAATTAGAAAATCATTTTGCAATCCTCATACAATAAACAGGCAACAATCATTAGTGGCTACTAAAACCACTGAATGAAAGTTAACATGAACTTTATAACAAACAGGTAAGTCTTACACCACCTAAAACCACTGACCCATCTCAGCAACACTAAAAAAAAGTGAATCGACCTAACATTATGTGCCTCCTGATGATATGTGATAGAAATACAATACCTCTTATGAAGTATGCTCATCAAAAAAGCCCTTAGAATTACCAGTTTATAAGAAATACAGGGGTTAAACAAAATCACACAGACGCAATGAGCTATACTCTGAATGTAAGAAATTTTACAGCTTAAATAACATGGTTCCTTTATCAAATAAATGGCATGAAAACGGAGGAGACTTTATAGAATAAGAAACTAGGTTTAAGAGACATATCTTTCAATTGCAATGTGAGGACTTTATTTGGATCCTAACGTAAGGAGTCCTATTTTAAAAGCTATTTTTGAGACAATCAGAGAAATCTGAACGTGTTCTAACTATAGGATGGCATTAAGAATTACTGCTAACATTATTAGTTGTGACAATGGCATTGTGATTATGCTTTGGAAAAAGAGGTGGATGAAATTTGCTTTAAAATGCTACATGGTGGGGCGCTTGGATGGCTCAGTAGGTTAAAGTGTCCAACTTCAGTTCAGGTCATGATCTAGAAGTCTGTGAGTTCGAGCCCTGCGTCAGGCTCTGTGCTGACAGCTCAGAGCCTGGAGCCTGCTTCAGATTCTGTGTCTCACTCTTTCTCTGCCCCTCCTCTGCTGGCGCTCTCTCAAAAATAAATTAAAAAAAAAAATTAAAATAAATAAATAAGTAAAATGTTACATGGAGAGGGGGAGGGGAGATAAGGAGCAGGAGAGTGTAACATAAAACTAGTAGGACAAAATGTGAACGATGCTGAGGCTAGGTGGTAAGTATGTGAAAATTCACTGAACTTTAATGTACGTTGTAAGTTTCCATAATAAATTTTTAAAGTTCTATCACCAGGTTATTTGTTATATTATCATATATATCATCTATTTTTATCACTTGGAGTCTCCAGAATTTAAGGATCATGGAATTTTCCAAAAATTAAAAAAAAAACTACAATGTTTCAAATAATACATTAATCTAAAAACCAATTACTTTATCATATTATCCATATAAAAATTACTGCTTGCATTATTAGTAGTCACTGTGCCCATCCAGACTGGTTAAATACATGTTTAGTAGACTGGTGGTTAAGTAGGATGCGGCTTCATTTTACTTCAGTTTAATGTGAGATCTTCATTGTGCTTAACTAGGACCCTGTATTTGTTTCATCAACACTTAATCACAACTACTACTGTAATCAGGACAGTGTAAGTTAGAACTTAAATGGTGTGGAGATGGGGAACTAAACCACACTGTTAATGTTTGCCATAAAAGCTGGCTTCGATCCATACACAGAGGCATTTCATTCATTAAAACGTGCAGTTTTAGGGGCACCTGGCTGGCTCAGACAGTGGAGCAGGTGACTCTTGACCTCAGGGTCATGACTTTGAGCCCCACATTGAGCATAAACCTTACTTAAAAAAAAAAAAAATTGCAGTCTTCTAAGTCTCTCACCACACTTTCTAAAACCACCTTAAAGTGTGAACCCAAACCAAGTTCATATCCATTAAAAAACTTTGTTAGTGTTTTGGGGCACCTGAGTGGCTTAGTCAGTTAAAATCAGGTCATGATCTCACAGTTCCATAGCTTCAAACCTGCACTGGGCTCTGAGCTGACAACTTGGAGCCTGGAGCCCGCTTCACATTCTGTGTCTCCCTCTCTCTCTGCCCCCCCCCCCCCCCCCGCTTGTTCTCTCTCTCTCTCCCTCTCCCTCAAAACTAAACATTAAAAAAACTTGTGTTTTTCGAGGGGATAAACAGTTTTTAAAATTATCCAAGGGTTTAATATCCTAACAACCAATAACAACTGCTAAGAGTTCAGCCTAGTCAAAAGTTAACACTAAAACTAATTCATAATGGAAATAATTACCCACTAAAATGCTTCCTGCTCATCACTATGGGCACTGGTTTAGCAATGGTTCAGAAGTGGATGGACCTGTTCTCTGGAATACAATAGAAAGGAACACTGGTTTATGAGTCAAGAGATCAAGGTCTACACCACAGTTTCAATTCCTAATTCTTACCCATCAGTGATGGCTGCCTAAAGCACTCTCTTGGCAAAGAAATCTAAGGTTTCATTTAGGACCAGAAGAAAGTCTTTAGATTCTCTGACAGTTTTTAAATGTATGATATAAAGAATCTGGGAGTAAAAGAAAATGTGCCTTTATTAGGTGTCTTTTTATTGTCCCAGAAGGAATTTAAATATTTAGTCCTGTAAAAATCCAAATTAACAGCTAAAACACTGCTCCCCTTCCTCCCACATCACTCCACTCCAGCTCCTCCATAAGAGAATGCCAGAAAAACTACTAAGGGGAAAAAAACCCATTTTCCTTTGCTTTTTCACTCTCTCCAGAAACCAATAAGGAGGTGGTGTGGCTGTTAAGAAGGCAAGCTCTGGAATAAATATTAAAAATAGATATAGATAGATAGATAGATAGATAGATAGATAGATAGATAGATAGATAAAACCAGGGGGCGTGGGGGTGGCTCGGTCGGTTGAACTTCCGACTTTGGCTCAGGTCACGATCTCACGGTTTGTGGGTTCGAGCCCCGCGTCAGGCTCTGTGCTGACAGCTCAGAGCCTGGAGCCTGCTTCATATTCTGGGTCTCCCTCTCTCTTTCTGCCCTCTCCCATTCATGCTGTCTCTGTCTCTCAAAAATAAATAAACATTAAAAAAATTTTTTTTTAAAAAGAAGGCAAGTTCTGGGGCTGGACTACGTTAAAATCAATCTCTACCATTTCCTCTGAGCCTCATATTCCTTATCTGTAAACAAGAATAATAACAGTATCTATCTCATAGTGTTGTCGTGAAGATTAAATGAGATATCTGTGTTTCGAAGAAGACATAACACATATATAGTACTCAATAAACACTGGCTGTCATTTTTTATTGCTGCTTTTATTACTATAGTTTGTTCTACATTAAAGATGCCTCGGAGAAGAAAAAAAGAATAGCCACAATACAGTCTATTTTTTAAGTGTTTGTTTATTTTTAATTTGAGAGACAGCATGCATGCACCACGCACAAGTTGGGGAGAAGGGCAGAGGGAGGGAGAGAGAATAAAGAGGGAATCTTAGGCAGGCTCCCACTGAGCGTGGAGCCCGTTGACAGGCTTGATCCTACAACCCGGGGAACATGACCTGAGCCAAAAATCAAGAGTTGGACACTCAGCCAGCTGAGCCACCCAGGCACCCCGCATTTTAAGTGAGTGTTTTTCTTCAGTGGCAGAACTTCTTCCTCCCCTTCACATCACTATTCTAGATATTTTTAAGGACAAACTAATCTCTAGTGCTTCCTTTACATCGAAGTTTCATTTATACTTTCTTAAATGTGTACAGGCTACCTAGAGTATACTGTGGTTTCCAAGTTTTTGTTTCAACTTAAATATAAATAACAAGGAAACAAATCCTGAAATTTAAAATAAAACCAGAGGTTTCATCATTTTAAATCACTAAAATGTTAAGTTTCCCTTTAAAAAGTACCCCCCCAAAAAAGATCCTAGTATAAAAACATGTATCAACAATAAAAATCAAAAAATGCATTATCTAAGTCAAAGGAGATAAAAAGGTAAATAGCAAAATATGTGAAATTTTAACAGCAACCAAAACGTATGGGGCACATGACAGGTAATACCTATAGACAAATATTTACATATATCTTAACAAGAGTACTTTCATAAAAAAAAAAAAAAAAAAAGCTTTTAACCTAATCACCACAAAGCAACCATAAGAAGAGCCATAGAGAACACAGGCACACAGGGACATCCTACAGTGTCAGATGAGGGGCCACAAGCCACCGGTGCACTTGAAATGTGGCTACAGAGGAACTGTATTTTTAACTTTATTTAATTTTAATTTTAACTTAAAAGCTAATATTCTGGGTTTTTTTTTAATGTTTATTTATTTTCAAGAGAGAGAGAAAGAACACAACCAGGGGAGGGGCAGAGAGAGAGAGAGAGGTAACACAGAATTCGAAGCAGCTCCAGGCTCTGAGCTGTCAGCACAGAAGGAGGTGAGATCATGATCCAAGCAGAAGTCAGATGCTTAACCCACGGAGCCACCCAGGAGCCCCTTAAAAGCCAATATTCAATTCAGGGATTATAAAACTGTTATGTCTGCTTAGAACAATCTGGACATGAGAATCTACTTCTTCAACTGTAAATTTTATGAGCTGCACATACAGATCAGAGATCTCCAGTGACAATTAACAAAAAATGTTTATTTTTGAGAAAGCACAAGCCGGGGGGGGGGGGGGGGGTAGTCAGAGAGAGGGGGACAGAGGATCTAAAGTGTGCTCTGCGCTGACAGCAGCGAACCTAATGTGGGACTTGAACTCATGAACCGCGAGACCATGACGTGAGCCGTGGACGGGCACTCAACTGACTGAGCCACCCAGGTGCCCCTCCAATGACAACTTACTGTCCACACCAAGATGTGATGTAGGTGTAAAATACATACCAGATTTCAAAGACGTAGCGTGACAAAAAAAGTAACAATCTCATTAATAATTTTATATTGATTACACATTAAAATGACAATATTTTGGATATGCCAGGTTAAACACAATATTAAAATGAAATTTTACCTGTTTTTTTAAGTGCTGCTACTATAAACTTAACTTTTACATGGCTTCCATTATATTCCTTTTTGACAACACTGTTCTAAACAATACACTCTAGCATCCGAATACCTGCCCACTAATTTACCCCTTCTCCTATTTATTTATCCTTATTAATAACTAACAGCTGTTGTTCAGTAATATTAGGCACTCTGCTAAATGCTTTACATGGATTATCTCATTCAATTCCTCCAAAGTAGGGGGTCAGTTTTATCATTATCATCATTTCAGAAATTTTAAATTAAGAATCAAAGAAGTTCAGGACACCTGGGTGGCTCAGTCAGTTAAGCGTCCAACTTCAGCTCAGGTCATGATCTCACGGTTTGTGGGTTTGAGTCCCACATTGGGCTCTGTCTGACAGCTCAGAGCCTGGAGCCTGTTTCAGACTCTGTGTCTCCCTCTTTCTCTGCCCCTCCCTGGCTCATGCTCTCTCTGTCTCTCAAAAATAAATAAACATTAAAACAAATAAATTTTAAAAAATAAAAACAAATAAAGAATCAGAGAAGTTTAAGTAATTCACCCAGAATATGCCCAAAGTAAGTTATGGTTCGAGGATTAGAATTCAGTTTGGTTTCAAAATTTATATTCTTAACCACTGAGGCTCTACTATAGTGAACTCTGATTTATATTCCTGAATTTTACTTTATTAAAGACACTGTCCACCAGGTGCCTCGTTAGCACAGTAGGTAACATAGGTCTCAAAAAGACAATGTCCCCGAAACAGATATTTTCCAGTGAAAAACTCCCACTCAATTCCCCTTTTTAATGAACAGCACCAAAAAAAAGTGAACCAGGAAAGAAAAAAAAAATGTGAGGCTCCAAAAACAAAGATTAACCCAAACTGCATGAATCTGGCTGCCAGTAAATCAGTGCACAGGTAATAAGCACTCTATATGTTTTATCATAATGCAGCACACTCTGACCATACTAAGTACATACTCTAAACTATTAGCAATTGGTAATTTGAAGACCTGTAATAAAAGTGGCCTCTCCATACTCTATATTACAGTTACTATTTTTTGGCACTTATAAACCAAACACAGCAATAAGAATGTTGCATGTATCATCTTACTTCATTCATAACAAAACGAGAAAGTAAATTTTATTCTTCCCATTTTTCATATGCTGCAAATAAGGCTCAAAGAAATAAATGGCCTAAGGCCATGCAACTAGCTAAGGGTCAGAGCAGGTTTCAACCTAACAAATCTACTCTACTATATCATCTCTCTATCATCAGGGTGATGAGGTGAGTGACAGCACATCATTTTGCTTCTAATACAACTTTGCTGAGGTTTGACAATGAAGAGTAGTACTTGAATTTATCACCTCCATTAAAGTGGGGTACGGAGATTTCATTTTTAAAATGTCAGATAACCATTTGAATACAGTATCATTTGTACTATCAATCATGCCCCTATCTACTTTCTAAGAAATGCTGCACAAAACACTTGATAAATGTAAAACAGAAACTTTGAAAGCATAAATTTACAACTCAAGACACACACAACTTTGAGAAACTGATTTTGCAGATGCACTTATGAAAATAGTTGTTCTGTATTTACTGCCTATCATTAGAGAATTAAAGGTACGCTACTAGAAATACGTAAAGAATACAGGGATAGCACAGAGAAGAGAAGGTTCAGAATCAGGAAAAGATATCCTGGAGACAGAGAATACTATCAAACTGCAAGAACCAAATCACTAGCTGCAACCCAATCTTTAGACACATTCTAAATTAGGCCACACTTAACTAGCAGTTATGTGTGCAAAGAAATATACAATAATGCAATCTAGAAATAATTTTTTCCAACCACAAAACTAAGAAAATCTCTATCAATTACTTACTCAAAGCAGGTTTGTATTGTAACAAGACAGAACTAGGTGACTTCTCTTTCCATCTATAATATTTACAAGATGACCTAGGGAATGTTCACATAGAAGTGTTTTTGCTATGGAGTCCCTGGGTGGCTCAGTAAGTTAAGTGTCCGACTCTGGCTCAAGTCATGATCTCACGGTTCGTGAGTTCAAGCCCTGTGTCGGGCTCTGTGCTGACAGCTCAGAGCCTGGAGTCTGTGTGGATTGTGTCTCCCTCACTCTCTGCCCCCCCCCCAACCCAACTTGTGAGCAGGTGCGCGCGCTCTCTCTCTCTCTCTCTCTCTCTCCCTCTCAAAAACAAATAAACGTTTAAAAAAATTTTTTAGGGGCACCTGGGCGGCTCAGTCGGTTAAGCATCCAACTTCAGCTCAGGTCATGATCTCGCTGTTTGTGAGTTCAAGCCCCGCGTCGTGCTGTCTGACAGCTCAGAGCCTGGAGCCTGCTTCAGATTCCGTGTCTCCCTCTCTCTCTGCCTGTCCGCCACCCACACCCAGTCGCTGTCTCTCAAAAAATAAATGTTAAAAAAAATTTTTTTTTAAAAAAGAGACATTTTAAGCTAACCAAGTAAAAAGGTGGCTCTAAGAAAAATTAACAAATGAAACATTAAAAACAGCAATTCTCCAAGATCAACTTGGGAGAATCAAAAACTGTATCAACTAGGCACACACAAAATAATCAATCATAAGCAATTGTGACTTAAAACTGCCTATTGCTCGAAACCCTCCTTAATTATTATCATAGCAGTCCTTTGAAAAAGCATAGTAAGGGGAAAAGCCTACTGCTTAAAAAATATTGTATCTTTTAGACTAAAACAGACTCAAATCATAAAAAATGACAGTTAAGCATTCATCTGTTTTTTCAACACTGTGCTATAAATTTTCAATGTCCTCAACAAGCAAAGGTCTGGAAAGGCTAAATTCTAAAACAAAAAGAGCCACATTAAAGAGTCAAAGAAAAAGTAAACAACTTTTTGTGAAGCTTCACTTCTCTGGGAAGGGTCTGAGTCACTGACATCCTGTTCTGCTTCTAGAGGCCAAGCTTAACTCCACTATTCAGACTAGAGTTTACCAAGCCTCCTGGTTATGCTGGGGACCACCTAACCCCAAGCATCTACCCAACAGGTAAGATCAACCAGTTAACATCTGTTAATAATTGCAAGTAAATACTACGCATGATCTGTCTGCACTGGCACAGAATTTCCATTTTCATGAAAATTCCTTTGTGGTAAACAATAAATATAAATTTCACTTTACATAAAAAGCCTAAAAGGCTAAATGATTTTTCTAAACTAAAGAGCCTATGTGGTAGGCAAAATAATGGCTTCCCCAGAGATGTTTGTTTTCTAATCCCCAGAATCAGTGAAAATGTTGCTAAACAGCAAGGGAGAATTAAGGCTGCAGATGGAATTAAGGTTGCTAATCAACTGACCTTGACATGGGAAGGTTATCCTGGATTATTCCGATGGGCCCAATGAAATCACAAGGGTGATAATACAAGTGAAAGAGCGAGGCAGAAGAGGCAGTGTCAATCAGAGACGGGAAGACAGGAGCAAAGGAATGCTTGTGTACAGCCTCCAGAGCTGGAGAAGGCAAGGAAACGTTTCCCATGGAGCCTGCAGAAGGAATGCAGTCCAGAGACACCCATTTCTGGCTTCTGACCTCCAGAACTACAAGATAATAAGCTTGTGTCGTTCCAAGCCACAAATTTGTGGCAACTGGTACAGCAGCGATAGGAAACGAATACGGAACCTAAATCTGGCACCACGGAACAAGATTTTACCAAATAGTTTTATAAAGAACCTAAGTAGCAAGTGGTAACATTTAGCACTGATTTGCATATAAAAACATCTCCCCCATCTAATCCCTCAAAATTCAACTTGTATACTCACATAAAAGTTTCTTGATTCCTAAAGAAAATTAAATAGTGATTAATCCTGAATTTTAAAATATTATTTAAAAATATAACAGCAACTTTTCTGCCCAGTACCAAGAAAGAATGAAGTATTCCACAGAAGTTAATTTTTTAATAAGTTTATACTTTCCAGAACAAAACCCTACTCTTTATGAAAATTTAATGATCTTTCTAAATTCTTCTGCTTCCCTTGTTCCATAAAAAGATAGAACAGGGGCGCCTGGCTAACTCAGTTGATGGAGCATGCAACTCTTGATCTCAGGGGTTGTGGGTTCAAGCCCCACGTCGGGTGTAGAGATTACTTTAAAAAAAAAAAAAAAAGCAGAAGAGAGATGGAACATATTAAAACCTGATGAATTCAAGGTCCACATTTGAAAACTGAAACACTAAACGAGAATACACTTGTGTGTCTTAGTTTTCAAAAGTGTCTTTTTCCTTTTCCTGCTGTAATTCCAGCTCTCACTATCCCCATTTCCAAACTCCTCTCCCAATACCCTTACATGTACATGGAAACATAAACACACACACAAACACACTCCCAACTCACAAAGAACTGGATATTTCTAAACCATCTGTGGACTAAGCAAACCAGACATCTAAGTAAAGCTATGTATGTTAACTGAGAGGCAGAACAGGATTAATAATAGTAAGAGCTCGGATCTGGAGCAGCTCAGGCTTAAAACCTAGCTCCGCCACTTCCTAGTGGCATGAATTTACTGAGGTCAAGTACACAGTCTCCTCAGTCTTCATTTTTTCATCTGTGAAACAGGCATATTCATACGTACCTCTCAGCATTTTTTTGAGAATTAAATTTTAAAATGTATAAAATGTCTGACACATACTAATACGGACTAAACAAGGAGTAGCAAAAATTATCACATGATAATAACAATGATGAATTTGATGATGTCATAAAGAACATGACCAGGGCAGAGGCTGTGTGATAAAATTTTAATACTATTTCAGAACAAGACAAAATTAATGACAGCTTGACTTTGGGATTAATGGGATGTGATTATAAAAGTAAAAGATGCATTCAGAAATTACATGTTTACTAAATACAGGATTTACACTAGTACACAATATAGGATTGTGTTAATTACCAAAGTACATGAGGATTAGCCATTACTTATTATCGCAGACTTACAACTCATGTCAAAACATCTGTCTTAACACTCCAACTGCATATATAACTTTCTGGCTCTCTGTGATCCCTTAAATTAAATCATTTTTACAATAGTTGCCTATTATTTGAAAATTCCCCCACAACCTCCCTCTATCGACACAAGAAGATTACGGTCAGAATTCTTTTCAACTGGAAGGAAAAAAGGTTGCATATAGGAAAGAATAATAATTATTATTACACCGGGGAAGAGGGAATGGAAAAATAGAATCAAGTCCAAACAAGTAAATAGAGAATGTTTCCAATGGACAGGAAAACTCAGAACTTAAGGGATGTCAACTAGACTGTAGACAGTTTTTTAGTCTAGGTAACCTAGTTGTCACTTGGCAGAACACTTGGGCTCTAAATCCACAGAGCCACATGATCTCTGAAGCTCTTCTGGCTCTATAGGCCATAGTGTTTCAATTCAAAATTACTTTGGCAATATAACCTGAGGATTCATTTTGCTCCTACTTTAAAATATTAACTCTTCAAAGCCTTGTCCTCTTGTCCTCTAATTTACAATACTAATTTTCAAACCAGTAAAGGTTTTCCCAGAAGCATGAAGTCCACTGTAGGCCATTTTAATATATTTTCATATGATTTTTTTTTCTATTTTTAAGAAAAGAGTTAACTAACGCCAAATATTTAGTATCATGACGCAATGCAATTCTAAGCTTTAAAAGGATTTTCTTTCAATAAAGAAAGTAGGTAAATGGTTTCTAAACTACACACTATTCCATAAAGCATCAAAATGGAAACAACTTTATTACTCACTTATAACAGAGGCAGCGTGGTTTGGTTTACTAACAAGAGAGCAGATTCTGCCATCGGTTTAATGTGTGCCTGTGGGCAAATCACTCAACATCTTTGCATCTGCTTCTCCAACCATAAAAAAGGAAAAATGTTTCTGACCTGCCTCAAAGGGATATTATAAGGAATAACGAATGATCATGAAACTTTAAAAACATAATGTGCCACTTAAAAACATTATAATGCTAGTGTTAAAAAAACCCTTTAGAAACCACATATTCTGACCCTAAGCATCTGCAGGGGTCAATGCCTACGGTAGTGTGTCCTAAAATTAACCTTCCTAATAAATGCTACTAGGGATCCAAGAACAGCATTAGCTACTCTAGCAGCAGCCATACAGCACAGGGATGCTCCCTCACTAACCTCACAGCTTACCTTTTCATAGCAATCTCATGCAGTTAGATTTCATTATTAGTTAGTAGCTGTAATAATAATCCATAGGCCTATGAGGGGCTAACATAAATGCTGCTGGGACTGTTCACCACCTAGAAGCACTAAATATTCAAATAAATTAACGATACTTACTGATTACCTAATTGAATGCTAAACACTGCTATACATGAGGTTTGTACATACCTGCCAAAGCTAAAAGCTAAAGAAACATAGTGGTGCCTTTACCATATAATTTCTGTAACTTTTTAAATGTTTATTTATTTTTGTCAGAGAGAAAGACAGAGAGAAACAGTGCGAGTGGGAAAGGGGAAGAGAGAGAAGGAGACACAGAATCTGAAGCAGGCTCCAGGCTCTGAGCCGTCAGCACAGAGCCCGACGTGGGGCTCAAACCCACAAACCACGAGATCATAACCTGAGCCAAAGTCGGACACTTAACCGACTGAGCCACCCAGGTACCCCTAATTTCTATAATTTTTGATATTTATAGCAAACTTGTACTGCTTTTATAATAAAAACTTCTGAATTCTGGTAGGAATAGAACTAGTTTAGAAAAAAACATGTCTCTAAGTTGGGGGAAAGCAAAATTAGGTGACTAAGTGTCAAAAACCCTCAATACACAAAACAACTTTAAAAAAAAAAATCCCTGAACAACTAAACAGAGATGGGTCTTTTGGTGAGATATCCTCACCAAGATAAAACTGAAAAAATGAAAAGCTACATTTTTGTTTTTAATTCCCAAATAGGCATAAGCCAAGCTGCCTCATTTAAACTTTGACAGCAATAGTAGCTCCTTTGTCTTCAAGCCTGTTCGCCTTTCCTTTTACTCCTCTCTAGAGTAGAGACAGGCTTGGCAGGGCCCCATCGCGAATTTGCCCCACCCCCACAGGCTCAGGATGCCAGACCAGCTTCAGGTGACTAACTGCCACATCAGAACAGTGATCGGATCAAGAGAAGAAAAAAATGTTTGCCCTACATACGCAAGGCTAGAGGTGGATGCTTATCCAGAAAATAAATATCTCCAGTGGTTCACCTAATCCAATAACAACCCTCTAGGCTTGGAAGTAAAATTTACTTTTCCCTTGAAAGAATCCCATTTGGGCAAACCAGCAGCAAATTAGAAGAAAGGACAAGTATTATATTTACTAAAAGAAGCTTCTGCATCAGGAAGGGCTGGGATAAAGTAAGTCTGAAATGGGAGCAAAGAGTTCTTAGAATCAAGAAATCTGGTTTTCCCCTTCCATTAAATACTCTGTTTTTAAGGAATTCATAAAGACAAAAATAACAGGTTTTAACCTCAATCACAAAATTACTTTTCTCCAAAACTTCCAAATCAATCCTTAAGTTACAAAAGATTACAGTAGCTGTATCACCCTGAAAGTGTATTTAAATTAAGAGTTTGCACATTCTTTCCAGAGAACTAAGAATAATAGTTAGAATTTATTGCGAATTTACTATGTAATAGATCCTGTTATTACATTTAGTCATCCCCAATAATCCCATGAGGTAAGTACTATAAATGTTTCTCATTTTAGACAAGGACACCAGCCTTCTTAGAAGGTTTAAGAAAACTGCCCACAACTTGGGTAAACAGGAGAATCCCAATTCAATCCCAAACACTCTAGATTAAAGAATCCTCACTCTATCAGTTTATGAAAGAAGTGACTGGCTTTTACTGGAATAATAAAGCTACCACATACTGACTGCTGAGAACTATGCCAAGTGTAGTGTAAAACATTTTCAATGCTATTTCATTTAGTACTTACAAACCTTGTAAGGTAACTATTATTATCCCCATTTTGCGAAAAATGAAAATGACGTTTCCTTTCATTGCAAAAATAAATAACTGCCCAAACTTCAACAGCCAAGTCAAGAACAGAGAGAGACGGTACTGGGAACAAGACCTCTCTTTCCAAGCCATATGCTCTTAATCATTAAGCCACACTGTTTATTGGGCACTTTAACTAAACAAAGATGGTTTTTACAGCCATATTCAAGTATAGTTTTTCCTGTCAGTAGAAAGTGAATCTTTTCTTTAAATTCCATTTGCTCAAAGTTTTGATAGTTTACAATCTTCATTTCTGCGATGAAAGTAAATGATTAAAAAGAAGTGTAATTCTTGGGGGGGGGGGCGCCTGGGTGGCTCAGTCAGTTAAGCATCCAATTTTGGCTCAGGTCATGATCTCGGGGTTCCTGGGTTCGAGCCCTGAATCAGCTCTGTGCTGCCAGCGAGGAGCCCGTTTGGAATTCTCTTTCTCCCTCTGTCTCTGTCCCTCCCTGACTCATGCTTTCTCTCTCTCTCGAAATAAATGAATAAACTTACAAAAAAGTGTGATTTTCAAAGAAACGTAAACAGGTATCAATGATTATGTTGTCATAAGAGATCACACCCAGCAGAAGTATCAAATACAGGAGACAGCAGTCTGTTCTTGTCAAAACCTTGACGTGGGACTTCAGGAACCTGCTTCAGATTCTCTCTCCCTCTCTCGCTGCCCCCACCCCCCCGCCCCACTCTCGCTCGCTCTCAAAATAAATAAAAATACATAAACTTTAAAAAGATTAGCAGCAGATCAGTAACAGGTGACATTACAGAGCTGTGTTTCTTAATATTCGAATCAAAGTTTCCACTGAGAACTTGATGAAATTCATCTCCCCAAGAAAACGTATGGCCACATGAATTTGGGCACATAAACTTTGGGGAGAGGAGAGATTTACAGCACCCGTGAAGCCCATACCTGGACCTTCTGAGAGGAGCACGAGCAAGTATTAATTAAGGAATACTGGGAATTATACTCAAAGTAAGACAAGTGCTGTTTTAAAATTTTCCCTCTTTTTTGCCTTTTATTTTGTCCCTTCCTTCTATTAACCAGCCTAAAATATGACCCTTAGCATAGAAAGTTAAATACCAAATTTGGTTTCTCTGTCTCTGTAAAATGACCCTTTTATTTTCTAGTAAACTGTTAATATACTTTTATAAACTCATGGTTTTCCTCCCCAAACCTGACGGCTATCTTGAATCTTAGTATGAAAACTATCAGATTTCCAGAAACACATTATCTTCCATGGAAAACTTGAATGTCAGAATTTCCAGCCCTCTCAAAAGCAGAAATGTAGTCATTTTTATAACAAAAGTTCTCCTTATTTATTTTTATTTTTTGTAGTATTTATTTCTTATTGAGAAACAGAGATAGCACACGAGTGGTGGGGGGGGAAGGCGGGGGAGGGTGAGAGGGAGACACAGAATCTGAAGCAGGTTCCAGGTTCCAAGCTGTCAGCAAAGGGCCCGACGCAGGGCTCGAACTTGCGAACCGTGAGATCATGACCCGAGCCAAAGTCAGACACTCAACCGACTGAGCCACCCAGGCGCCCCACAAAAGTTCTCTTTTAAAATTAAGATACACATACTGATTAGTAGTTTAAGACATAACAAATATGCACACAGTCTTATTTTGATGTAAAGTAATTAAATGAAAAAATTTCAATTATCTTGAGAACAAAAAGCCAGTTATGGCTTGTATTTCGTTCACTGTCCACTAGGTATAAAGGAGGCCCAACTGAAAAGAAAAAATACTGACACACTTTCTTCACAGGCCTTATCAAAATCCACACCTTCTACAATCCGCAACATTTAAGTATCAAAAGGATTAATATGACAATGGTTTCCACTGCTTACCAAGTGTCACACTGAATACTAGATTCTAATTCTCATGAATGCAGAAACATCTTCGTTCTGCGACACCAAAAGGAAAGCGGCAAGAATCCTATTTTTATTTTAACATTTATTTATTTTGAGAGACAGCATGAGAGGGGGAGGGACAGAGACAGGAGTGGGGGGAGGGGAGCGGTGGTTAGAGAATCCCAAGCAGGCTCCACATTGTCAGTGCAGAGCCCAACACGGGGCTCCAACTCACAATGAGATCATGACCCGACCTGACACCAAGGTCAGAATGCTTAAGTGACTGAGCCACCCAGGTGCTGCAAGAGTCCTGTTTTTAAGCAATTCATCAAGAACAAAAGTTTGCAACTCTTTTAAATGTATCTATCACTAAAAAATTAATAAAACATATCTATATCTTGTTTACAGCCACATTACACGAAGCAATATGCCAGTTAGCATTTTTCATAAATATAAAATATAATGCTTATTTCCAAAAATTACACAGCCCTAACTTCATTCTAAACCCCAGATTTTTGGTTCTTCAACCAAAAAATCTTGGTGTCCTCCTCAACTCTCCTTCCTTCACATTGAATCTGACCGGAACTACTGGCTCTACCTTCAAAGGAGATATAGACCCTGACCACTCCTCACTCCCCTCACTGTGATGGCTAATATCCCACCATCATCATCTATTAAAATAGCTTCCTAACTGGTCAGCTTCTATCTTCAACTTGCCTTCAGCCTGTTTTTAACACAACAAAGAGTGATCCCTTAAGAATATAATGAAAATCTGCCACTCTGTAACGAGATTGCATAACTCACAGTTCCCTATTTCTACAAGAGTGAAAACCACAATCCTTAACAATGGCCTTCAAGGTTCTAGGTGATCTGATGGGCTCCGCCCTCAACCTGCATACCCTTTATCCACCCCCTCCCATTCTCTTCTTTCCTTACTCCACTGCAGCCACCTTGGCCTCTGTGCAGTTCAATGAACAGGTTGACCTGTCTTTAAAGCCACATGATTAATGACATCTTTTAGACAAATATTTATGCCAATGTCTTCTCAATATACCTACTTGACCACCTTTACACCACAGCCTGTCCCGCTCTGTGCTGACAGCTCAGAGCCTGGAGCCTGCTTGGGATTCTGTGCCTCCCTCTCTCTCTTCCCCTCTCCCCGCTCACACACTCTCTCTCTCTCAAAAATAAGTAAATATTAAAAAACAAAAATGTAAAGCGCACCTGGGTGGCTTAGTCAGTTAAGCTGCCCACTTCGGCTCAGGTCATGATCTCACAATTAGTGTGTTCGAGCCCCGCATCGGGCTCTGTGCTGACAGCTTCGGAGCCTGAGCCTGTTTCAGATTCTGTGTCTCCCTCTTTCTCTGTCCCTCCTCCACTTATGCGCATGAGCTCTCTCTCTCTCTCTCTCTCTCTCTCAAAAATAAACATTCAAAAAAGGTTTTTTAATAAAATAAAATAATAAATTAAAAAATGTATTAAAAAAAGACTACAGCCTGCCGCAACGCTGTATGTATTCCCTACCCTCCTTACCCAGCTCTCCTCTTATTTTCACACTATTTAACATCTAATAAACTGGATTACTTATTATGTTTATTTCTCTTTGTCCACCCTTGCTCCCTTAAAACGTAAGATCCACAGGGCCAGGACTTTTTGTTCACTGATATATCCTAAATGGCTAGAAAAGAGAGACCAGCATTCAATAAGTGTTCAATAAATGTTGAATAAATTGTTTAAATGTCCAAATCCTTAGTGGCCACTAGACATAATGCCAAAAAACACCTGAAGTTAAACATTCATTTCCCAACAGGGTTACCACAGATAGTATTACTATCCTAAAAACAGCAAGATCCACTCCCAGGACCCAGGAAAATTGAAAATATGCGTTCACACAAAAGCTTGTATACAAACGTTCACAGCAGCACTATTCATAATAGTGAAAAAGTGGATACAATCCACCACACGTCCAACAGCTAATGAACGGATTGGCCAAATGTGGTATATCCACTAAATGAAATATTATTCACCAACAGGAAAGAATAAAGTACTAACACAGGCTACAATACGAATGAACCTTGAACATATTATGCTAAGTGAAAGAAGCCAGACACAAAAGGCCACATGTTGTATGATTCCATTGAAAGGAAATGTCCAGAACAGGCAAACCCTTAGAGACAGAAAGTAGATGACCAACTGCCAGGGGAGAGAAAGAGGAGAGAGAGAACAGGGAGTGAGAGCTAATGGGTACAGGCTTCTTGTTGGGAAAACAAAATGTTCTGCATTTAAACAGTGATAGATGAACAATCTTGTGAAAATACTAAGTACTGAATTGTATACTTTTTTTTTTTTTTTTAGTTGTACATTTTAAAAGGGTGAATTTTACCTCCTTTCCTAAAACTCAAAAACCAAACAAAACAGAAAAACATAAAGGAATGCTCAGGCTCAATGTTCACGGCTCACAAATGAAGGAAGGCTAAGAGCTGGGAATGCCTTCTTGGCTGTATTCAATTCTAAGAATCCCATCCACCAACTAATCACAGAAATATTTTAAAAGGGAGGGAGAGAGGCTAGTCCTGTTAGTAGCAGCAAGCAGAACTTTTCTTTCCCCTCCAATCCATTCAAATGCTATCATCTCCACCTGCAACACCACCACCTCCCACACCTGGTCCACACCATCTCACCAGAACTAATCCAGGAGCCATGCCACTGCCGCCCCTACTCCCACTCCTGTTCCTCCACAGTCTGTTCCCTGAACAGCAGTTACCGTTTAAAAACGTCAATCAGATGACTTCACACTCTTGCTCGAGACCCTTCAATGACTTCTTAAAACACTCAGATTTTACTCTACGTACTTCCCACGGCCTACAAGGCCCTACACTGTACCGGCCCTCGTGATCTCTCTAGCCTCATCTCCTACAACGCCAGCTCTAAAGGCTTTCTTCCAGTTCCTTAAGGTATGCCAAGGTCAAACAGGCCAAAAACATTTCTCCCCAGGACCTTGGCATTTGTATTTTGAGCCTGGAATGCTCTTCCCCCAGATAGGTGAATGGCTCGCTCGGTCACTTGTTGCACGTGCTGCTTAAATGTCACCTCCACAAACAGGCCCTTTATTACACCTAATCTAAAACTAACACCTTCAGTCACTGTAACCTCTTATCCTGATTATGCTTTATTTCTCTTCACAGCACTTAGCACACTTTTTTTTTTTTTTTCCCCTGCTTGGTGCCTGTCTATCCTAATAGAAAGCAAACTCCACGAGGGTAAGAACTCTTGTTCGCTGCTGGATCCTCAACACCTCAAAGCACATCTAGTACGTGGAAGGTACACAATATACAGACTGAATCAGCAAAAACACATTCTTCAGTGAAATATGTGCTCATCTAATCTACTTTTAAAAATCACAAAAAAACAAAGAATTAGCAATGGGCACAGAAAACAAGTCAGTATTTTACCAAAATTACCTGTTCATCAAAAAGACCACAAATTCATAGAACAAAACACATATGCCACATTATGGTTGTACATTTAAAAGTTATTAACTGTAGAGAGAGAGAGAGACAGACAGAGACAGTGTGTGAGTTGTCTGTGTCGGGGGGAGGGTCAGGGGGAGGGAGACACAGAATCCGATACAGGCTCCAGGCTCTGAGCTGTCAGCACAGAGCCCAATGCGGGGCTCGAACTCACAAACTGTGAGATCATGACCTGAGCCGAAGTCGGACGCTTAACCAATGGAGCCACCCACACACCCCTCACCCTACCTGCTCTCTTAATCCTACATCCGGACTAGTAGATGTGGACATCCTACAGATCCCTTCAATACTCGAAACCCTGTACTACAGCTTTCCTCTCAGGACGACATACTTCAGATGACAATAACATCCATCCCATGACCCAACACAGAAACTTCCATCTTCCTCTTACCCCGGGGCCCAGAGTTACTAGGTCCTGAATTCAGTTTCTGAGATATCTCAGACCTGTCCCCTCTGCTCTACCCCCACTGCATTAGTTCAAGCCCTTATTCACCTCTCACTTGGACTTCTCATCTGGAATCTCCACATCTTCCATTTAGATCTCCCTTTTGATGGATTCACTATGATACTACCAAAGCGACCACTCCAGAATATAAATCCATCATCCTTACTCTTTCCTAACAACCTTCTGTGCTTCCATGTACCTTTCAAGAAAATTTTCAACCCCCTCACTCAGCCTCATTTCCTATCACTGCCCTCCTATTCCCACCCCAAACACATCATGCTTTCAAAGTTAAGCAAGGCACAGTGAACGACTTACACTTTCCAAATACACCATCTCGGGTTTTTTTCATTTTCCAGTATGTAGTCCCCTTTCTGACTCAAACACTCTTTTCTACCCTTCTTTGCCAAATGAAAGCTTTAACACTGAGCTTAGATGTCAATTCCACCAGAGAACTTTCCATGACTCTGATTTAGATGTCCTCTTCTGCCCTCCCACAGCACTTACGACAATTACCGTACATTGCCGTCAATACTCTTACAACTGGGTATATGTTGTTTTGCTTTATTTTTCTGTGTCTTCTACTAAATTGGGAGCTCCCTGAGAGCAGTTCTGAGAGTATTCACCTTCATTCCACACTGCCCCACGCATGGAAGGGGTTGTTGTTAAATGAATGATTTGTGAAAGGGAGTGGGGGGAAGAGGAAGAAAGAAAAAAAAAAAAAGGGAAGGGGAAAGGCAGAGGGAGGGAGGGGAGAGGGAGGAGGAGAGGGAAAGAGGAAATGAACAAAAAGAAGGACAAGAGGAAAAAAGTAAAAGAAACAAAAAGGGAAAGGAGGAGCCAGGGAAAGGAAAGGGGGAAAGCAGGCAGGAGGGAAGGGGCAGGGTGGTGAGAACACGCACACGCATGTGCACAGGCACGCGAGCAAAGGGCATTTGTACACAATCCATTACTTCTGTGTTCTATGCCAGTGATTACTGAGAGAATGGAACATCTGAAAAAGCCCATCTCCCGGAGATTCTAAGCATAACCATCTAAATCACTTCTCCCATAAAGATTCTGAAAAGTCCAGCCTCTGCCACTTCACTTGAAAATTTACTGTAATGTAATGAGAGATGTTAATAACATGCACAACGTAGAAACAAAGTTTTAGTTTGGAAAAAGTAGGAAATAAGGGCACCTGTGTGGCTCAGTCGGTTATGCATCTGATGCTAGATACCAGCTCAGGTCCTGGTCTTGTGATGGTGAGATAGAGCCCCGCATAGGCCTCCGTGGTGAGTGTGGAGCCTGCTTGGGATTTTTCTCTCTCCCTCTCACTGCCCTGCCCCCGATCAGGTGAGCATGTGTGTGTACTCTCTCTCTCAAAATAAATAAATAAACATTAAAAAAAAGCAGGAAATGAATCTGACATAATCAAGTCTTGGAATCAGTAATAAACTTTCAATAAACTATCATTTCCTGATAACATGCTATTACTGACATTGAAAGATCTATAGAAAGGATAAAAAAAAAAAAAATCCAACATCACACCAACAACATGACCTGTGTTAAGAACAAAATTGCTTTTCAGGTGCCTGGGTGGCTCAGTCGGTTAAACATCTCACTCTTGGTTTTGGCTCAGGTCAGGTTCTCACAGTTCGTGGGACTGAGTCCTGCATCAGGCTTCGCACTGTCAGCTTGGGATTCTCTCTCTGCCCCTCCCCTACATACACTGGTGCTCTCTCACAATAAATACGTTTGGTTTTTTTTAATTGCTTCTGTGCTACAGTCATATTTCTCAAAACCACACTGGGCAAAAACATTACAAGATAGAGTATTCTAACTAGTAAAGGACTTTTATTTAAATACACTCTTGAAGTCACGTACTACAGGAAAATTGTCGCTAAAACATATAATATTTAAAATGATACGTACATTTTAACACAACAACCAGAAAAGTATTACTAAGCACTCTTCCAATGACATCAGTATACTGTCACTTAATAAAATAAAAAAATTCCTTGAATAAAACAGGTAATAAAAACTTAAAAGCTCACCTCGAAGTATGAATATATTTGGTAAGATCTAAGAAATAGCACAAATCCTATCGCTCAGCTGTCATTACAATTTAGAAACTGGGAGCACACACACACACACACACACATAAAAGATTTAAGCCCAATATAATCACTACTAAATACTTCTTGAATTGCAATTTTGTTAAAGGAAAATACCAATCATGGGCAGCCTCTCAACTTTTCAGCATATAAGAAATTAAGTTGTAAGAAATAAGCTAAGTTTGTAGTACTACTGATTATTAATAGACTCCCAAAGAGAAGACTTACTACACGTACAATAACAGGAAGTTCTTTTTGCACAAAACTAGAAATTTACTTTAATAACTCAACATTACTAGTACCTTTTTTTAAAGGCAATAATAATGGAAATGCTAAGCACTTAAAATTAGTAGTTCTAAAATGATACCAAAAAATTTGCATTTGCCTAATATTTTGAAACTTTTAAGGCTAAAGTTTCCAATGTACTTTCATTTTTTAAACACACAAGTTAAAAAAAAGGGAAATGAAAGGAAGAAAATGTAAATCTAAAGGACCTTCAACTTAACTACATTTCTTTTAACCAAACATTAACAGAGTACCTAAGATGTGCCAGGCAGTATACAGGGAACTATGACATATTACAACATCTATTACAAACTAAATCCTGTGTTATTCAGCTTCTGAATTTATTATGTTATTTAACCCAACACTTTTCTTAAATTCTCATCCAACAGCGAGGAAGATACACAGTTTTTCCTAACAAATTCACTTGTCTCTGTTTTACATAGGTCATAAGAGTCACCGCTAGCATCTGTGACTAACAAAAGGGATTCATTTCAGAGACATCACTGATTATTTTTTTCATCTACATGAAGGTGAGACAGGAATTCAGCAGATATAAACTGTTTCAGGTATAAACTGTTTTAGGTTATAAACACCCTGAACTCAAGACGGGGAAAAAAAAAAAAAAAAAAACACTAAAAACAAAAAAAACAAAACTGGACTAAATTTACTTTGTATAGCTGATAAATATTTAAGTGGCCACAGCATTTACTTCTTCCATAAACACAAACATTACAAATTTCCATTTAGATGCAATACTATAAAAAGTCTTGATTCTGAAGACAAGCGAAGAAAACTTTTTTTTAAATAATTCAAAGGAACTATCCAAAGTAGACAACATTTATATTTGTACATACTATCACATACTATTTCACATTTCTACACTCGTAAACACACTCTACCCTTTTAAGCACTTCCGAATTTGTCATGGGTGAACAAGCTGTCTAGTGTCTAAGTTCCACCAGTTGAATCTAGACATTTCAGACACCTAAGGCTTTTTATCCTACAGTGTATTAAAAAATGACAGCATTCAATTACATATTCTCTAAAAAAACAACCAGTACTTCCATTGCTATAATTTCTTCCACCGACTAAGTAAATTCTACCCTTTAGACACTATCCTCCATTCAGTTAACATGTTTACATTTAAGAGGAACCCGGCCATGGGCTTTCCACATCAATCCACATTGGTTTTTACCACAACATCTGACAATTTACGGATCAACAAAGAAAAATAAACCATATAATGCTAAATCCCAGGAAATACAAGGAGCAACTGCTATCTCCGAGTTGTGTAAAGATCATAAAGATTCTCTTTAAGGATTTCTCAATTAAGATCACTTTCATGGCTAACCCTAGAGGTCCTCTGCTAAAAATTCACAGTACTGTTCACACAATAAATGAGATTTTCTTTCATCAGTGTAATCGATAGAAGCACAATACAGTTCAGTTTCTAGAGTCGGATTACTTGACCTGCTTTTTCTGTTTTACCTTGTAAAACACTTTAATTCAAGCAGTTCCTCCTACCTTACCCTGAAAAAGGAGACGTCCTACAGGGCAGAATTCTGCTCAGTGCGATATCCTCCAAGTGGCCCCAACTCCACAGCAAAGCCGGTAGAGAGCCACACCAGCTGACCCCCGTCGTCTCCCGGCAAAGGGCTCGGGCACCAAGCCACCCAACACACCTTCCTCGGCAAAACTCGGAGGCCCCACACACGACCTCGATCAAACCCCCATACTTCCCCAATTCTGTAACCCCAGAGGTCGTTTTCTGGAAGCAATCTTACCTTCATGATGATTCAGGGACCGCGATCCCCTCGAAAACACCAGATTCACCTGCACCTGGAGGGAAAACAAAAGACACCCAGTCAACACCACCGGGCACCCCTCTGCACTGGCGGAGGCAGAGGGAACCGAGCGAAGCCTGAACCCCGAAGAAAGAGCGTGGCGGGCATCAGCCCCCGAACCAAGAAACGCCGACGAGGGGCTCCCTCTGGCCTCGCCAGCCCCGCAAACCCGGCCACCTACACAGCTCGGCGGCTTCCCGTCCCCATTGTCGGGACCCGCCGGAGTTTCCCGTCTCCGACAATGACGCCATTTCTGTCAGAGAAGAAACTCACAACAAGCCCGGGGGCCGGCGCGGGGCCGGCTGTCCTCCCCGAGGGCCTCCGGGCCCGGCCGAGCTGGTCGGCACCCCAAAGGGTCGCGCAGCCCCGCGTCCGAGCCGGAGCAGGCCCGGGCTCGAGGGGCCCGGGGTGGGGGGCGGCGGAGAGGCCAGGAGGGCCGGAGGAGGGCCGCGGGCAGGACCGACCCACCGCGCAGCCTCTGCCCACGTCCCGTTCTGAGGCGGACACCCGACAAGTGCGAGCGGGATCCCCGTCCGCCGGGCCGCGGGGACCGCCAGAGGACCGAGGGGCCGGGAGGCGGCACAGCCCCCCGCGCCGGCCCGGGCCCCCCACCGCGGCCCGGAGCAGCTAAACCGCTGAGTGTGCGGCCGCCAGGCTGGGGGGCGACTCGGACTCGGCAACAGCACGGGGGGCGGGGGCTCCCGGGAGGCCGAGGCCCCCAATCCGGGCTCCCGGCGAGACCACCGAGCGATCTTCCCCCGCTCCTCGGCCAGGCCCAGTGACTCCCGAAAGGACCCCCTTACGAGACCGCGAAAGCCTCGGAAAATGTCCCTACCTTCCTCGGAGGCGAGCTCTGACCCTGGCACGTCCAGAGTTCCCTCCCCTACTCCCCCCCAAAACCAGCAGGCCCGGGGGAGAGATGGGGGAAGAAGGGCGGCGGGTCCAGCGGTTGCTGAGGCTGAAGCTCCGGCTCCTCCTCCTCCCGCGGCGGCGACTGGTACCTTTGTTTGGCGGCCGCTCGGGCTCCCTCGCTGGGGGGAGGGGGGACGACGAAAAATCCCTCCCGGACTGGAGGTCCGGGCCCCGAATCGCGCTGCCCTCCAGAGGACGGCGGCGCCAGACCCTCTGCAGCTCCTTCCGGGCAAAGGTCCAGGCGGTGGCCGTGGCGGCGGCAAGCTTAAGCACAAGAGTCTCCCTCCGCTCCGGCGCCCGAGCTCCTCACTCCGGACTCGACTGACGGGCAAACATCGCTTTCCCCCCCCAACCCCAAGTGCCCCCCTCCCTTCTTTCTCCCCTCCCCTAGATATTTTCCCCTCCCCTACCTCTGTCCCGGATGGCCTCTTAGATGACCTCGGATTGGTTAGAGTTCTTTAGAACCCGCCTACACCCTATTCTCATTGGTCCTCGGGATACAAACAACGACGCCATTTTCCCACCACTTCTATGGAAACAGAAAGTTACGCCTCAAAGCTTCCCGGGAAATGTAGTCCAACCTTTGAGGCCAATGCGGAAGCCCTTGCCCCTGAGAACTGCAAGACCCGCAATGCCCCGCGTCTGCGTGAGATGAGGAAGGGAGGGGAGGGGAGGGGGCGGGGCGACAAAGCAGTGGGGAGGCGGCAACGACGCCTGCGCAGTGTGACCGGGATGGCGTATTTTCTTGCACCGAGTAATGCGGTGTCGCTGGCGGCTGAGAAGGGTGGAGAGTTCCGTGGTGAAGTAGGGGGAGGGATCTATGTAGGCGTTCGGAGGAGCCTTGGTCTGAACTATAAAGTGGGAAGTTGATGCTGGGTACTGCTACTCCCGGACCGGCAGCGTGAAAGTTGTGATATCACCGTTGAACCGTGAGCGGCTGTGGTGGCGGTCGGGGGGAACCCGGATGGGAATGAGGGCGGGGGAGGCTGGAAGGCGGGGTCCGGAGGAAAGAAAGAAAGGAGGGTGAGGACCCGGATGCTGAACCGGATTGTGTATGAGTTTTCCGTACTTGCTAGAGAAGGGGTGGAGCGGTAGGTGACCCAGTGGGGCGGAAGGGGGCAACTGAGCGGAGAGGAAGCAGAAACCTCTCCTATCCTGCGGGCTCTGTACCAGCATAGTAGACCCTTGAAGTTCTTTTGCCAAGTCTCTGTTAAAAATCTGCCTTGAGGTTATTTAAATCCACTGCTTTTATCTCAGGCAGTTTTATTCAGCTCTATCATCTCCCAAAGTTTAAGTGGAGGATTCACTCTGCGTTTCACAGCTACGCTGAGTGTCACTATTTAGCAATTTTGAAACCAGATCGTTCCCTTAAAAAAAAAAGAAAAGAAAAGAAAAGAAAAGAAAAAAAACTTGCATGGTATTATAACTTTTCATATTGCAAGTCTGTTCCTTGGTTTCATTTTTTTTAGAGCGTTAGAAGGCACTTTCCGTTAGTTCATTCAATCCTTCACATATTTATTGAGCGCCTACCATGTGGAAAAACGGAACAGCCCCTGCCTTCGTGGACCTAAGCCTAGTGAGACAGACAGATATTAAAATGGACACACAATTGAATGTGAAGTTAATAGCAGTGGTGAGTGCTACAAAGGAGAGTTACATGGTGATAGGAGAATTTAAAATAGGGAATTTGGCTTAAGGGAAATAAAGTGAGGATCCAGCTGAGAGTGGAAAGGTTATCATAAGTTAACTAAGAAAAGAACATTCCAGACAGAAAGAATAACATGTTGGAAAGCCTATGTCTAGAGGCTTTTAAAGTGTGAAGAATTAATTGTGAAGACCTGAAGGGGGAGGAGAGGGGAGGGGAGGCAGGAGAGTAACCTACTATTAAGCAGTTTATTAAGGAATTGTTCTTACCTAAGAGCAAAGGGATGTTTTCAAAGGGTTCTCAATGGGTAGGGAAACAGGACCAGATCTGAATTTTGCAAGGATCACTGGCTGAAGAGTAGAGGTCTAGATAAGAGAACCTAATCTAGGAGTGAGCGCAGGGAGCCCAACCAGTAGATTATTGCAGTAGTAGTCCACACAGGGAACAATCTATTTTCATATTAATACTCATCCATCAACTGTTTGACCCCATTTAAGGCAGTTTGCCACTTTTGGAAGTGAGTAGTTTCAGACTCTCTCATAGAGGCATTCTGTAGTTATTCAATCTAAAAATAAATGAGTAGAATTCATGTAACACTAATGCCCCTTTATATTTGAGTCTAGTACATGATGGCTGAAAGTTCCAGCCATGATAAATAGGACTCCTTTAGGTCAAAAAAAGAAAGGAAAAAAAAAAAAAAAAAGCATGTATGCCACAGTGTATAGAACCCCTTAGACTCTTTAAGAAGACACAAAACATTACTTTTCAATACCTAGAAATATTGAGGTTCCTGTATTTTCCTACTACCAAGAATACTTGTGTATAAACATCCTCTAGGAAAGGAACATTAATTGACTTGTTTAATGAGTGTTCTTAAGGTAATTTTTAAAGATTCATAACTGGTTTTGTTTTTGTTTTTTTAAATAGCGTTGACAAAGCCTTGAGAATTGAAACAAAAGTTAGTTAGCTCTGACTTCTGGGCAAGAGTATACTTGTTACTGATCCACAGGGAGACAAAAGAGTTCTTGAAAGGTGGTCTCATTGATTTTTAAGTTAAGTACATTGCTTTCAACCTTGTTGGGAAGAGATAGCCACCAACTGCCTTAAATGCAGAAATATATAAAAGATGCTTGTTTTTATTTTTTATCTTACCTTTAATTCTGTTCAATAATCTTTTACCTAAGTGATTATTCTTGTTACCTTTTTTTTTTTAATCTGTTAAGAATGAGATAACATGTCAAAGTTTAAACAGTATAGATAAAAGATTACTAAACTGATTTTTGGATAATTTCAAAATATTTTCTGGACTTTTTTTCCCCCTTGTGACATCCTTGGTATTCATTGTCCGTTAAGGCAGGTGTAAAACTTTCCCACATGGAATGTTTCTCCTTGAGGTCATATTGCTAAGATGATTTCCTTTACTGGAGTGCTCAGTTCTTTTTTTGTTGCTTTTGTTTTTAATTTAAGTTTATTCATTTTGAGAGAAAGAGCATGTGGGGTAGGGGCAGAGAGAGAGGGGAGAGAGAGAATCCCAAGCCCCCCGATGCGGAGCTTGCACTCACAAACCATGAGATCATGACCTGAGCTGTCAAGAGTCAGAGACTTTAACCAACTGAGCCACCCGGGTGCCCCTAGAGTCCTCAGTTCTTATAATTGTTTCACCTAAACACTCCAGAGTAGATTATAAAAAACGCACTTTTCAGTCTTTTTAGTTCATGATCCTAGAGACAAAATCATTGTTATAGAAGCAAAAGAAAACAGATAAAGGTGAGAAACCTCCTAAAATGTACCCAAGATGTGAGAGCAATTAGTAAAGAAGATTCCTAAGATAAGGACAAATAAAAAACAGCAAAGAAGCAAAGTAGAGATTGGATTCAATAGAAAAGAAAGATTGTAGGAAGACCATGAGTGTTATTCTAGGAAATATCAAAGTAAATGTAAAACTCAGAATAATAAATCACTACAGAGAAGCGTGCGTGTGTGTGTGTGTGTGTGTGTGTGTGTGGATACAGGGGAATATTTTTGATAATTGCATTCAAACTAATGCACGTCTTAAATTAGAATCTTTGAAATGGATTGACTGTAAAGAAATTACAAGAGAGGAGTTTTCCCCTTAAATTTTAAATATATAAAACATATCTCAATGCTCTTGGGGAAAAAGTATGTTTACGAATTTATGTAATCAATCAAATATAAAGTATCTAAATCTGTTGATTTGTTTTGACATTGATTTGGTTTTATGCCTTTTATGGTTGAGTACAATAAGAAAAGCTTAATATAAGTTTTGTAACTAAGGAAATCACTTAAAATCCAGGTGAATACTGGGACCAATGAAATCACTTGAAGACTTTCCTTTTTTTTTTTTTTTTTTTCCCTTAAGAGAGATAATTTACATATCATATAGTTCACCCATTTAAAGTATACATTTTGGTAGGTTTCAGGATATTCACATGGATGTGCAACCATCACAACCTAATTTTAAAATATTTTGAACCCTACAAAAAGAAACTTCATACTCCGTATTCTTCCTACCCCAACTCTAGGCAATCACCAAACTACTTTCTATCTTTATAGATTTGCCTATTCTGAACATTTCATATATTATATGGTTTTTTGTGACTGACTTCTTTCACTTCAGCATGTTTCAAGATGTCACCTGTGTGGAATTTTCTTTTAAAACAAAACTGAAAGTGTACTTGCACAAAAACACCTTGAGATACAAATTCTTTTGCAGTTTAACACTCAAAATTAATTTAGTGAATAAGATCATCTTTATCCTTCTCCTTTTTCACAGATCAGCTTTGAAATTCAAAAACAATGGAGAAGACTCAAGAAACAGTGCAAAGAATTCTTCTAGAACCCTATAAGTATTTACTTCAGTTACCAGGTAACTTTAATTATGGTTAATATAGGGTCTTTTTATAGAGTAGTAGTCATTCAAATGTTAAATTACTGAAAAGATTAGATTTACCATCTCTTAAGATTTCCTATTTAAAGGCATGCATTTGAGAAAAATGACAAATAGAACATTTTAGTTTTTTGTTCTTAAAAGGACATTTTTGTTTTGCTTTTTTTTAATTTTTTAATGTTTATTTGATTTTGAGAGAGATAGAGTGTGAGCAGGGGAGGGGCAGAGAGAGAGAGAAGTGGGGGGGAGACACAGAATCCGAAGCAGGCTCCAGGCTCTGAGCTGTCAGTACAGAGCCCAGCGCGGGGCTGGAACCCACAGACCAAGAGATCATGACCTGGGCTGAGGTTGGAGGCTCAACGGACTGAGCCACCCAGGCTCCCTAAAAGGGACATTTTTGAAGCATTGTTTTAAAAATGTCCAATTATACAACATAACTAAAAAAAAAAATTAAAACATTTGAGTACCTCATTGGAAGTTTCATTCTTTGTGGATGCCATACGTTCCTATTCCCCACCATTTAGATATTAGGGGAAGTTACTCCAATTTGTATAACAACAAAAAGCTTCACTCTATCTTCCATGTTCATTTGTTCTACTATCACATACACACTGCATTTCTTACACTACTGGTTCCTTTAAGAGCCAAATAGTAATGCATCTCTAACTCACATTACTTGGAAACAGCCCACATTATTCGTATATAAAGATGGGTCATCCGAACATGGCTTCTTAGAGTAACACCTGCCTAATCACATGTATGTGCATGTTTTATTTTGCTATTTTTTTAAGCTTGGTTTGGAAAATAGTAATAGCAAGTAAAAACTCATATATATAATAAGCGTGGAGTTTTGTAATAAAAATTCATTCACAAACCAAGTACTTGAAATTTGGAATTCTCTTTCTTATAGAAATTATAAAAGGTGATAAATTAGTTGACAACCATAAAAACCTACTTAGCATGCAAGGTAGCTAACCTTTAGACTAATAACGTTCTCAACTCAATCACGATAAACACTTTTTTATTTCTGTTCTAAAGTGCATATCTTTCTTTATGGGCACATGTCAGTGGTATGTTTCTGTTCTTCATGAGCCTGGAGAGAATAAATATGGTTATCAAAGGCAGAATAGTGGTGGCTCCCCAGCTACATCCTCAAAGCCATCATGATTAGTGTCATTTCTGTTCTGGCAAATCTTAATGAAGACGTACCTGCTAATGTCAGTGCTTCAAAAGAATGAAGGGAACTATCTATTTCCTAACTCAAGTTATACCCAGCCATATTATCTCATATAACTCCCCAAAGGTTATTAGATGAAATCTAATTGACAGAATGAAGATACTCCATAGTACAACAGAAGCTATTTAAAAGTATCCAGAATTTGTTGGATATAAATTACCTTCCACTGTGATGATTCCAGTGACAAAAAAAAAAAAAAAAAAAAAAAAAAAAAAAAAATTAAAGATGAAATCCTCAGGGTGCCTGGGTGGCTCAGTCAGTTAAGCATCTGACTCTTGATTTCAGTCTAGGTCATGATCTTACAGTTCATGGGATCAAGCCCTGAGTCTGGCTCCATTCTCACTCTCTCTCTGCCCCTCCCCCGTGCACACACTGTCTCAAAAAATAGTAAATAAAGATGAAATCCTCAAGATCCGAAGGACAAAGAAGATACATACTTTTTAAGAAACTTCTAGTCTGTTAATATTTTGAAATTCATTACAGATAGTGCACCTCTTTATTATCTACAGCCAGGGTACATAATTCTACCTTGCTCTTGGCAAGGTGCTGCTTTTTATTGATGTATAACATGCATAAACAATGATCATAAGTACAGCTCAAAAAGTTATGGAGGGGTGGCAGTGCCTGGCTGGGTCAGTCAGTAGAGCATGTGACTTTTAATCTCAGGGTCATGAGTTCAAGCCACGTTGGGCATAGAGCTTGAAAAAAGTTATCAAAGGGGTTAGGGAATGGGTAAAAAGGGGTGAAGGGGAGTGAGAGGTACAGGCTTTCAGTTACAGAATGAATAAATCACAAAGATAAAAAGTACAACATAAGGAATATAGTCATTGGCATTGTAATTAACGTTGTTGGAGGGAAGACAGAAATGGAGAATGCAAAGGGAAAGTTTCCTGCTATTTAAGGAAAAGCCAAGAGACTGCTTTTGAGTGACGTTTATTCAACAGCTAGTAAACACTTATTTCAGGGTCTCCCACTGAGAAACATGGTGATGTTTCTCCTGCACTCTCTTCATCTGTTGTTGAACTTATTTTGGAACAAGTTTGCAAACACTGGTTGGAACCGGGCTATGGTAATATATGCCAGTTATCAGTGCCGTAAAGGGTCTAAAGAGTGTCTCCTGCCACTTTGCAGAGCAAGGACTATCTGTAATTTTATTCTGTGTGTTTATTTATTTATTGTAGGGAGAGTGGATATGAGAGGAGCAAGGGAGAGAGAGAATCCCAAACCAACTTCACATTTGGAGCCCAATGTAGCCTACTGTGGGGCTCTAACCTACAACCCTGGGATCACAACCCAAGCCAAAATCAAGAATCAGAAGCTTAACCTACTGAGCCACCCAGGCACCCCTGTAGTTACATGTTAGCAATAATGTTTACCTGTGTAATGAACTTTTGTAACATTTTTTAATCCTCATCTTGAATTAATATCTAAGTCATTAGATAACATTTAAAGCTCTCATTAGGTAGCTAATTTGTTTTAATCAAATGTATTCTTGCATCCATAATACAATGTAACCTCAAAAGATTTTCCTAAAGAAATAAGAAATTGTGGGGCACCTGGCTGGTTCATCAGTGGAGCACGGGACTCTTGACCTCGGGGTTGTAAATTTGAGCCCCACGTTGGGTGCAGAGATTACTTAAAAAAAAAAAAAAAAAAAAAAAGCAATAGGAAATTGCACTATGCATAGTAAACCTGTTTTTCACAGAGAACTTCATAGTTACTAAAGTGACTTCAAGATGGGCCAGAACATTTTTTCTGTTGGGAAATTACTCTTGCTAATAAAAGATTATAATAATTAAAAATTATTAGTATTAGGATGTTTTGAAATTAGTGGGGTTGAATGACTTTTGTTTGTTTATTTGCCCTAGTGTAGGTCCCCAGGCCAGGGAGTCCGTAATGTTAAGGTCTTTTAAAGAGGAAAGGTAATTATGGTTTCTTTTCATTTTGAGGGATTTCTAGGACTAACATCTGTTAGAAACTATTTGGGGACTTAAAAGTATCAATCCAGACCCCAGAACCTGGTTAAAGGAAAAGAATATATTCAAACACAACTGCAGGGGCACCTGGGTGACTCGGTTGAGCGTCTGGCTCTTGATTTTAGCTCAGTCATAATCTCCCAGTTTGTGAGATGGAGCCCTGAGTTGGACACCACGCTGACAGCTGGAGCCTGTTTGGGATTCCCTCTCTCCCTCTCCCTCCCTTTTCCTCCCCACTCTTCTTCTCTCCCCCCCCCCCCCCCCCACGCGCTCTCTCGCTCTCTCTCTCTCTCAAAATAAATAAAGTTTGGGAAAAAAAACTTGTAAATTAAGCCATTTATTGGACTGTTTTTCTATATATATTCTAAAGCACAAAGGAAAATGTCTCTCCACTTTGTGTTCTTCATCTTCTGAACTTTTTTTTTCTTTTAGAGAGCAAACCCATGCAAGCAGGGGGGAGAGGCAGAGAGGGAGAATCTTAAGCATGTGCCACACTCAGCATGGAGCCCAACATGGGGCTCAATCCCCTGACCCTGAGATGATCTGAACCAAATTCAAGAGTTGGTTGCTTAACCAACTGAACTCCCCAGGCACCTCTGAGCTTATTTTCTAAAGTGATATGGGTTACTTTACACACTTGTACATTGTAAGTAAAGCCCAGATTGGCCTTAGCTAAACTGGAAAGTAGATCAAAAGTATAAAGTATATAATTGCTACCCAGACCATGTTCACCTTAAGGATTAGGAGACAGAAGATACTCCTTCTTGAACCCTAAGAGAGCCTTCCCCTCCAGACTTCTCACAGAAAGTGCAACTTTCTTTCATTTGGATATGTGATGAGAGTTTATGTATTCATTCCTTTGGGTGATTGGTACAGAGAAAAAAACCTAGATAAGTCTTAGAAAATACTGTTTTTGTTCACTGGAACTTTTTATGTAGCTATTTTCTGAAACCTCATCTGAAATTAGGATGTGACTGTGCATTCACTTTAGCAGGAAGCTCATAGAACATTATTAAGTGAACTGGTTGGGGTTTTTATCTATCATTCCTTTATATTTGGGCTAAAATGACTTCTATTGATAGCTACTAGCCAAAAATCTCTTGAGCTTTCCGTGTAAGAAAATGATAATATTGAAAAACTAATGGCCGTAGTCAAAATAAAAAGACTCATTTTTTACTAAACTGGGATCCTAAAAGGGAATACTTCACGGAATGGGAATCTCATTTTTTGATAGGAAAGAAGCAGAACTATACAATCTCTAAAACTTTAAAGGAATGGTAGATACTTGTAAGAGGTAATTATATGAGGTAAATCAGTAGCAAAGTATGCTTCATTAAAAATACCCATGGTGAGGTGCCTAGGTGGCTCACTCGGTTAAGCATCCAACTCTTGATCTCAGCTCAGGTCTTGATCTCAGGGTCGTGAGTTCAAGCCCCACGTTGGGCTCCACGCTGAGTGTGAAGCCTACTTAAAAAAAAAAAAATCCCCATAGTTCCTCTGAAATGGACAGTGCTAATTAACTGCCACTAACTAGACTAACTTGTTTTTCAAAAAAGGAATGCATTAGATCATAGTTTCTAAAATGCCCATTTCATTCCAGTGAAAGGAGTGGGCTTACTAGTGGGCCCCTGGAATACTGCAGAATGTCTTTGCCCGCCCTAATTTTAAAAGGCTGTGGCGTTTTAGACTGAATTTCAGCAGAGGGGGTGGAGCGTTCAGGGCGCAGTAGTGAAAGGCAAGCTCTCTAGTAATGGATTAGTGGGGCTGGGTTCATCAAGTCTGATCAGTCTTAGAGGAAGTGTCTGAATGTGTTTTTTATAACTGAAATATTTTATTGCCGAATTTTATTCTTTAATTCCAGGTAAACAAGTGAGAACCAAACTTTCACAGGCATTTAATCATTGGCTCAAAGTTCCAGAAGATAAGCTGCAGGTATTTAGGCAATTCAAAACCTCTTAATCCTTAAGAAATTAATACATGTCACACAAAATACTCCTTGCTCTTAATTGAGTTTAATGTTCCCCGCATATATTGTATTATATTGACATTGCTAAGTAAATACCAGTTGTAAAAATTAAGGAATCCAGGGCTCGTAATCTGTTAACTTATTTATAAGCTTTTTGAATATTTGCATATTCAAATAAAATGAAATTGTCCATCGTCTTTTTTGTCAGATTATCATTGAAGTGACGGAGATGTTGCATAATGCCAGTTTGCTCATCGACGATATCGAAGACAACTCAAAACTCCGACGTGGCTTTCCTGTGGCACACAGTATCTATGGGATTCCGTCCGTCATCAATTCTGCCAATTACGTGTATTTTCTTGGCCTAGAGAAAGTCTTAACCCTTGATCACCCTGATGCGGTAAAGCTTTTTACCCACCAGCTTCTGGAACTCCACCAGGGACAAGGCCTAGATATCTATTGGAGGGATAATTACACTTGTCCCACCGAAGAAGAATATAAGGCTATGGTGCTACAAAAGACAGGTGGGCTGTTTGGATTAGCAGTGGGTCTCATGCAGTTGTTCTCTGATTACAAAGAAGATCTAAAGCCACTACTTAATACACTCGGGCTCTTTTTCCAAATTAGGGATGATTATGCTAATCTGCACTCCAAAGAATATAGTGAAAACAAAAGCTTTTGTGAAGATCTAACAGAGGGAAAGTTCTCGTTCCCTACTATTCATGCCATCTGGTCAAGGCCTGAAAGCACCCAGGTGCAGAGTATCTTGCGCCAGAGAACCGAAAATATAGATATTAAAAAATACTGTGTACATTATCTTGAGAATGTAGGTTCTTTTGAATACACTCGGAGTACTCTTAAAGAGCTTGAATCTAAAGCCTATAAACAAATTGATGCACGTGGTGGGAACCCTGAGCTTGTAGCTCTAATAAAGCACTTAAGCAAAATGTTCAAAGAAGAGAATGAATAATATTAAGTCATTCTTGATTAGGCCTGGGAGCTTATTTTAGTTGACTTTTTTTTTTTTTTTTTTTGTCTTAGCCTATCACTTTTTTAAAAATTAGGACCAAGTTGTTAGTCTCCTCAAACTGAGTGAATTGGGGTGATGTGAGTGAGATTGTTTCAATTTAGAACCCCTTTGTACAGATAATCATCATAGTACAAAGTTGATGGAATCAAAAGGAGCCACATTTAAATAGGTCTAATATGAATGTCAGAATGTGCTGTGTTGGGACCTTATGGACAACTGCCACAAATGTTCTGCTAATTCTATCAATAAAGAAGACTTCAGCTTCCGGGAATTCTTATCCAGATACTTCTAACTGTGCTGTATGGGCAATTCCCCATTCTTCATCTACCCCATTTCCAAGCCAGTGACTACTTGGAACCAGTTCCGGTAACTAGCTGACCCAAAGACCACAGGACCTCCTCTTTCTTCCTAAATGGTGCTACTTAAAATATCTTCATCTCCTCTTGGAAACTCCCTTACTAAAGTCTGCCATGAAAAAGCTGACTGTGATAAGCAGTAAGCGATCTGGCCCTTTTTCTTACCTTTTCCTGTTTTTCATCCTCTCTGCCCAGCAAATTCTCCTTAACCAAGGAGTCTCCACTTACTGGAATTTATATGCTACCCCACATTCATTCTTTTTTCCTTCTAAATGTAATTTGTGACCCAAAGCTGATTAGTATCTGGATACGGCATTGTCTTTCCATTTGGAAAGAAAAAAGGGCACGTGGAAAATGTATTTTATGAAGTAGCCTTTATTTCAGTCTTTTTATATTTTTCAGGGCGCCTGCATGGCTCAGTTGGTTAAGCATCCAACTTCGGCTTAGGTCATGATCTCACGGTTCATGAGTTCGAGCTCTGTGCTGGGCTGTCAGCTCGGAGCCCACTCCGGATCCTCTGACCCCCTCTCTCTCTACCCCTCCCCTGCTCAGGTGCACTTGCTCTCTCTCTCTCTCTCTCTCTCTCAAATAAACATTTGGGGGGAAAAAAACCTTTTTATATTTTCCTATCAGTAGTAAAAATCATAAAAGAGCTGTTTGCTCACCTGAAGTACAAAAGCAGAAGGAAGTGTCCTTTTCCTTGCCACTACTGAAGGCAATTGGTGCTTGAATGGAAAGGGAAGTAGGTATCTTTAATCTCTGTGATTAAAGGAATGTAAAGTGTTGACCTGAGAGCTGGTGCTTGGCTGGCTGAAAAGTAGTCAAAGCCTATGCTATCAGGCACTAATTAGTTTTACAGTGCTTTCATACTGACCCCCTATCCCTTTTGTGTACTTTCCACCCCCAAGCCCCTGGAGCCATCTGTGGCAACAAGAAGTAGCAAAGGAAAAACCCTGATTCCTTCACTTAGAAGTGTTGCTGACCTCCCAAAACAAAACTGCTTTCCAGAAACACTGCATTTTGCTTGATGGTTCTATTCTGGTGTGTTATCTCAGATCTAATCACCATGTATTTGTATGAGAACTTCTCACTGAAGCACTCAATCTAAATCTTTGAAAAGCTGGGTACTATCTTTACTAACTTTTAAAATAATTTGGATCTGGGGCACCCTGGGTGGCTCAGTTCATTAAGTGTCCAACTTCGGCTCAGGTTATGATCTCTCATTTTGTGAGTTCAAGCCCTGCTTCAGGCTCCATGCAGACAGTGTGAAGCCTGCATGGGATTCTCTCTCCCTCTCCTTCTCTGCCCCTCACTCACTTGCGCGCTCTCTCTCTCTCTCTCTCTCTCTCTCTCTCTCTCTCTCTCAAATAAATTAGGGGCACTTGGCTGGTTCAATCAGTTAAGTGTCTAACTTCAGCTCTGGTTGTGATCTCACTGCTCATGGGTTCGAGTCCCATGTCAGGCTCTGTGCTGACAGTTAGCTGAGAGCCTGGAGCCTGCTTCAGATTCTGTGACTCTCCCTGTTCCTCCCCTACTCATTCTCTCTCTGTCTCTCTCTCTCTCTCTCTCAAATAAACATTAAAATTATTTTTTTTTAAGGTTGACACAGTGGAATAGAGAGCTGATGGATTTAACATCTTGCTGAAAGTGATTTATGGCAACATAATTAGCCTTCATTCTTTTGGTTTTGGCAAGCAAAAAATTTTATTTTTTGAACCTTCATAGACTAGAAAATGTGAAAATGTTTTAAAATACATGTCTTCTAAATGACAAAATCCAGTTTACTTGGGTTCTAAGACTTTCCTTTTGCAGAAAAAAAATATTGTAGTTTAAACCTAAGTAGATAATATATTTTATTAGATTTAAACTACTCTTACAGTGTTTTCTGTATTGACAACTGTGATTATAGTTCAAGTGAAAAGAATAGATTTTTGGTTACTTAATAGATAAAATGATTTCTTTTTGTAAGATCCCAATTTCATGTCAAGCATTTCTGTCATTGACGAAGGCCAGATACAAATGACAAAAGAATCGTGAATAGCACCAGGCCAAAAGTAATTTGATTAAGTAAGGAATAATCTACTTAGGCAGTCTTCATCTTAAAGGTAAATATTTTGTCTATATAGTTTTTTTTAACAATACTTCTTTTTTGTTTTTTAATGTTTATTTATCTTTGAGAGATAGAAACAGAGCATGAGTTGCGGGGAGGAACAGAGAGAGAGGGAGACACAGAATCTGAAGCAGGCTCCAGGCTTTGAGCTGTCAGCACAGAGCCCAATGCGGGGCTCGAACTCACAAACTGGGACATCATGACCTGAGCCAAAGTCCAATGCTTAACTGAGACACCCAGGTGCCCCTATTTGTTCTATATAGTTAGCATTAGATCTTTTTGAATAATCATTAAAATTTTCTTTTATGTAATGAATTCATAAACAGTTCAGGTTTCCATAATGTAGCATAAATACCCATGATTTTGAGGTTTCCTTATATCAATTAAAATGGAAGATTTAAAATTATTTTATTTTTCTATAATGTTTATTTTTGAGAGAGAGAGGGAGACACAGAATTGTAAGTAGGCTCCAGGCTCTGACCTGTCAGCACAGAGCCCAACACAGGGCTCAAACTCAGGAACCGTGAGCATGACCTAAGCCAAAGTCAGATGCTTAACCGACTGAGCCACCCAGGCGCCCCTATTTTACCTTTTATTAAATGTTTATTTCTGAGAGAGTAAGCAAGCATGAGCGGGAGGGGCAGAGAGAGAAAGGAAGAGTTCGAAGCAGGCTCCTTGCTGATCAGAGTTTGAACAGGGTTCGAGCTCACGAACTGTAAGATGGTAACCTGAGGCAAAGTCAGATGCTTAACTGACTGAGCCACCCAGGCACCCCCACTGTGTCAACTTCTAATTTGACTTCCTTTCCTTCCTGACCTATGCCCTGTATTTATTTACTTTAGGCAGCCTTTCAAGAATTTCTCAGATCAGGGTCCTTTCCTTAGGCCCTTCTCATCCTGCCAGTTCCCAATTCTAGAAGCATCCAACACCTGCACACTTTGCTCCCCCCATATTGCTGAGCACTGCTGGGGAGTGTTTTCAGAACTGCCCTTGTAGCCATTGCAAATTAACATGTTAACAGCCTCCATAAGCCCTTTTATTTTTTTTTTTTTATCTATTCCTGATGGAGATTTCACATTGGTCAATCTAATGTCCCCTGCTTCTTCTCCACTCTTTTCCCAGCTAATGTAAGTTCTCCTAACTTTCCTCCTCTCTACTTCTTAAGTCTGTCTCAAATTGTCTTCCTTTCATCTCAAGAAAAGTTGTTTGTACTCATGACATAGGCCAAGCAAGCTGTCCTGTTCTTGATTCTCTCCCTTTCTGCCTCTTGAGGGCCTTATTCAATCCTCTGCCTTAAGATTCAGCCTCAAGGTTATCCATTAGCTCTTTTTTTTTTTTTTAATGTTTATTCACATATTTTGAGAGAGAGAGCAAGGGGGGAAGGGGCAGAGAGACAGGGAGGGAGAGAATTCCAAGCAGAGTCCCACTGAGCCCAATGCAGGGACTTGCACTCACGAACCTCGAGATCATGCCCTGAGCCAAAGTTGGATGCCCAACCGACTGAGCCACCCAGGTGCCCCACCCATTGGCTCTTTCTTAATCTGTGTATTGAGAAGAAGGAAAAGGGGAAGGAAATGTACATATATGAAGTACCTATCAGGTACCAGATGATTTGTTTTTTTTCTTCAAGCACTTGCTGAGCAGAGCCAGACCCTTGAGTATAGGTCAAAGTACATTGTTCTGGGCAGCCGGCCTCTCATTCTTTCTTTTTTATTTCTTTTTTAATTTTTTTTAATGTTTATTTACTTTTGAGGGAGAGAGAGACAGAGCATGAGTGGGGGAGGGGCAGAGAGTGAGGGAGAAACAGAATCTGAAACAAGGTCCAGGCTCTGAGCTGTCAGCACAGAGTCTAACACGGGGCTCAAACACAGGAACCACAAGATCATGACCTGAGCTGAAGTCGGTCGCTTAACTGACTGAGCCACCCAGGCACCCCACTGGCCTCTCATTCTGTATGCACATTTATATGCGTTTAAAGGTTTGGAAACCACTCGTGTATTGTAATAATATACACTCCAACCAGAGTTGTCTTTCTAAAGCATAAATGTGATGGTCATCGCCATGCTTATATTCTCTTTGAATTCTTAGTACCATCACCTATAAATTCCTTGGTATAATACATAAGACTTCCCAAAATTTTATCTCCAACCCACCATAACCATATTTCCTAACAGTTTACTCTTCCATAAAATAGTGCTCATTGTTGCTGACATCATCTATTTTCATTTAATTCATTTAGAAATATTTCCTGAATGTTTATGTGCTAGATCCTTTGCTAGGTTTTGGAGATGTAAGAGTGATAAAGACACTATTCCATAACCCTGTGATTTTTCTGTGATGGAGGCTAGCAAGTAAATAGCCAACTATTAAACAGCATTGTTACTGCTGTAATGGGTGGCACGGCGGGGGGGGGGGGGGGGTAATTGTTTACTTATCTGCCTCTCCCATTGGATTGGAAACTCATTAAGGGCAAGGACTGACATATTCACCCCTGTATTCCCAGAAACACATGATATTTTTTAAATGTTTATTTATTTTGATTGAAAGTGCGAGTGAGTAGGGGAAGGGCAGAGAGAGAGGGTGGGAGAATTCCAAGCAGACTCTGCACTGTCAGCGCCCAGTGTGGGGCTCAAACTTATGAACTGTGAGATCATAACCTGAGCCAAAATCAAGAGTCGGACACTTAACTGACTGAGCCACTCAGGTGCCCTGCACTTAATAAATATTTATGAATGAATAAATATACTTGAAACTAACCCCCCACCTCTCAAGGGTTCCATTAAAATAACATGTGAGTGGGGAGCCTAGGTGGCTCAGTGAAGCATCTGACTCTTGACTTCAGCCCAGGTCATGATCTCACAGTTCCTGAGTTCGAGCCCAGCATCAGACTCTGCACTGATATGGAGCCTGCTTGGGATTCCCTCTCTCTCTCTCTCTCTCTCTCTCACTCTTTCTCTCTCTCTCTCTCTCTCTCTCTCTCTGCTCCTCCCCAGCTCAAAATAAACTTTTAAAAAAAATAACGTATTCATTTGAAAAGATATCATAAGACTCAAATGTTAGCATTTATGTTAATGCAATTCTACCTCGAATTCTTTCTCTAATGACTCTTATTCAATGTTCTGTTCACTTCTGAGAGGATTCTTAGACTGCTCACTGTTTTGTCCATGATTACCATTTTATCCAAAGCCTGACCTCAAATTCAGGTCCTGTAACTGCCTATTCACTTGAGTTTTATGTTGTCACCTTGAAATAATGTAATTAAAACCAACTTATACATCCCTTCCTATCCCTCTACCAATTCAAACAATGGAATGGAACCACTTCTCTCCCTGCCTTTTCTGTCACAATCTTTATTCTTCAAGTGATCCAGGAGTGTGTTTTTGAGTGATTTGCCCACGTCTCCTCTGTCTCTCCAGTCCTCCCAAGTCCTACAGATTTGTCCTTTAAGAGGTCTCTTATCTGACCCGTACTTTGCATTCTCCCTGTCATTAGAACAGGCTTTATTGCCTTACAGATAGGGCTGATATTTGGTGGTAAGAATACACAAAAGGACTCATCACAATGGACCCCACAATAATGTGAATTCAGATATAACCCAATTGGCATTTGGCTCCTTAAACCCCCACCATCTCCAGTTGGCTAACTGCAGACTTTCTCTGGTTATTCCATTAACCTTACAGTAATGCAACCTCACATTTAATGTGGTTGAATATACCAGACCTTAACAAGTGGTAATGGCATGTTTTTACTGTGTACTGGCTGGTAAAAAAAATATTAACAGCACAATAAGCAATAATATTAGTAAAATTTCTATGTTAACCCATTAGTTCAAGTTAATTCTGTAGAATGTTTTGTGACCATTGATCAATGAGCATCTTTTCCTAGAGATGTCTGGGAAACATCTGTAGCACTAGCTGCTGTATTATGTGCATTCTTTATAAAACACTGTATGCGTTAGGAGAATGACCAATTGATTATCCTTGAATTACACTTGTTACCGTATATAGAGAAAGAAAAACACATCTGATTATCTGAGAATTGGTTTAATGAATAATGGCAGATATCTGGACCTCAGTGGGCGAGGTAGTACTAATGATGAGCTGCAAAAGTAATTTGTAAATCTTTCCGAAACTTGTAAGGTCACTTACCAGAAATTGCATTTAAAGTTTAGGTATTTATTTTGGGGGGGGGGGGGCACACAAGTGAGCAAGTGGGGACTGTGGGAGAGAGAGAGAGAATCCCAAGCAGGCTCTGCATGGTCATCACAGAGCCTGATGTGGGGCTCAAACCTACAAACTATGAGATCATGACCCAAGCCAAAGTCAGATGCTCAACCCACTGACCCCTAGAAGTTATAAAATGCGAATAGTTACACACTTGACAAGTAAAAACTTTAAAGAGATTTAGTTGTAATAAATGATACTCTGATGTCAACACTGTATAAGAAAGAAATGATTTATTAAAGCTGACAGATTTGGGTGCCTGGCTGGCTGTTTGTAGAACATGTGACTCTTGATCTTGGGGTTAGGAGTCCAAGCCCCATGTTGGACATAGAGATTTTTTTTTTATTAAAAATTAGGGGTGCTTGGGTGGATCAGTCAGTTAAGCATCTGACTTCAGCTCAAGTTATGATCTTGCCAATTTGTGGGTCTGAGCTACGCAGCAGGCTCTGTGCTGACAGCATGGAGCCTGAAGCCTGCTTCGGATTCTGTGTCTCCCTCTCTCTCTGACTCTCTCTGTCTCGCTCTTTCAAAAATAAACATTAAAAATTCATTTTTTTTTTTTAAGTTTACTTCTTTATTGAGAGAGAGAACAAGCAGGGAGGGTCAGAGAGAGGGGGGTGGACAGAGGATCTAAAGCAGGCTCTGTGCTGCTAGCATGAAGCCCAATGTGGAGCTTGAACCCATGAGCCATGAGATCATGACCTGAACCAATGTACAATACCCAACTGACTGAGCCACTCAGGTGCCCCTAAAAATAATTTTTTTAATGTTTATGTATTTTTGAGAGAGAGACAGAGTGCAAACAGGGAAGGAGCAGGCACCCATTAAAAAAATTTTTTTTAATTAAAATTTTTTTAAAAACCTGACAGATTAAGGCAACCATAGAGAATTGAACATATAAGACTAGGTAAAGGAAACTGAAAATAAAGCAGGTCATTTAAAGAAATAATCATATGTTCTTTGAAACAAAGTAGTAATTCCAAGAGATAAACTCATAGATTTTCCAATAAGTTTTATGAAAATGTATTTGTGCTTTGATAATAGAATTGAATGTGTAGGGGGACCTGGGTGGCTCAGTTGGTTAAGTGTCCGACTTTGGCTCAGATCACAATCTCATGGTTCATGAGTTCAAGCCCCTCATCAGGCTCTGTGCTGACAGCTCAGAGCCTGCAGCCTGTTTCAGATTCTGTGTCTCGATCTCTCACTGCCCCTCCCCTGCTCATGTTCTGTCTCTCTCTCAAAGATAAACATTTAAAAAAAAAAAAGTTAAAAAAATAAAAAATAATTGAATGTGTAATTTATTTTTTTTTAATTTATTGAATCCTAAGCTTGGCCAATTGAAGTTTGTAAAGTTCTGGACTGAAGATGAACAAAAATTAAAGAATAGCATTTGCTAAGTGACTTAGCACTAAATATATAAAATATATACAATTTAGACAGTTTTAGAAGGCTTAGAAAAAAATGGAATATAATTGTCAATAGTTCAGAGGAAACCGAGAGGATTCAGCACCATAAAGAATGTCACTAATACTAAGAAATTCTCAATTCAGGTGTGCCTGGGTGGCTCAGTCGGTTAAGTGGCCGACTTCGGCTCAGGTCATGATCTCGGCTCAGGTCATGATCTCGCGGTTTGTGGGTTCAAGCCCCGTGTCAGGCTCTGTGCTGACAGCTCAGAGCCTGAAGCCTGCTTCAGATTCTGTGGCTCCCTCTCTCTCTGCCCCTCTCCCACTTGCACTCTATCTCTCTTTGTCTCTCAAAAATGAATAAAACATTAAAAAAAATTTAGAAAAGAAATTCTCAATTCATTGATACCACAAGTCACATATGCCTATGAATTTAATGAGGAAGTTGTTGAAAGAATTTATTGCCATTTACTGTGTTATATCATGGCTCCAACAGGGGTAACAATGAGCTACGTGACTGCTACAACAAATGAAAAATCAAACCAATAATTTCCTCCTGGCTTGGAATATATATATGCACAATTCATGTCACCTAACTTGTGTTCTTGGAATCCCTCTCTTATAGCTCATGCTGCACACAACTGCCAAATTAATCTTAATCATTTGCTTTCATTTTATGTCTCTGTTCAAAAATAATATCCTTTTTTTTTTTTTTTTTATTTGAGAGGGAGAGAAAGAGAGTGTGTGCACCAGCAGGGGAGGGGAGGAAAGGGCAGAGAGAGAGAGAATATTAAGTGGGGTCCACGCTCAGTGTGGAGCCCAAGGTGGGGGGCTTGATCCCTCAACCCTGGGATCATGACCTGAACCAAATCCAAGAGTTGGACGCTTAACCAAATGAGCCACCCAGGTGCTCCAAAATTCATATCCATATAGGTCAAACATTTCAGCTTCACAGTCAAAGCTCTCTATAATCAGTTTCTGGACTTGTCTCCCACTATGCCTTTACTTAACCTGAGCCCGTCAATTTCATCCTCCCCCACCTACAAACATTATACACATTTCCACTTTATAATTTTTTTAGTGTTTATTTATTTTTGAGAGAGCACACAAGCGGGAGAGGGGCAGAGAGAGAGGGAGGCCAAGGATCTGAGGCAAGCCCCACACTGACAGCAGAGAGATCAATGTGGGGCTAGAACTCACAAACTGTGAGATCATGACCTGAGCCAAGTCAAGAGTCACACTTAACGGACTGAGCCACTCAGGCGCCCCCACATTCCCACTCTGAAGCCTGTACTCATATGCTTGTATCTGAAATGTTCCTCTGCCACCCATTAAATTTGTTCTATGTCCAAATTCCAACTTAAAGTTGTATTCCCCTGCCAAAAACTTTTTTTCAAGTCAAAATGCCTTTCTGATAAATAATAATAGTAATGATGTAACATGAAGAAATAAACTACTCCCTCCACCCAGATAGAAAACGAGTAAGAGAATGGGCTAAGTATTTAGTAGAGACCTTACAAAGTAAAGCTTAAATGTGGTCTTTGGGTAACTAAGGTAATAAGTAGCCATTAAAAGGCATAGGACTAACTCAATAAAGGGTCTCTTTGTTATTCTCAGCCTACCTGTTGCTCACTGATAGTAAGGGGCTGACTGGAAGCCAACTGGAAAACATTTCTTTAGTAGGAATTTATGACAGTGTTTCTCCAACTTGAATAATGTACCATCTCCTTTAAAAGAAAAACAAAACAAAAGGCAAACCAATGAAAAACAAACAAAAAACTAAATAAAAGAAAAACAATTATCCTGGGCCTCTACTGTTGACCTAGGTTACTTTTGTTATAGTGTTACATATGTAAAACAAAGCATAAACTAGCTATAGGGGAGGCCTTTATTGTTGTTTTTGGAATTCAATCATTTATTTGGGGGTTTTTTGTTTTGTTTTTTTGAGACAGAGCACACACACTAGTGAGTGGGGAAGGGGGCAGAGGGGGGCGGGGGATAACAGAGGATCCAAAGGGGGCTCTGCACTGACAGCAGAGAGCACCATGCAGGGCTCGAACTCACGAATTGCGAGATCATGACCTGAGCCAACGTTGGAGGCTTAACTGACTGAGCCACCCAGGCGTCCCATTGATTTATTTTTAAGTAGGTGTGAAGCCCCAGCAGGGAGCCCAACATAGGGCTTGAACTCACTACTCTGAGATCAAGACCTGAGCTGAGCGGTGTTTGGGTGGCTCAGTTGGTTGACAATCCAACTTCAGCTCAGGTCATGATCTCAGGGTTCATGAGTTCAAGCCCCACATCAGGGTCACCGCTGTCAGCACAGATCCTGTTCCCCTCTCTCTCTACCCCTATCCCACTCACGCTGTCTCTCTCAAAAATAAATTAAAAAAAACAAAAACAAAAACATAAAAAAACAAAAAACCTGAGCTGAGATCAAGAGTCAGGAGCCCAACCGACTGAGCGACCTGGGTACCCCTCAATCCATTTATTTAAATGTATATTGTACATAACTTACAAGTCCTCACTTCTGGCACTCTGCCAGAACTTTTCTGGGAAAGCCACCTCCTTCCTTGATCGTATTTTCTACAGGTAACGTGAAGCCACTGGCCACTGTCTGTGCTTTGATGGTTATAGCTGACAAACACCTGTTTGTTGGTCTCCCTGAGTGCTGGGCAAAGCCAGTGGAGGTCCTGCCAGCAGTGCCTCCGAGGAGGGAGTTAGACACAGAGATAAAACCCTAACAGTTGCACATGGCCACGGCAACCCTCTCCCACCCTAATTCTTCCTCATCATGTTTGTTTCCTTTTGGCAAACTACTGCTCCACAGTTGGATATAGCCAAAGCATCCTGCCTTCCAGTACAGAAGCCAAAGGGTCCCAGGGGGCTGCTATGTCCTTCCTCTTACTGTCCTGCTACGGCCAAAGGGTAATGCATGACCTACTCCTGGCCAGTTGGATTCTGTCTCCGGGGGGATTCTTGAGTGGAAAAAACTGTTGGAATACACTCATCTGGCAGCAGACTCTGACCAAATGACTAAACAGTACTTGCCATTACAGTTCTTTTCTGGTTCTTCTTCTATCTTGGTTATTTGTCCAGAACCTAAACCTCAACCTAGTGCTTCCTTCAAGCAATTCCCTTTGTTCTTTTTTTTTTTTAATGTTTATTTATTTATTTTTGAGAAAGAGTGAGCAGGGGAGAGGCAGAGAGACAGGGAGACAGAGTCCCACGCAGGCTCTGTGCCATCAATGCAGAGCCCCACGTGGGGCTCGAACTCACGAACTGTGAGATGGTGACCTGAGCCAAAACCAAGAGTCCCATGCTTAACCGACGGAGCCACTCAGGCACCCCTCCCTTTGTTCTTAAAGTAAGCTGATATTCAAGCTATAGAAAGAGAAAAACAAGACACCACGTAGCTTAAGAGATTGTACAAGAAATTGCCATTGTGTGAAAAAGCATGGCATAAAAGAAAAATATTTACTAAATTATCCCAAGAGTGGAAGTGAGGAACAGAAACTGGGAAATAGGAGTAACAAGAGAGATTTTTCACTGTACACCCATGTATGACTTTTGACTTTTGAAGCATGTGAATGTATTATCTATTCAAATATTAAAAATCTTACAAGTCATGAAAGCACCAATAAACAAGAAATATTAGCAATAAAATAATTTTTAAAAGCTGGCTACTTACATTAGGTGTTTGGGGAAGACCTCTCTGAGGAAGTAGCATTTAAGCTGAGTTCTGAATGACAAGAAATTAGCCGTACTATATCCTGGTGCAGAGCAATCGAAGCAAAAGGAGTACAAAGGTCTTAAGGTGAGAAAGAGCTTTGTCAATATGTACAAGATAATGCAGGAGCCAGATCACGAAGGACTTTGTAAACCAGAGTAAGGGTTTTAGTTTTTTTAAGATTTTATTTTATTTTATTATTTTTTTAACGAGCTTTAATTCACTTTTTTTTTTAATGTTTATTTATTTTTGAGAGAGAGAGCATGTACGAGTACAAGCAGGGGTGGGCCAGACGGAGAGGGAGACATAGAATCCGAAGCAGGCGCCAGGCTCTGAGCTGTCAGCACAGAGCCCGACGCGGGGCTCAAACCCACAAACTGTGAGATCATGACCTGAGCCAAAGTCAGATGCCTACCAACTGAGCAACCCAGGTGCCCCTCACTGCATTTGTCTAGTATACAACTATGTGGTGGCCATAGCTGGAGCCTGGGTCCTCCACACAGAGACTCTGGTATGGGTCTTTACAAGATGGTCATTGAATTCCTGATAGGGAGACTTGGAGAACACAGTCTCTTTCCAGAGGCCAGGGGTGAGATAGCTGTAGGTCTTGGACATGGCATCAAAAGAGGCCTTGGCTGGAAAAGGGAAAACAGCAGGAGGGGGGGGGGTGGATTCATCTGACACAACGCTCCTGATGCATATAGGAGCGGTTGTAATCCTAGGAACAGAGGCCACTCGGGCTGGTCTGAAGTGCATTAGGAGGGCCTGCCTCTCTCTCTGAAAATATACCAACCGCACACTGAGTATGACTAAGTGGAGTCGAGAGAGGTAAGATTTTATTTTTAAGTGATCTCTACACCCAACATGGGGCTTGAACTTTCAACCCCGGGATCAAGAGTCGCACACATGCTCTAACGACTGAGGCAGCCAGGTGCCTCAGGATGTTAGCTTTTCATCTAAATGCAACTGGGCAGCCAATAGAGGATTTCAAGAAAGGGAGGAACTATAGTTAATTTACATTTATAAAAGACCATTCTGGCATCTGAGTAGATGATGAATTTATAGATGGCTATGAGAGGACATAAGGAGACCCCTGAGAACAGTGTCAGAGTATCCCATGAGAGACAATGGTAGCTAAAACAAGGGTGGGAGCAGGGCACACAGTGCGAAGAGGTCAAGCTGGGGTTAGTTTAAGTGGAATTAACAGGAATTACTGGTGGATAGCACGTAGAGTTAATGAAAAGAGGAATCAAGGATGACCACTGGATTTTTAAAGAAACTGAGTAGATAGCGGTACCATAACTTGGATTTAGGAAGACAGAGGAGGAACAGCATTTTGGGGGGGAAATTAGAGATGCCTATGAGCTATCCTAGAAGAGATGTCAAGAAGGCATTTGCATGCACAAGGCAAGAGAGAGTTCACAGGAGAGATCAAGCAAGGCAGGAAGTTGGAATTGTGTCACTGACATGCAGATGATGTACAGAGCCGTGGGACTGAATGAGCTCACCTAGGCATAGTGGGTTCTGCACTGATCCCTGGACACTCCACTTTTAGGAATATATGTATCTTTTGAAACTGCTTTTTTGATTCACACACCATACAATTCAGTGGGTCTTATTATATTCATGGAGTTATGTAACCATCACCACAACCTAATTTTAGAACATTTTTGCTTCCCTAAAAGAAACCCCATCCGTGTTACGATTCACTCTTCATTTTCCGTCCACTTCACTTCCCAGCCCCCAACCCTGGCCAGCCACAAATCTGTCTTCTGTCTGTAGATTCACCTATCCTGGACATTTCATATAAGTGGAATCATACAATATATTACATAGTTCTTGTGACTGGCTTTGTTCACTTAACATGGTGTTTTCAAGGTTCATCCGTGTTGTATCACAATTTCATTTCTTTGTAAGTCTGAATAACAGTCTATCATATAGATATACCACATGTTGTTTATCCGCTTGTCAATTGATGGGCATTTGGGTAGTTCCTACTTTTTGGCTCTTATGAGTAATGTTGCTAGGAACATTTGCATATAAGTTTTTGTGTGGGTGTATTTTTTCATTTCTTTTGGATAATGTTCCCCCAAAACTCATATTTTGAAGCCTCAACCTCCATTATTTTGTATTTGGAGATAGGGTCTTTATGGAAGTAATTAAGTTGAATGAGGTCATAAGGGTGGGGACCTGATCCAACAGGATTAGTGTCCTTATAAGAAGAGACAGAGAGAACTATTTTCTCTCTTTAGGTCATGTGAGGACACAGTGAGAAGACAGCCATCTGCAAGCCAGGAAAGAGGTTCTCACCAGGAATCAAACTGGCTGGCACCTTAACCTTGGACTTGAGCCTTCAGAACTGTGAGAAAATAAACTGTTGTTTAAGCCACTCAGTTTGTGGTATTTTGTTATAGCAGCTCAAGCCAACAGTGACAGGTAAATCCTAGAAGTGGCATTGCTAACTCATATGGTGACCTTGTTTTACATTTTGAGAAGGGACTATATACTTAAGATATACTCCCTCAGATGTACAAAATGTATACAAAAGTGTATATATGTATATATATATATATATATATATATTTTAATGTTTTTCTTTAGTTTTGAGAGAGAGAGACGGAGTACAAGCAGGGGAGGGGCAGAGAGAGAAGGGAGGCACACAATCCAAAGCAGGCTCCAGGCTCCAAGCTGTCACCACAGAGCCCGATGCAGGGCTTGAACCCATGAACTGTGATATCATGACCTGAGCCAAAGGCGGTCACTTAACCAACTGAGCCACCTAGGCGCCCCTATAAAAGTATATTTATTGCAGCAGCATGTATAATAGAAAAAAGTTGATTAAATCACATTCTGTGATTGAGTGGAGCAAAACTATATACTATAAGGACATAGAGACGTAGATATAGATATTTACAGATACAGATATTAACAAAATACTGTTTTTGAGATACTTGTGTTCTTTCACCTCTATTTTTTCCATCCTTACTTCCAAAAAGGTACTCATGCCATTTTGCACTTTTTCACCTCTGGGAAGTATTATGATTCTAAGACTAAAAGAAATTTCTTGCAAGATACTTCCTTTTCTGAATTAATTTTCCTGAAACCTGAGCCTGTTGATGAGGTCAGTCTAGGTGTCCGGGAAGAAGGGTACGGAAAAAAGGAGCAGTGACTTTCAGGGCAAAGTGAAAAGAAGAGAGGAGAGATTCTGGGAAGGGAGCGAAAACCAGAAGTTCCCATGATTGTGGGTAATGTTCCTGGGGATGAGCAAGACTCAGAGAGGATGGACCAGACAGTAACATCCCCACTCCCTTCCACATGAATTTTTTGAGGACACATTCAATCCACTACCCCAAGGGAAATGCAAAAAAAAATATCCATGCAAAACCTCGTACACAAATGTTCATAGCAACATTCCCATGGCAAGGAAGCAGAAACATGTCAGACTTTGAAGGATCTTTGTCAGCTTTAACAATAAAGCTGTCAACAGTGTCTATGAAGCTTGGAGATGAGACGCCCTCAGGCGCTTCTTAAATCTAAAAGCTGGGAAAGTGGCCCCAAGTCTGCCTGAGATGAATTTTTCTGCTAGTGTTCATTCTTTTTTCAATTTGGGAGAATACTACAAGGAAAGCAAAAGAAATAAAAAGGCTAAAAATATCAAAATAACATTGAGAATGGAAGGGCTCTGTTAGGTGCCTCAGTCAACTTTGGCTCAGGTCATGATCTCACGGCTGCTTGTGAGTTCGAGCCCCGCGTCGGGCTCTGTGCTGACAGCTCAGAGCCTGGAGCCTGCTTTGGATTCTGTGTCTCCTTCTCTCTCTGCCCCTCCCCCCCTTGCACTTCCTCTCTCTCTCTCTCTCTCTCTCTCTCTCTCTCTCTCTCTCTCTCCCCCCCCTTTCTCAAAAATAAATAAACATTAAAAAAATTTTTTTTTAAAAAGGAAGGGCTCTGTTAGTGGATGAGAGATTCCAGAATACAGACAGCAGATTACTGACTGATGAAAGCCGTGCAGATAAAGCCATAGCTAAATATATGCAGAGAAGTGGTTGTGGCTGACACAGGATCCAACAGGCTCAGTAAAGCCATATGCAGAATAATGCCCCCACCAAAGATGTCCATGTCCTCATCCCCAGAACTGTAAATATGGTAGGTATATGGCAAAGGGCACGAAGGCTGCAGACGAAATTAAGTTGCTAATCAGATGACCCTAAAACAGGGAGATTATCCTGAATTGTCCAGGTGGACCAATGTAATTTCAAGAATTTTTCTAAGTGGAAGAAGGAGGCAGAAGGGGAGAGTCAAAGAAAATGTGAGACTACAAACAAAGTCAGAGTGATGTGGAATGGACTCAACCCACCATTTCTGACTGTGTAGATGGAGGAAGGGGACCATGAGCCATGGAATACAGGTGGCCCCTAGAAACCAGAAAAGGCAAGGAAACAGATTCTTGCCTGGAGCCTCCAGATAGCAACACAGCCCTGCTGACACCTTGCTTTTAGCCCAGTGAGAAGTGTTGTACTCCTTCAGACCCATAAGATAATAAATATATGTTGTTTTAAGCCACTAAGATTGTGATAATCTGTTAGAGCAGCAATAGGAAACTAACTAGAACAGTGCTATACTTGTCAACACAGAGGTTTGAAGGGATAAATATGGATGAAAACAGAAATTAATTGATGGTCTGTAAACAAAAGGATGAACACCCCCCACCCCTGCCACTACCTCCTTCTTTTTTTTTTTAATTTTTTTTTTTCAATGTTTATTTATTTTCGGGACAGAGAGAGACAGAGCATGAACGGGGGAGGGGCAGAGAGAGAGGGAGACACAGAATCGGAAACAGGCTCCAGGCTCTGAGCCATCAGCCCAGAGCCTGACGCGGGGCTCGAACTCACGGACCACGAGATCGTGACCTGGCTGAAGTCGGACGCTTAACTGACTGCGCCACCCAGGCGCCCCACCACTACCTCCTTCTTGTGCCCAGTAGGGAAACTAAATCATCATTGCCAGGTATATGTCCTTAAGCAAAAGAGGAAGACATCTTTAGAGAACTAGAGGTCAGTTTCCGGGATGAATTTGGGCAACTAGCAGAGGTGCTGGTGTCAAAGAGCCACACTCTTCTACTGGGCATTTGAGAGCCTTCCGGAAATTTGATGGCTGTTCCCTTCCCATTCACATGACAATGTGACTTACCATCAGGCAGCCCTGATCACGGGAGCTGAGCTCCCATTTAGCGTTTCTACTGCCTCATTCTGTAATATAAATGGACAGCTGGAAACTCCCACATTTTTGGAGTACCTGCTGTATAACAGAGAAAACCGAGGTTAAAAAAGAAGCAACAACAAAACAAGAAAATATAGAAAAATTTAACTTAGACGGGACAGGAATAATTAAGGGAACACAGAAAACCTTAAAATAAGACAAACCATAACCTTAAATAGTATCATTGGAGAGATTTGAGAAGATATCGTATTGAATCTATGCCTAATGTTTACCTACCCAGAAATCATTTCCTTGCTTTTTTCTTGTGGTAAGAACCTTGATACTTTCTCCCTTTTCATGGCCATGTGCTTCCAGGGAGGCAGAATTCTCTCTTCCTCTGAGGCAGTCAGACTTTTTTCTCTAAAGGCCTTCAAGTGATGGGATGAGGCCCACCCACATTACGGAAGGCAATCTGGTTTGCGCAAAGTGTACTGATTCAACTGTTTATCTCATCTAAAACACTCCTTCACAGCAATATCTAGACGAGTGTTTGACCAAATATCTGGGTGTAGACTCAACTTTCATGCTGTCTACTTAGACACTAATGAAATCAAATATATCTCCTGGTATTTAGTGGGTTTACCTGACCTTGATCTTCTATCAAGTTACCCTGTAACTACAAATGATTTCTGTATTAAAATAGTTGTCAGCTTTCCAATAACAAAAATCAAGAAAGTAGATGTAGACACAGAGAGAGTAGGTAGCACAAGAGAAACAATAGGCAAAGATAGATAATCACGGAGGGAGCAATCAAAGCAGTAAGGAACTCCTTTACTTTACGGAAGGAAGAAGAGACTAAAAGAATTCTTTGGGGGCGCCTGGGTGGCGCAGTCGGTTGAGCGTTGAGCGTCCGACTTCAGCCAGGTCACGATATCGCGGTCCGGGAGTTCGAGCCCCGCGTCAGGCTCTGGGCTGATGTCAGCTCAGAGCCTGGAGCCTGTTTCCGATTCTGTGTCTCCCTCTCTCTCTGCCCCTCCCCCGTTCATGCTCTGTCTCTCTCTGTCCCAAAAATAAATAAAAACGTTGAAAAAAAAATTAAAAAAAAAAAAAAGAATTCTTTGGAGTTCTTTGGGCACTTGGGTGGCTGACTGGGTTAAGTGTCTGTCGGGCTTAGGTCATGATCTCACGGTTCGAGTTTGAGCCCCACCGTGGGCTCTGTACTGACATCACAGAGCCTGCTTCAGATCCTCTATCTCCCCCTGCCCTCCCCCCCCCGCCCCGCACTCCCCTGCTTGCATGCTCTCTTTCTCTGTCTTTCTCTCTCTCAAAGATAAACCTTAAAAACAAAATAAAAGTGTCCTCCAACTTTCATGAGTCTAAGAACCTTGTTCACAATAGTGATAAGGTTCATTCAAAAGCAAGCCTATAGTCTAACAAAGGTTTATTTAGTTGCTGAAACAAGTAAGACCACACACACCAGAGGGGCAGGATGTCTAACTTAAAAAAAAAAAAAAAAAAAAGGCAGAGGCAGGGGAAGAGACTGTGATGGCATAGGATTGGGTGCAGTATAGGTAAGAATTAAGCAGGCTCTGGTGTCTGGTCTATGAAGCAGACTCTAAGGTCTGGAACTCTTGAAAACTACAAAGTTAAAATAAACGTGGAATGTTGTATCTGAAAACCCCTTATTTGAAGCTCTATACCTGGACTGGAAAAGTGCCAAAATGATCCACATGGCTCAGCTCTGCCAGGCAGGAGAGGGATGTTCCATTCTCACTGATAGGATTTCAAACAACAAACTTCTGAGAGTTCTGTTTTAGGGAGCAAGGTTTTTCATCCCATGTCCTTTCGTTAATCAACAAAAGCAGTTGTTTACAGATTCACAATGGATATCTCTCTATGTACTGAAATTCTTCTCAACTTTAACAGTCAGCATGAATGCTACCTCCCTTAGTTGTTATTCAATTTCCCCTTGTGCGGGGGGGGGGGGGGGGGGAAGGCTTCTTATTTTCAACCAATGATACCAACACCACAGCTATGTGTGCTTTAATCATGTACCAGACCCCATTGCTCAATGTTTATTTGTGTCATCTCATTTGATCCTCATAACAAACCACTGAGCTAATTACATAGAAATCTGACGCTTAGAAATTAACAAACCTATGGAATTTGCTTTTTCTATGATTGTACTTACTTTCATTCTGCCTATTTTACCTGGTTGATTATTATTATTATCCTCTTAGTTTTTGAGGCATCAACACTATCTTCTTGTCTGTGACCACACGCCTCCGACTTGGTAGACTCTCAATAAACATGGAAGTGAGTCACAAGTAGGCTGGAACATGTACGTTCATTGGGTTGTTCTGCCGTCCCGAGTTTAGAGGAATCACCGGGGCAGCATAGGGGCGGGGAGCTTGCCCAGGTTTGGGTGGGTGGGCCAAACCTCCGACTCCGAAGCCCTTTGCTCGCTATAGCCACGCCTAAGCTCCAGCTGCCACCGCCCACCCAGCGGAGGTGGGACTTCCTGTCTCCCTAAGGAAGCACTTCCGGCCAGGACCGGAAGCTCCGCTGCTGCCTGGCGCGTGCGAGGGTCGGTGTCCGGACCCCCCGGGCTCTCTGCCTGCAGGTGAGCTTCGGAGGGGCTGAGGGGCTGCGGGAGCCAAGCGTTCGTGGCCGGCCAGTGGCCGGTGCGTCACCCTGCAATGCTTCGGTCCTTTAGTCCTTTCCTAGAAACTTCTTAGGTGGTCAAGAGTCGGGCGTTGCCTGCTCCCTGCCGCCTCGACCAGACCCAGACGCGCCGGCTGTAGGGAGTCCGGGCCGGCGAGCGGGCGAGGAAGCCGCACTGGCAGCGCCGTCCATCCCTTTACCGGGAAGCCTTGCTGGCGGGTCACTTTGGACGAGGTGAAATAGTTCAGGTTAGAGAAACAGCCCTGAAGTTCCGAATCATTTAACATTTGTGGAGGAGGAGGAATAACGTGTGGTAGGTGGAGAACATTTAACATTTTGAAATAGTGTTTACCACCAACTGCGGACTGTTCCGAGTTGTGGGTGGGTGCACAGGAGGGTGCGACATTCGTGTCCCCAAAGAAACAACAGTCTCGTTGGAAGACAGGGTTCACAAATGCCAGACTGTTAAGGTAGAGACGGGGGAGATAAAGATTCAGGGAGCAGACTTGTTTGACATTAACCTAGCCAAGGCCGCTGTCATTTGATATTTGTCTCAGCATCGTTTAAGTTTTAACCTTTCTGTATGCTTTTATAAACAGCTATCGCTGGGGATTTTTAAAAATCCACGGCAACAGTCTCTGCCTTTTGACAGGCAGGTTTTTGTACTTATTCACTGTCATTACTGAGACATTTGTTCAGGCCCAAACTTTTGGAGCCATCCATGACTCATCTCTTTCACACACCACACAGACGATCTGCCAGCAGATTGTATGGACTTCACCTTCAGAATCTGTCCGGACTCCCAGTCCCTTCTCACCCAGACTACTGCATAGCCACCTAACTAATCTGCTTTTTCTTCTTTCAGTCTTTTTTCATTACAGCATCTAGAGTGATCCTCCTAAAAACAAAAACAAACAAACAAAAAAATCAAATTTTTGCCCTCCTCTCAAGAAATCCTCCATGGACTGCTGGGGTGCCTGGGTGGCTCAATTCGTTAAGCCTCCGACTCTTGATCTCAGCTCAGGTGTTGATTTCAGAGTGGTGGGTTCAGGCTCCCCACTGGGTGTGAGGGCTGCTTAAAAAAGAAACAGAAAAAGAAAAAAAAAAAAAATCGTCCAAAGAATGCCCATTTCATTCAAGAGTAAAAGCCAAAGCTGGTAGAGTGACCCCCAGGGTCCTGTATGATCCCCTCCTGTTTTACCTCTGATCTCTCTTGCTACTTCTCAAGCCTCCTCAAGCACATCCCAACCTCAGGATATTTGCACTTGGGGTTCTTTGGCCTGGAAGTCTCTCCAGTCCCTCCGTCTGTCTATATGGTTCCGACCCTTACCTCCCTTCTAGTTTTTGGAATTTTACCTTGTCAGTGAGGTCTTCTCTGACATATCCTTCCCTTACATCTCCATTGCCCTCTTTGTCCTTGTGCTTCCCATTCATTATATGACATGCCATGTGGTTTATTCATTTATCTGGCTTACTATGTTCCCCCCACTAGGACAGAAGCTTCATGAGGGCAGATATTTTTGTTTTGTTTACTGCTGTATTCCTAGTGCCTAAAACAGTATCTGGCTTTCAATAGGCTTCCCATAATATAACAGTTCAATGAATGGATTTGGACCTTTTCTACCATTTTATACTTTGTACTTTCTGTGCTTTTTTTCTCTTCCTTTCTTGACTTTTTTTGGATTGAGATTGGATTTTGTTTTGTTTTCTCTCTTCATATTTTCTTTTCTACTTCTTTCGAAGATATATTACTCTGTTCTTATACCAGTTAACCTTTTTTTTTTTTAAGGAAGTATTATTTTTTATTTATTTTATTTATTATTTTTTAATGTTCATTTACTTTTGAGAGAGACAGAGCATGAACAGGGGAGGGGCAGAGAGAGAGGGAGACACAGAATCCAAAGCAGGCCCCAGGCTCTGAGCTGTAGGCACAGAGCCCAATGCGGGGCTTGTGTCTCAGACCTCGATATCATGACCTGAGCCGAAGTCGGATGCTTAACTGACTGAGCCACCCAGGTGCCCTGGTTAACCTTTTAAATTTAATTTTGAATTTCACTATGAATACTTAATTGAATCTAATTCAGTCTTAATTGAAATTTTTTAATGTTTATCTTTGAGAGAGTGTGAGCAGGGGAGGGGCAGAGAGAGGGAGACACAGAATCCGTAGCAGGCTCCAGGCTCCCAAGCTGTCAGCACAGAGCCCCACACGGGGCTTGAACTCACAGACTGGGGCTTGAACTCACAGGCTGTGAGATCATGACCTGAGCTGAAGTCAGATGCTTAACCGACTGAGCCACCCAGGCGTCCCAGTCTTAATTGAATCTCAACCCTGCAGAACAATATTGTTTTTACCTTTAAGTTATGGATTTAAACAGACTTCTTGGATCATCTCAATTCTTAATTATTTTTGTAAGATGTGAATGTTCAACAATAAAACTAGAGTTGTTACCATTTTCTGGTGTTTTTTTTTTTTTTTTTTTTGATTTATTAAAGTCAGTTTATCATATACTTCAGTAGAATGTTTGTTGTATGCTTAGCACTTCAAAGTTTATTTTAAAAGTTTATGGTACTTTCCCTACCTTACCCTTTTGTTGGGTAATATTCAACAATGCATTGTCTCTAATGGCGAGTACGTTAAAAAATAATAAGGTAGACCTGTTATTCAGTGTGAAATGAATATGACCCAGAAAGTAAGGTCTACCAGAAAGGAGAAACGTTATAGGTTGCCAGTTATTAGGAGTGGCTGGGATGAATTTGTGGAGGAATGATTTGGGAAGATTTGCTGATTTTTGAAAGTGTGTACAGAAAGGGCACAAAGTTATTAATTGATTCTCTTTTATACAGTTTTGTCAGAAAAATTGTGGGTTTGGTGTAGATGTAAGTCATTGATGTTTTAGAGAGGAGATGTGTCTCTTTCAGAGAGAACATGTGCCTCCTATAGCCTCTTAGGAAATGCTTAAAACTTTTTGGAGGACGTACTTAAAATTACATGAGACAGTTCAGTATGTGAAGACAAAGGAACTACCGTGAGGACAGAGTACAACTTGGAGACAGGCTTCGACATGAGGCATAAAAGGACAGCAAGACCTGCTGAGTGAAATAAGGCAGTCCCAAAAGACAAATAGTGCTTGATTCCACTTAGATACCTAGAGGGGCAAGTTCATGGAAACAGAAGGTGGGGGCTAGGGAGAGAGGGATATGGGGAGTCCTTCAGTGGGTATAGAGTTTCAGTTTTGCTAGATAGAAAAGTTTCGGTAATTGGTTGCACAACAGTGTTAGCATATCTAATGCCTCTGAACCATACACTTTAAAGCGGCTCAGGTCACGATCTCACGGTTCATGAGTTCCAGCCCCTTGGGCTCTGCGCTGCCTGTGCGGAGCCCGCGTGGGATTCTCTCTCCCGTCCTCTGTGCCCCTCCCCTGCTGGCTCACTCTCAAAATAAACTTAAAACACAATGGTTACGGTGATAAATTTTATGTTACGTGTATTTTACCACAACTAAAAAACCTTTTTTAAAAAGGACATCGGAAGGATCCTGCGCTCCCCTCCCCACCTTCACCCCTCCCCCCCCCCCACCCGCCTCCAATGCTGGTGGCACCTCAGAGTTCAGAGCAACCTGTTTCCTTGGGGCTCTGGGGAGGTGAGCAGTCCGGTGCCCCAGCGCCCGAGTGCCTGTTGAAGGTGACAGTGATGCGGAGATCTAAAAGAAAGATAGTTTCCAAACTGGGATGGATATTAAGATATTGAAAAAGAGGTCGATAATGATAGTGGAGAATCACAGGGCCAGACTCTAGTGTTCTCAGCTCTGCAGGGGACTCATTCTCACAGTAACGGCTTGTTGAGAAAGAGTGGGGTGGTGAAGCTTTATGTCCAAAACAATTCATTTTCTGTGGACTGTGAGTCATTGGTGCGAGCCCTTCGAGAACTGCCTGTCTCACTCCACCTCCATATTGCTGCTGAATCGGTCCAGGCCACCCTTCCTTTGGAGCTTCCTCAGGTGAAACCAAAGAGAAATGATGAAACCAAGGGACTGGGGAGGCACTTAAAAGGGCCCTTGGGGCCTGGAGGAAAGGGATCCGTCTCTGAGCTGAAATCTGCTGCTGGCTGCCCCAGGCACCTGGGGAAGGGTAGCCCAAGCCTGGATCCTTGTAGGGTTCTTAGGAACCCGCTGCCCCACTGCAGTCAGCCGCACACCACTCGGAGGGAGAAGTAGATCTGCCATTTAGTTTAGACGTGCCTGTAAAAGAGAGAACATCTTAGCAGACCAGACACCTCAGGACCGAAAATCTGAGATGGGGAGGTGGCCCAAAAAGAAGGTCCTGCAGAGCCACCTGCAATGGAAGAAAACGTGGAGTCTGAGCAACCAGGTACATCAAAAACCGTTACTGAGGAAGAGCTGAACGACTGGTTGGGCACCGTGATTTCCTAACATTAAAAAAAAAAAAGCAAAAAGAAAAATGAAAAAAAGTCCCTGAAGCAGATTTTGGTTGCCTTGTCAGCAAGGGCAGGCTCAAGGCTGTCCTTCCGGAACAGCTGATTTACAAGCATGCCTCAAGCCCGTGTGTGCCATCACGCTTGCCCCAATAAACGGCCTACCTCTATGTCCCGCGACCTCTGAAACCATACATTTAAGAGGCTCCTTGCATTTGTTCTCTGGCTTGAATCTAATAGAGTCCTTGAGGGCAGCGGACTTACGGCTCTTGTTTCCAGCCCCCTTCCTTTCAATGTTTGCAGCCTAGCAGGTGCTGCTAACAGAATGGGAGCAGACAACAAGGCATGCGTTTAGCCAAAATAAAGGAACTCTGGTCTACGGGAGGGAGAAAAAGACAGCAGGTGGGTTTGTTTAAAATTGTGCTAAATAGAAGGGTGCCTGGCTGGCTCAGTCGGTAGAGCATATGACTCTTGATCTTGGGGTGGTGAGTTTGAGCCCCTTGTTGGGGGTAGGGCTTATTAAAAAAATTGGGCTACGTACTTGGAAATTGTTACATTTTGGGTAGTAAGTTAAAAGCAGATATTTTTGCCCTTAAATGTTTAAAGGATTCCCAAGTTCTGTATCTAGTCTCAACATGAACCTCCAATCAAAGAAACCCTCTCACCCTTCCCTACCTAGAAAGTTCATTTTCCTTACTCTCTGCTGTCCATTCCTGACAGCTTCATCAGGGCGTGGTTTCCACAGGGAGCCTTCCCTCCCTCTTAACCCACATGGTTCTCTTCCATCACTGAATTTGGTCCTTGCACTTTGAATTTTAGGTCTTAGTTTTTTGCTGTTGGTTATCTCTCCCAGTTAGACTATAAGTTCCTTTTAAGAGCATGTCTTTCAACTCCTTGTGTTCTTGGTAACAGGTTAATAAGCATAAGGACTCACAGCTTGTTAGTGTCTGAGCCAAGATCACTACTTGGAGCTCCAAAATCTCAGTTAGGTGTGGCTGCCATTGATGTTGAGTTTTCTACTCGATAGGTGTCAGTGTGTGAACGATCTTCAGACCTCACACCGATTATTTTGGTACAATTTTGAATAAACACAGGGAAAGATTGAGGGACATTTATTTGGAAAGGTAATGGAAGTCATACTGAAAAATCCTTTTTTCTAATATTCATTCGCAAAGTGCCAGTACTTTTTACCTCTTCTTTTGTGCATCAGATATCTTTTTGGATCTCTTGGTGGTTTAAGAAGGTGGGAAATGAGATTGAATCCATACCTGTGAGCGGTGTGGGCCTACTGCAATTAAACTTCCCCATGTCAGGTACTGTTATTCTGAATTTGTAATATATTTCTTTGAATTTATGGAGTGTTTTCTCATCTAAATATAGAATCTAGGGGTGCCTGGTGGCTCAGTTGGTTGGGCGTCCGACTTCAGCTCAGGTCATGATCTCGCGATTCAAGGGTTTGAGCCCTGTGTCCGCCTCTGTGCTGACAGCTCAGAGCCTGGGACCTGCTTTCAATTCTGTGTGTCCCTCTCTCTCTCTCTCTGCCCCTCTCCTGTTCATGCTCTGTCTCTCTCAAAAATAAACATTAAAAAAAAATTTTAAATGTAGAATCTAATTTATGATGTTAAGGGTCTTAGTGATTAAGAGATGTTAATGGCTAACATTTATTATTTTTTTAACTGCTTTATTTATTTTTGAGAGAGAGAACAAGTGCAAGTGGGTGGGGAGGATGAGGGCAGAGAGAAAAGGAGACACAGAATCCAAAGCAGGCTCCAGGCTCTGACCTATCAGCACAGAGCCCAACATGGAGCTCGAACCCTTGAACTGTGAGATCATGATCCTAGCTGAAGTCGGATGATGCTCAACTGACTGTGCCACCCAGGTGCCCCAGTAAATTATTTATTTTTAAAGTTTATTTATTTTGAGAGGGAGTGTGCAAGCAGGGCAGAGGCAAAGAGAAGGAGGGACGGAATCCTAAGCAGGTTCTGTGCCATCAGTGCAGAGCCCAATGTGAGGCTCAAACTCAAGAACTATCAGATTGCGACCTGAGCCGAGATTAAGAGTTGGATGCCTAACTGACTGAGGCACCCAGGTGCCCCAATGGCTAACGTTTATCAACTGTTGATGGTGAGTACTTCTACACATAAAAACTCATTTAATTCTCAGAACAGTCCTGTGAAGTAGGTCCTCCTAGGATACATTTTACAGATGAGAAAACTGAGACACACAGAGGTTAAATTCTCCAGTGTCCCATAGGTAACATGTAGTGGATGAGGTCGAATTTCTTTCCAGCAGACTGACTGCATGTAATGCTCGTATTACATTAAATAGGAACACATACGATCTTAATTCTTGTGTATTTTTTCAGAATTCTTAACAGTTGCAGGAGAAAGAAACTCAGCTCAAACTGATGTAAGCGAAAGAAAATTTACTGTTTCATTTGGGCTAATGAAAGGCTTCATGCATAGTTGGATCAACTCCACTTTCCCTTGTGGCCTTATTTTCACACAGATTTTTTCCATACAGTAGCAGAAGTACCTCTCAGCTCTTCAAGTGTTTTTTGGTTTGGTTTTGTTTTTGAGAGAGAGGGCACAAGTGAGCGAGGGGCAGAGAGAGAGAGAGGGAGAAAGAGAGAAGCAGGGCTCACCTGATGTGGGGACTTGAACTCATGAACTGTGGGATCATGAGCTGAGCTGAAATCAGATGCTTAACCGACTGAGCCACCCAGGCGCCCTCAGTTATTCCAGGTTTAAGTGGTCCTTTTGTTTTAGGTCTTGGGAAAGAGAGGGATAGATCCTCTCTTCAAGAGCCCATGTCATTTTCTAAAAGGTTGGCTCTGCTTGGGTTAGGGTCTTCACGTATGGACCAGTTGCTATATGCAAGGAAATAGAGGTGAGGAGTCACTATATTGGCCATCCTGGGCCATGTGTCCACTCCTGTGGTGGGTGAGTGACAGCCCACCAGGCAGAGAAAATACACTTCCCGCAAGGGGAAGATGCTGGGCTAAAAATGGCAGAAAATAGGTGAGAACCATTTTGATAATATAGATGGAACTCTTCAGATGCCTTTCCCAGGTTAAGATTCTTCCACTCTTAGAAAATGACACAGTTGGGGGCACCTGGGTGGCTTAGTCAATTGAGCATCCAACTCTTGATCTCAGCTAATTTCTTTTTTTAATTAGTTTTTTTTATTATTATTATTTTTTATTTTTAACAACAACAAACACACGATGTTAGCAACATGGATTCCAGAGACAAACTGAGGTGAAACGGAATGCAGAACAAACTAGTGGAACTGTTTCTTTCAGTCTGCATTCCTGTCACCAGAGGATACCAGGGCCAAGATGCCACATGCCTTTTAGTATAAGGAAAAAGTCCCTTGACATTTCTTCATCTATCACTGGAGAAGTTGAATGAAGTGTACTGTAACAGCTCATTTCTTGATCTCAGGGTTGTGAGTTCAAGCCCCATGTTGGGCTCTATGCTGGGCATGGCGCCTACATATATTAAGAAAAAAACATAAACAAACCAGTGGTTTTTTAGAAGAATCTGTAGAAGAATTAAAGAAATTGTCGGCAATTTTGAATGAATATTGTGAATAAGGAAAATGAAAGCGTTATAAAGGACTATGTAATTTAGTTTAAATAATTTACTTTGATGCCTGTCATGTCCTCAAATTTTCTTTGATTCTTTATCTAGGATAAAGACCCCTTTAGCAGTCTGATAAAGTCTGTGAGCTCCTTAGAATTTTTTTTTAAGATTTTATTTTTAGGTAATCTCTATACCTAATGTGGGGGTCAACTCACAACCCTGAGATTAAGAGTTGCTGACAATATGCTACAGACTGAGCCAGCCAGACACCCTAGAATGTTTTTTTAAAGTGTTTCTTTATTTGAGGGGGGAGGGGCAGAGAAAGAGAGGAGAGAGAAACTCCCAAGCAGGCTCCACACTATCAGCCTGAAGCCCGATGTGGGGTTCGATCTCACAAATCGTGAGATCATGACCAGAGCCGAAAGCAGCAGTCGGACACTTTACCGACTGAGCCACCCAGGTGCCCCAAAATGTTTTTAAATACAGAAAATACACAGGATTTCATATAAAGAACTTCTAAAACTCAACACCCAAAAAACAAATAATCCAGTTAAGAAATGGTCAGAAGATATGAATAGACATTTTTCCGAAGAAGACATACAGATGGCTAACAGACACATGAAAAAAGGCTCAGCATTACCCATCACTGGGGAAATACAGATCAAAACTATAATGAGATACCACCTAACATCTGGCAGAACGGCTAAAATTAACAACATAGGAAACAACAGGTGTTGGCAAGGATGCAGAGAAAGGAGAACACTCTCACTATTGGTGGGAATACAAACTGGTGCAGCCACTGTAGAAAATAGTGTGGAGGTTCCTTAAAACGTTAAAAATAGAACTACTCTATGATCAGCAATTGTACCAAGAGGTATTTACCCAAAGGATACAAAAATGTACAAAAACGCTAATTTGAAGGGATACATGCACCCTGATGTTTACAGCAGCATTATCGACAATAGCCAAATTATGTAAAGATCCCAAATGTTCATCAACTGATGAATGGATAAAAAAGATGTGGCATATGTATATAACGGAATATTATTCAGCCACAAAAAAGAATGAAATCCTGCCATTTGCAACCATGGGGACAGGGCTAGAGGGTATTACACTGAGCGAAATAAATCCAAGAAAGACCTACCATATGATTTCGCTAGTGTGGAATTTAAGAAACAAAACAAACACAGGGAGAAGAAAAGAGGAAAACCAAGAAATAGACTTTAAAAAAATTTTTTTAATGTTTATTTTTAAGAGAGAGACAGACAGACAGAGAGTGCACAGGGGAGGGGCAGAGAGAGGGAGACACAGACTCCTGAAGCAGGCTCCAGGCTCCATGCTGTCAGCCCAGAGCCTGACACGGGCTCTAACTCACGAACCGTGAGATAATGACCTGAACCGAAGTTGGACCCTTAACTGACTGAGCCACCCAGGTGACCCAAAACAGACTGTTAGTTACAGGGAACAGACTGATGGTTACGCGAAGGGAGGTGGGTGGGGGATGGGTAAAATAGGTGAGGGAAATTAAGGAGGGCACTTGTTATGATGCGCACTGGCTGTTGTATGGAAGTGCTGAATCACTAAATTCTACACTTGAAACTAATTTTACTCTGTATGTTAACTAACTGGAATTTAGTAAAATTGGAATAAACATAAATAATAAAGCTTGGAAAAAAACATAGGATTTTAGATGAGAATCCAGTTATGTGAAATAAAGTTATCAAAATACTTAAAAATTGTAATGTAATGTGTGTTCATTAATATTTTAAATGACAGAATCTAGCGGCAGGTCTAATAAATGTTGTAATTTTGAAATAGTGATGCATGTAAAATATATCTTGGGATATCTATACTAGCTGTAATGTGATAGACGTGGGATCACAGGTGCTGCTAATCAACTATTTTTTTTTTTGCCTATGTGCAATGCCGAATTCAGTTAGAAGATACCTTGAGTCTATGGATTTAGGGTAAAAAATCCCTAAATTTTGAAAATGCCGAATTTCAGTTAGAAGATACCTTGAGTCTATGGATTTAGGGTAAAAAAACACCTCCCTTAGGCTCTGTCCAGGTAATCAGCCCAGTGGTCCAACTACCTGGAGTTGAGTGAGGTCTTACTCTATTCTTGTTAGTTACCCCTGATCCCAGTTACATGACCTATACTATATTTCTTTGGCCAAGCTTCCTAGATGCAGCCTTTGGGTTTCTGAGGAATATCCACCTGCACTGTCCCATTATGGTGCAGTCCCCACTTTTTGGGATAGTCATGTATGTTTTCTTGAATACCATCAAGGCCAGATACTAACCTTGACCTACCTTTAGTCTGAGTTTCTGGTGGTCATGACTTAACCACTGAAGATATATTCCCTCTCATCTTTTATTCCTAATAAGCATAGATAATAACTCAGATGCTAGGCCATTTCTTTTCTTGTCTTCCCAGGTAATGATCAGCCTCATTCTAAAGTAGTCTGCCTCTCAGAGGAATTGAGAAAAATAGTTCCCAGTAGGAATTAAGAAAATGTGATTGAGAGGAATGGATACTAACATTCTATAAAGAGGGAAAAATTGCTCCTGACACTATGGAAATTGGATGCTGTTGAGAAGAAAGAGTGTTATATATAACCAAAGTAATGGAGGAGACAGCCAAAAGATTTTAGGGAGAAATTGTAGCAAAAGCATAGTACCTGAACGTGTGGTCTCAAGTTTCCGTTCCAGGAGGATACCTGCAATACCGTGAATATCACTGAAATTTGCTGGGATGGGCTCATTATTGGAATGGAAATACATGTCTTTGTTAAAAACAATCCAATGTAAGATTTGAGAGCTGAAGAGTATATATCAGGAAGATATATATACTTGTTTGGCGCGAAGAGTAGTGACATTAGGGTAGAAACCACAAGGGACAATGCTAGGACTGAGGAATAGAAGAGATCTATCGATTATGCTGTATATCATTTGGTAAAGAGAATAAGGTTGTTATCCTCCTAATACAGACAGATTATAAAAGAGGCACAAAAATCAGATAAATGATGAAAGATTTCAGCTGTCTTAAATTCTGCTAGAGGCTTCTTTTCTCTGGAAAAGACCCGATTTGTGTGTGGAGTGGGGAGGGTCCATTGTTAAGTTCCTTGGCAGAAACAAAAGGAGAGGAAAGATTCCTTTGTTTTGAATTCTCATCAACAAGGAGGAAGAAATAAGTGAAGTGAAAGAGCCTCAAAGATTGTGGGAAAAGAAGCTATTTTTGAATCTTCTCAATGAAAAAAATGTTGAATATAATCAAACTGCTTCCTAGGGCAGGTATAATTTGAAGAGTGGAGAAGAAATACCATATTCTTTTTTTTTTTTTCATTTTTTTAAAAACAGTGTATTTTTAATGAGTTAAGCATACAGCTATTTCCGTTAGCTTCTATACACACGCTTGCAAACAATTGTCTTTTTTTTTTTAAATATGAAATTTATTGTCAAATTGGTTTCCATGCAACACCCAGTGCTCATCCCAACAGGTGCCCTCCTCAATGCCCGTCACCCACTTTCCCCTCTCCCACCCCCATCAATCCTCAGTTTATTCTCAGTTTTTAAGAGTCTCTTATGGTTTGGCTCCCTTCCTCTCTAACCTTTTTTTTCCCCTTCCCCTTCCCCATGGTCTTCTGTTAAGTTTCTCAGGATCCACATAAGAGTGAAACCATATGGTATCTGTCTTTCTCTGTATGGCTTATTTCACTTAGCATCACACTCTCCAGTTCCATCCACGTTGCTACAAAAGGCCAGATTTCATTCTTTCTCATTGCCAAGTAGTATTCCATTGTGTATATAAATTACAATTTCTTTATCCATTCATCAGTCGATGGACATTTAGGCTCTTTCCATAATTTGGCTATTGTTGAAAGTGCTGCTATAAACATTGGGGTACAACTGCCCCTATGCATCAGCACTCCTGTATCCCTTGGATAAATTCCTAGCAGTGCTATTGCTGGGTCATAGGGTAGGTCTATTCTTAATTTTTTGAGGAACCTCCACACTGTTTTCCAGAGTGGCTGCACCAGTTTGCATTCCCACCAAGAGTACAAGAGGGTTCCCGTTTCTCCACATCCTCTCCAGCATCTATAGTCTCCAAACAATTGTCTTAATGAAGAGCTCAGTTGAAGGATGCATTATATGTAGTGTAGTTTCAAAGAGGTAAGCATATGGCTATTCCCATGAAATACCATATTTTAATGATTCAGTGTCCCAATTAAAGTGGAAGCAAATCAGAGCTCTCTAAAACTTGAAATAGTGGGCTCAGCCAGCCAGGTGCCCCTCATATTTTTTTAATTGTGCTGAAATACAGATAACATTGACGATCTTAACAGTGTTTTTTTTTTTTTTAAGTTTATTTTGAGAGAGAGCGATAGCAGGGGAGGGACAGAGTGGGGGCAGGGGGGACACTCGCAAGCAGGCCCTGCACTGTAAGCACAGATCCTGATGTGGGGCTCCGTATCAGGAATGGTGAGATCATGACCCCAGCTGAAATCAAGAGTCAGATGCTTAACCTTAAGACTGAACCACCAGGCGCCCTGACAATTTTTTTTTTTTAATTTTTTTTTCAACATTTATATTTATTTTTGGGACAGAGAGAGACAGAGCATGAACGGGGGAGGGGCAGAGAGAGAGGGAGACACAGAATCAGAAATAGGCTCCAGGCTCTGAGCCATCAGCCCAGAGCCCGACGCGGGGCTCGAACTCACGGACCACGAGATCGTGACCTGGCTGAAGTCGGCACTTAACCGACTGCGCCACCCAGGCGCCCCCCTGACAATTTTTGAAAAATACTAAAAAATTTTTAAATTTATTTTTATTTATTTATTTAAAAAATTTTTAAATTCTTTTTTATTTGTTTATTTTTTAAATTTACATCCAAGTTGGTTAGCATATATAGTGTAACAATGATTTCAGGGGTGGATTCTTTAATGCCCCTTACCCATTTAGCCCATCCCCCGCTCCCACAACCCCTCCAGTAACCCTCTGTTTGTTCTCCATATTTAAGAGTCTCTTATGTTTTATCCCCCTCCCAGTTTTTATATTATTTTTGCTTCCCTACCCTTATGTTCACCTTTTTTTAGTCTTTATTTTGAAAGAGAGAGAGAGAGAGAGAGACAGAGTATGAGTGGGGGAGGGGCAGAGAAAGGGAAACAGAATCCAAAGCAGGCTCCGAGCTCTGAGCTGTCAGCACAGAGCCTGATGCAGGGCTCGAACCCATGTACCATGAGATCATGACCTGAGCCAAAGTCAGAGGCTTAACTGATTGAACCACCCAGGCGCCATGACAAGTTTTAAAAAATATTTAAAACAGTTTTTTAAAGTTTATTTATTTATTTTGAGAGAGAGAGTGTGCAAGGAGGGGCAGAGAGAGGGAGAGAGAAACTTCCAAGCAGGCTCCACACTGCTACCAAGGAGCCCGACGCGGAGCTCAAACTCAAGAACTGCTAGATCATGACCTGAGCTGAAATCAAGAGTCAGACACTTAACTGACTGAACTACCCAGGCATCCCTTGAGGATTTTTTTTTTTTTTTAAAGTAATCTCTACACCCAGCATGGGGCTCAAACTCACAACCCTGAGACCACGAGTCTCATGCTCCACAGACTGAGCGAGCCAGGTGCCCCAGACCCTCTTAACAATTTTAGGTGTACAATTGAGTAGTGTTAAGTACATTCACACTGTTGTGCAATCTTAACTCATATGTCTCCAGAACTCTTTTCATCTTGCAAAACTGTAACACTGTAGCCATTAACACTATTTCCCCCTTTCCACAGCCATTGGCAACCACGATTCCACTTTCTCTATGAATTTGGCTACTCTAGGTATTTCATTTAAATGGAATCATACAGTATTTGTCCTTTTGTTCCTGGCTTATTTCACTTAGCATGATGTTCCCAGGGTTCCTTCATGTTATAGCATGTGACAGAATTTCCTTTCTTTTTAAGGCTGAATAATATTTGACTATATGTGTATACCACATTGTGCTGATCCATTCATCCATCAACGGATATTTGGGTTAGTTCCATCTTTTGGCTATTTGTGAATAATAGCGCTGTGAACATGGTTGTACAATTATCTGCTTGTGTCCTTCCTTGCAATTCTTTAAAAAAAAAAACTTTTTTTTTTTTAATGTTTCTTTATTAGTTGAGAGACAGAGCATGAGCTGGGGAGGGGACGGAGAGAGAGGGGGAGTCACAGATTCTGAAGCAGGCTCCAGGCTCCGAGCTGTCAGCACAGAGCCTGACGCGAGGCTCGAACTCGTGAACCATGAGCTCATGACCTGAGCCGAAGTCGGCCGCTTAACCGACTGAGCCACCGAGGCGCCCCTTTCCTTGCAATTCTTTTCAAAGTATTTTATTTGAGGAATTATGTAGTCATCTCATTGTGAAGAACATCCAGAAAACAGCTTATATTTTTAAAAACAGCTTAAGAAAAAGATAAGTAAAGTGGGTAAAGGATGTGAACAAGTAATTCATAGAAAAGGGAATCAAAATGAATAGATGCTCAGCTTCCCTCATAAAAGGAAATGTAAATAAAATGTATATTTCACTTATCAGACTGACAAGTAACCAAAAATTTGATAGTATTCTGCGAAGGACAACGTTGTGATGATACTGGGACTTGCATACAGTGCTGGTAGGATTGTGAATTGGTGCAGTTCCTAAAAAGGGATATTTGTTATTAGCTCTCAACATTAAAAATGCTCTTCCCCTTTGATTCAGCAATACCCAGTTTGAGATTGTTTGCTACAGTTATTTTTGCACAGGTATAAAAAAATAATTGAGCAGGTTTAATTTTTGCAGTATTATTTATAATAGCAAAGACTTGGAAGTAACCTAAGTCCATCAGTTTGTGAAGACTGGTTATATAAATTATGGTATATGTATACAAATACTGTGTAGCCATAAAAAATGTAAAAGCTTCTGACATGGCTGTGGGTAAATTTCCAGGTTATATTATTAAATGAAAATGTAAGGAATAGAACCCCATATAGAGCATGGTATCATTTGTGTAAAGAAAGAAAAAAATATATCAGCTTGTATAAGCACAAAATGTGTGTGGAAGATACTATAAGATACTAATAAAACTGTTGCCAGTGGAAAGAGCTAATGACTAGCAGGAATGGAAGGGAAACTTTTAGTGTATTCCCTTTTATTCTTTTGAGTATCATCTATTTAAAAAGTTAAGTGAGAAGAGCACCTGGGTGGCTTAGTTGGGTAAGCATCCAACTTGGGCTCAGGTCATGATTTCATGGTTTGTGAGTGTGAGCTCCACTTGGGGCTCTGCGCTGACAGTGTGGAGCCTGCTTGGGATTCTCTCCCTTTCTCTCTTGCCCCTCCCTCCCTCCGTCTCTCTCTCTCTCTCTCTCTCTGTCTCTGTCTCTCTCTCCCTCTCACTCTCTCTCTCTCTCTCCCCCTTCAAAATGGTTAGGTAAACTTTAAAAAATAAAAGAAAAGGGGCACCTGGGTGACTTAGTTGGTTAAGCGTCCGACTTCGACCTAGGTCACAATCTTGCCATTCCCAAGTTCGAGCCCTGTGTTGGACTCTGTGCTGACAGCTCGAGGCCTGGAGCCTGCTTTCGATTCTGTGTTTCCCTCTCTCTCTCTCTGCCCCCTCCCACTCGTGCTCTGTCTCTCTCTCTCTCTCTTTCAAAAATAAATAAACTTTAAAAATTTTTTAAAGAAAAAAAATTAAGTGAGAAAGATGTATCTGGAAAAATATAAGGAGCATCCCTGAAATGAAGAAGAAACAGCATAACAATGACTTTCAGACGCTTGAATGGACCTCTTCAGAAAAATACTGGTAAGGTTGAGCCTCCAAATCAATTTGTGAAAAAATGGGAAGATAAGAAAAGAAGCTTCTAGGATTGATCTAGACTAAAAAGTAGTACAAATGCCTTGGGTGTAGTAATATACGGCTTTTAGTTTAAATCTTGAATATTTTGAAACATAGGAAACACCCAGATACTCGTTGCCTTTATTTAGCGATTGTTAACATTTTGCCACCTTTGCTTCATCTTTTGAAAATATATTTGATGTAGCATAGAGATGACAGAAAAATCACAGATTGACTCAATTTTTTATCTTTTGTCGTGTCTATGGAAAATGATTCCTGTCTTTAAAAAAAAAAGCCTGTTTAAAAGCATGTTGAAGATAAAAGGAGGTGGTATAGTGTTTGGCCATTTTGAATTAGCCTGCATTCCAAGAGAAATTACATGTAGTAATTTATGAAAGAACTGGGAAATACGATTGCAAAAATTCCTGTCCGTAATCTTTAAAGAGTAATGAACAAGGGGAAATAGAACCTCTAGGAAAGATTTTTGTGAACATCTAGAAAAGCAGTAATCCTAAGAAAGTAGGAAGAGTTGAGCGAGTCTTGCTAAATTTGCCTTTGTTTGTTTGTTTGGATTGCAATTCCCTGACAAGCCAGGGAAATTTGCAGAGAACAGTGCAGTATTTACTTTCTCTTTGATCATCATTATCTTCCTTCTCATACTCATTATTGTCAATAGAACAAATCACAAAGGAACAACTGTTCCTTCCAAAAATATTCATACAACTCAGAGGTGTTTAAGTTACCCATTCCTCTGATTGACAGTATATTCTGGGACTGACAGTTTATTTTGATTTCAGGGGAGCATTTCACAAAGTTCATGATGTTCTTGCATGTGAACTGGATAATAGGAGGGCTTATAACTGAAAAGTTTTACACACGATTTGTATGGGTTCTGTCTTTGGTCAAAGTCATATATCTAATACACACAGACACAGACACACACACACACACATACACATTTTGTTTCGATCTTACAAAAATTGCACAGGACAGAGCTGGGAGAGATAATTAATGTTGGAGTGTTCAATGTTCAGTATATATAAATGTAAAGTTCTGCATTTACATGAATAATGATGTGTTAAGTCCTGCTTCAATGATTAGTTGTACAAGGGGCACCTGCCTCTGTCAGTAGAGCGCACAACTCCTGATCTTGGGGTCGTGAGTTTTAGCCCCATGTTGGGTGTAGAGATTAGTTTAAAAAAATTACTTGTACAAGTATAGAATAGAGAAGACCTGACTTGAAAGTTCTTCATGGGAATTCATAAGACTTTATAGAAACAAGTAAAAAAGTAGATTTTCTTTTAGTGTCAGTGTTAGTATTTAACTTTGTTTTTGGATGGACAGTTTGGCCATGGCTTTCTCGAATCTTAAACATGTTTATTTACTTTGAATAATTGTCTCAAGAATTTTTCCCAGGGAAATACTTCAGGGGACATAAATAATTTAAAAACAAAACCATGTTTTTAGCTGTTTTTTTGGGGGGGGAGGGATAGAAATGATTAAGTAAATTGTGGATCTACAGGTCAACATTAAAGAGCTTAATATGATAATTCTGTGGCTGTATAGAAAAATGTTCATCTGTTAATAAAAGAAGTAGAATAGAAATTACGTATCTATTTCGCTTGTAAAAAATTCTATTTACATGTTAATGAAAATTGAAAAGGCATTTAAAACTAGTGAAAACTATTTTTTAGGATAATTATAGTTAAATTTAAACATTTAAATTTTTTTACATTTGAATTTTTATGTTAGAAATTATTTGAGTATAGTTGATATACAGTGGTACATTAGCTTCAGGTATACAACGTTGTGATTCAGTTTCTCTATACATTATGCTTTGCTCACCACAAGTGAAGCTATCATCTGTCACCATAGAACGTTGTTACAGTATCATGGACTGTATTCCCTATGCTGTGACTTTTCTTCCTGTGACTTACTCATTCCATAACTGGAAGCCTGTATCTCCTGTTTTGCCAATTCACCCCCACCCCATTCACCTCTGGCAAATATCAGCTCTGTATTTAAAGTTGATTCTGCTTTTTTTTGTTTATTCATTTGTTGTTGCTTTTAGATTCCACATATGAATGAAATCATATGATATTGGTCTTTCTCAGTCTGAATTATTTCACTTAGCATAAGACCCTCTAGGTCCATCTGTGTTGTTGCAAATGGCTCAAACTCATCCTTTTTTATGGCTGCAGAATATTCGTCTGACACACACACACACACACACACACACACACACACACCACTCTTCCTTATCCATTTGTCTATCAGTGGACACTTGAGTTGCTTCTACATCTTGGCTATTGGAAGTAATACTGCAATAAACACAGGACGCATACATCTTTTCAAACCGATACAGTGTTTTTATTTTCTTTAGGTAAATACCCAGTAGTGGAATTGCTGCGTCATATGGTATTTCTATTTTTAAGTTTTTGAGGGCCCTCCATACTGTTTTCCACAGTGGTTGCACCAATTTACATTCCCACCAACAGGGCACAAGGGTTTTGGGTTTTTTTTGTTTTGTTTTGTTTTGTTTTGTTTTGTTTTCCCTCCACATCCTCACCAACATCTGTTATTTCTGGTCTTTTTGGCACTAACCATTCTAACAGGTATAGAGGTTATATCTCATGGTGATTTTGATTTGCATTTCCTGGGTGATTAGTGATGTTGAGCATCCTTTCAATGTGTCTGTTGGCCATGTGTATGTCTTCTTTAGAAAAAATATTTCTTCAGGTTCTCCGCTCATTTTAATTGGATTATTTGTAGTTTTGGTGTTGAATTGTATAAATTCTTTATGTATTTTGGGTATTAATTCCTTATCCGATATATCATTTGCAAATATCTGCTCCTATTCAGTAGGTTGCCTTTTTGTTTTGTTGATTGTTTCCTTCATTGTACAAAAGCTCTTTATCTTGATGTAGTGCCAGTCGTTTATTTTTGCATTTGTTTCCCGCACGTCAGGAGACATATCTAGAAAAATGTTGCTAAGGCTGATGTCCAAGAAATTATTGCCTATGTTTTCTCCTAGGAGTTTGTGGTTTTAGGATTCATATTTAGGTTTTTAATCTATTTGAAGTTTACTGTTGTGTATGGTGTCAGAAAGTGATCCAGGTTTGTTCTCCTGCATGTAGCTCTCCTTTTTTCCCAGCACTGTTTATTGAAGAGACTGTCTTTTTCCATTGGGTAGTCTTGCCTCTTTTGTCATAAATTAATTGACCATACTGGTGCGGGTTTATTTCTGGGCTCTCCATTTTGTTCTATTTATTTGTCTAAATTTTGTGCCAGTACCATACTGTTTTGATTACTACAGCTTTGTCTATAACTTGAAATCCAGGATTGTGATGCCTCGGGCTTTGTTCTTTCTCAAGATTGGTTTGACTGTTTGGGGTCTTTTGTGGTTCCATACAGATTTTAGCATGAATTGTTCTAGTTCTGTGGAAACTACGATTGGTATTTTGATAAGGATTTCATTGAGTCTTAAACAGTTTTTCTTTATTTTTCTTTATTTATTTTTTTAACATTTATTTATTTTTGAGACAGAGAGAGACAGAGCATGAACGGGGGAGGGTCAGAGAGAGAGGGAGACACAGAATCCGAAGCAGGCTCCAGGCTCTGAGCCGTCAGCACAGAGCCCGACTCGGGGCTCTAACTCACGGACCGCGAGATCATGACCTGAGCCGAAGTCGGCCGCTTAACCGGCTGAGCTACCCAGGTGCCCCAAACAGTTTTTCTTTAATATCAAATCTAGTCAGTGTTCAAATTTTCAATATTCTCACAAGTGTTTACTTTAAAGTTACTTACACTTTTTTAAAAAATTAGGGTCCAAACGAAGTCCATATGTTGCAATTGGTTGTCTTCAGTGTTTTTAAATCTGTTTGTTCTCCCTCCGTGTCTTTCTTTTTCTTCTTGTGTTCTCCTTGTGTTGAAGAAACTAACTTGTTTGACGGTAGGGTTCCCCACTGTCTGGATTTTGGCTGACAGTGTCTCTTACATGTTCCTCAGTCTTCTGCTTTCCTGTGAAGTAGGAGGTGGATCTAGTTACCATTCCTGGATAGGACATACTTTTCACTCTGTCTCCCTTTAGGGCCTTCTCTTTAGTTTCATGGTTCTGTCTTTTCATTCGAGTGTAATGGTTTTTTTTTTTTTTTTAATGTTTATTCATTTTTTGAGAGTGAGAGACAGAATGTGAGGGGGAGGGACAGAGAGAGAGGGAGACACAGAATCTGAAGCAGGCTCCAGGCTCTGAACTGTTAGCACAGAGCCCGATGTGGGACTTGAACCCACAAACCATGAGATCATGATGTGAGCCAAAGTTGGGCTCTTAACCGACTGAGCCACCCAGGCGCCCCGAGTTTCACGGTTTTTTGTTTGTTTTGTTTTAGTAAGCTCTGTGTCCAATGTGGGGCTTGAACTCACGACCCCGAGATCAAGTGCTACATGTTCCACCAACTGAGCCAGGCAGGTGCCCCTAGAGTTTAATTTTTATTTATTGTTCATTGTATGTGTTGCTTCCTATATCTATGAATTTGTTTTTTTCTCCCATCCTCAAGAGATAACAATGCCCATATTGCCTGTTTTCTTGTCCTGTTCTCTATTACTTTTCTCCTCCTTTTTTGTTTTTTATTTTTTTATTTAATTTATTTTTTATTTTAGAGAGGAGTCGGAGCAGAGTGAGAGGGAGAAAGATAATCTCAAGCAGGCTCCGTGCACAGCATGGAGCTCTACACGGGGCTGATCTCACGACTATGAGATCATGACCTGAACCGAAATCAAAAGTCTGACACTTAACTGACTGAGCCACCCAGGCGCCCCTGTCCCCCTCTCTTCTATTCTCCTTTCCTTCCTATCCCCTTCAGTAGATGACAGAATAGACAAGTTATGTGATGTGAGCTAACTGGAGTTGAGCAACATTTAAAAAACATATTATTGGGGTGCCTGGGTGGCTCAGTTGGTTGAGTGTACGACTCTGTTTCAGCTCATGATCATGATGATGATCTCACAGTTTGTGGGTTCAAGCCCCACATCAGGCTCTGTGCTGATGGCATGGAATCTGCTTGGGATTTTCTCTCTCCCTCTCTCTGCCCCTCCCTTGCTCGTGTGTGCGCTCTCTTCTCTCTCTCTCTCTCTCTCTCTCTCTCAAAATAAACATTATTATCAAAATATAGTTAGAAAGTAAAGTAAAATGAAACTATGAGAATATGCCACATAAACCTATAGGTCCTTCTCTTCACCAAAATATGAAGACTAAATTGCAGGAGTGTTGACCTCAAGAATATCTCACTAAAGTGAAGGGGCGCCTGGGTGGCTCAGTGGGTTAAGCATCTGACTTTGGCTCAGGTCAGGATCTCGCAGGTCACAGGTTTGGGTGATGTGTTGAGCTGTGTGCCGACAGCTCAGAGCCTGGAACCTGCTTTAGATTCTGTGTCTCCCTCTCTGCCCCTCCCCCACTCGTGTGTGTGTGTGTGTGTGTGTGTGTGTGTGTGTGTGTGTGTGTGTCTATCTCAAAAAATAAACATTAAAGAAAAGGAATATCTCAATACATGAAAAAAACAAATTTTTAAGGACTTTATTAAGATCTTGTCAATTTTGTAATTTTCTTCCTAGATCTCCTCATATTTTGGATTCTGGCTATATTATCATGAATGACACGTTGACCTTAGATGTCATTGGTCGACGAGTTGAAGTTAATGGAGAACATGCAACAGTGCGTTTTTCTGGTGTTGTCCCTCCTGTGGCAGGTAAATTATAAGTGTGTGTGTGTGGTGTGTGTATTTATTTATTCTGGATTGTTTCTTTGTAGGCTTCTCTGTAGTGCTCCTTCCCACCCCCCCCCCCCATAGTGCTTTGTAACAACAAGAAACAATTTGTAGATGCTTCTTATATTCTTATATACCATTGTTTTGTTCGGGTAACAATATCCTGTGGTATCTATGGTTTTATTTCATTTTGCATTTATCTAATTATTTAGTGTTACTATTTTATATTAATTGAATGTTAAAATATCTTCTGAGTAAACTTAAAACAACTCATAATCTTGAATTTTCATACCCTACCCTCAAAAACTAAGAATTTTTTGGAAATTTCTTTTGTCATTAATCCACGTGTATATGTATTTAAAGTAGCTTAAATCGATATAAATACAATTTGTGATGTCTTCTTTCATTTATTATTTGGAATATATTTATGTTTCTATAGTATTATTTTCCTTACATTTTTTGTTAAGATATAATTGACATATAACATTATATTAGTTTCAGGTATACAAAACAATGATTTGATATCTGTATATATTGCAAAATGATCACCAAGTTAAGTCTAGTTAACATTCATCATCATACATACTAACAGAGTCTTTTTGGTGTGATAACTTTTTTTCTTTTTATATAATATCATTCTTGTATTCTTTTTTATTTTTTATTAACAATTTTTTTTTTAATGTTTATTCATTTTTGAGAGGGAGGGAGGAGGAGCAGAGAGAGAGGGAGACACAGAATCCAAAGCAGGTTCCAGGCTTTGAGCTGTCAGCACAGAGCCCGATGTGGGGCTCGAACTCATGAACTGTGAGATCATGACCTGAGCCGAAGTCGGACGCTTAACTGACTGAGCCACCCCTCATTCTCTTATTTTTAAATTTATTTATTATTATTTTTATTTTTTAATTTTAATTCCAGTATAGTTAGCATACATTGTTGTGTTGGTTTCAAGTATACAATGTAGTGATTCAGCAATTCTTTACATTTTTCCTGTGTTCATCAAGATAAGTGTACTCTTAGTCCCCTTTCACCCATTCACCCCCCGAACCCCACCTCCACTCTGATAACCATCAGATTGTTCTCTATAGTTAAGAGTCGGTTTCTTGGTTTGTCTCTTTTTTTTCCCCCTTTGATTCTTTTGTTTCTTAAATTCCACATATGAGTGAAATGATTTCTCTGACTTATTTTGCTTAGTATTATATTCTCTAGCTCCATCCATGTTGTTGCAAATGGCAAGATTTCATTCCTTTTTTTATTTTTGCCTTTTATATATGCCACATCTTTATCCATTCGTCAATCGGTGGACACATTGGCTGTTTCCATAATTTGACTATTATAAATAATGCTGCAGTAAATATAGGGGTGCATATGTCTTTTTGAATTAGTGTTTTCATATTCTTTGGATAAATACCTAGTCGTGCAATTACTGGATCAGGTGGTAATTTTATTTTTAATATTTTGAGGAACCCCCATACTGTTTTCTACAATGGCTGCACTGGTTTACATTCTCACCAGGAGTGCACGAGGGTTCCTTTTTCTTCACATCCTTACCAACACTTTCTGTTTCTTGTGTTTTGGATTTTAGCCATTGTGACAGGTGTCAGATAATATTGTAATTTTGATTTGCATTTCCCTGATGATGAGTAATATTGAGCATCTTTTCATGTGTCTATTGGCTATTGGTATATCTTCTTTGGAGAAAAGTCTATTCATGTCTTCTGCCCATTTTTAATCGAATTAATTTGTTTTTTTGTATATGTTGAGTTTTGTAAGTTCTTTATATATTTTAGATACTAACCATTTATCGGATATGTCATTTGCAAATATCTTCTTCCATTCCTTAGGTTGCCTTTTAGTTTGGTTGATTGTTTCCTTTGCTGTGCAGTTTTTTTTTCCAAAATTATTTTGTTAAGTAATTTCTAGCCCCCAATGTGGGGCTGGAACTTAAAACCCCTAAGATCAAGAGTTGCATACCCCACTGACTGAGCCAGCCAGGTGCCCCTGTGATGTCGTCTAAACAAAAGTTTCACCTGACCCTGTGGGCAATTCTGAAGATAGATAGGGGGCCCTTCAGAGATTTTCCTAGTTGAGATGAGGGGCTGGGCTTTTACATCTGTGATGATCCATCACTGGATCCTGGTATGTGGAAGGGTGTATGTGCTTGTGCAAGGCACTTTTTTTTTTTTTAGTTCTAAAAGTGGGCCCATAGTTGAGGGCTAATTGCTAGAAGCTAGTATTCCCAGCAGCTGATGAGAATAAGGCTCTGTTTGTAAAGGCAGCTCGGAGTAGTCAATCTCAAATCTAATAATACAGATGGAAGCTATTTCATGGTAATTTAGTGAATATGAAGTAGTACATATTTTCATTTATTAAATTGCCTGTGAGTTTGACACTTCCTTCGTGTATGTATTATCAGGCAGTTTTTTACCTGAAATTATAATTGTGCAAAGAGGGAGCTATTCTTTATTTACTCTATTAATTATCTGATTGTATGAGGGCATTCTCTATTATTTTACCTCAAAGATGCTACTTTGGGATTTTATGTATGCATGTATTTTATTTTATTTTATTTTATTTATTTATTTATTTATTTATTTATTTATTTATTTTACAAATTTGTGGGGGGAGGCACCTGTGTGGCTCAGTTGGTTAAGCATCTGACTTTGGCTCAGGTCATGATCTCACGGCTCGTGGGTTCTGAGCTCTGCATCGGGCTCTGTGCTGACAGCTCTGAGCCTGGAGCCTGCTTTGGATTCTGTGTCTCCCTCTCTCTGCCCCTGCCTTACTGCACTTGGTCTCTCTCTCTCTCTCTCTCTCTCTGTCTCTCAAAAATAAGTAAACATTAAAAAAATAAAAATAATTTTTTTTAATGTTTATTTATTTGTTTTAAGACAGAGAGAACGCAAATGGGGGCAGGGCAGAGAGAGAGAGAGGGAGACAGCGAATCCCAAACAGACTCTGCACTGTCAGCACAGAGCCGACATGAGGCTCGAACTCATGAGACCTCTGAGATCATGACCTGAGTTGGGTCGGAAGCAAGAGTCAGACGCTTAGCCAACTGAGCCACCCAGGTGCCCCTAAGATTTCTTTTCGAAGTCATCAGGTGGAATTGGTACAAAGATAGGAGAAATCGAATGCAGATTTAGTAATTACCCCTCGTGTTACTTCAGTATGTGTTATAACTAAACGAGTTAAGATGTTTAAGCACTTGGATCAGTTACGGGTGCATAGTGTTAACTACTGTTGTAGATAAACATTTTAAAAATTTACTTAAAAAAGAAATAGAGCGGTTCTAATGTTTTGCAAATGGCTTGGGGATGGAAATGTAATTTCCTGAGATAGCATCATATGCAGATTTTAAAACACGTTTATTTTAAGTAAAGATGATGTGCCGTGGTGGGCAGAATAATGCTCCCTCCCCTCAAACAAGGATATCTCAGGACCTGGGAGCATTATTCAGTTTCGTGGCAAGGGAGAATTGGGGTAGCAGGTGGAATTAAGGTTGCTAATCAGTTGACTTTAAGATAGGGAGATTGTCACGTGGGCTCAGTGTAATCCCAAGGATCCTTGGAAGTAGAAGTGGAAGAAGGCAGTGCCGGCACTTGTCGTGATGTGAGAAAGTTTCAGCCGGCCATTGTGGGTTTTGAAGATGGAAGGGAGGCAGGAAGTTTAAGAACGAGTGCAGCCTCTAGAAGCTGGAAAAGGCAAGGTAGCAGCTTTTCCTCTAGAGCCTCCAGAGGGGAAGACAGCTTTGCAGCACCTTGACTTTAGTCCAGTGAGACTCTCATCAGGCTTCTGACCTCCAAAACTGTAAGATAATAACTTTGTGCAGTTGTATAGTAGCAGTAGGAAACTGATATATCCTAGCTTATTGTGTGAGGTATTTTATTTAAAAATTTTTCTTTTTAATGTTTATATATTTTTTGAGAGACAAAGTGTGAGTTGGGTAGGGGGAGAGGGACACAGAATCCGAAGCAGGCTCTAGGCTCTGAGCCGTCAGCACAGAGCCCAACACGGGGCTCGAACTCACAAAAGGTGAGATCACGACCTGAGCCGAAGTCGGATGCTTCACCGACTGAGCCACCCAGGTGCCCCTGTGTGAGGTATTTTAAAAGTGTCCCTAGTGGGGCGCCTGGGTGGCTCAGTCGGTGAAGCATCAGACTTCGACTCAGGTCGTGATCTTGCGGTCCGTGAGTTCGAGCCCAACATCGGGCTCTGTGCTGACAGCTCAGAACCTGGAGCTTGCCTCTGATTTTGTGTCTCCCTCTCTCTCTGACCCTTCCCCCATTCATGCTCTGTCTCTCTCTGTCTCAAAAATAAATAAACGTTAAAAAAATTTTTTTTAATAAAAAAAAGTGTCCCTAGTGATGTTAAACACTAATGTTAGAACTGTGTTTGAAGAGTCTGATTAAAATGGTTTCATGAAATAACGGGAGTGAGGAAGCACTTTTTCTAAATTAATTCATATCATGTGATTTAAAGTGATAATGTAACTGATTTAATTAATGAAATACTGTAAGTAGACCTTTGATTAATATACAGCTGTGTGCTTAAAAATTATTACTGGATATTCTCATATCCATATACTTGGAGTTGCTTACATCAATCCTGATGTACATTGTATTTTTATTTCCTCCTGGGCAATTGTCTTCATGGTTCTTTGCCCTTAGATATTGTTTTATGTTTTATCGTAACTGAAATCTGGCATTACTGCCTATCTATATGCAGTGACTAAATTAAATAGCCCTACAGTATTTTGGGTTCGATTTATCCCAAACTAACAATGTTAACTTTAAACAAAAAAGCAGAAATATATTTCTTCTAAGTTCTTATGGAGGCGTTTTGTATTTGTCACTCAGTTTATTGATCCTAAGTAGGGATTGAAATGCATTGCCACCTACTGAAACAGAAATCCGAATTCATCAAGGAACAGCGACTCACAGCTGAGTTAGAAAAGTTAGAAGTCAGCTTTTGGGCTTTTTAGTATTTTTCTCTACTCCTCACATCTTTTTACCAAAACCTGCATACCAATTTCTGGTCCCCCAGGTTCCAGCTTCTGGCCTGAACTCTCCAAGGGGCTGATTCTACCCTGCACATCTCTGCGGCTCATTGGAAGAGTTCTAGCAGACTTTTTTTTTCCTTGCGTTTAGAGGACTATTGTAATTTTCCATGATGAACAAGGGAGATTTTTGTTTACATCTTAGATGGTGTTGTTATTAAAATACTATATAACAAGGTTTTCTTATAGTGTCATTGGGTAAATAGTGCTAATTAATCTTCTGGGCCATTATTGAAACCGTGTTGCTACTTTTTAAAAAATATTAAAATAATACATGAACCTGTTAACACCTAGTGCTTAAAGGCTCATGATGAAAAGCAGGAGTGTCCAGCTGTAGGTGTTTTTTTCACTGTTGTAGGTGTTTTCTTAAACAAGCCTATTTGATTGAGGTCACATGTACCTCTTCAGTTATGTTTTCTTCTAAGATTATCTTTGATAGTTGTTACCCTTCCATTTTTCTTGCCTTTTCTTTCTGGCACTCCTGTTGGTTGGATATGGGATTTCCTAGATTGATCCTCTGTTCCTTTTATTCTTCCTTGCAATTTATTCGTTGAAAATACTGTGTTTGTCTTCTAAAATTTCCCATGTTCTGGGTTCTTCTGATTACATCCACATGATATCATTAACATGTTTTTCTGTCTTTGTTGCCTATAAATTGGTAGTTATATAGGCTTTATTAAATTCAGGTTTGGTATCTCTCTCTATTTTTTTTTACAAATACTCTGTAAGTGTTGTGTACTTCAGTCAGGCACATAACGTCTGCTTGTATCTCTTTTTGTGATGTTCTTTTTTTTTTTTTTTTTTTAACATTTATTTATTTTTGAGACAATGCGAGAGACAAAGTGCAAGCAGCGGAGGGGCAGACAGAGGGAGACACTGAATCCTAAGTGGGCTCCAGGCTCTGAGCTATCAACCCAGAGCCCGACATGGGGCTCGAACCCACGAACCATGAGATCATGACCTGAGCTGAAGTCGGACGCTTAACCGACAGAGCCACTCAGGCGCCCCTGTTATTTTTTTTTTTTATTTTAATTTTTTATTAAATTAAAAATTTTTTTTCAACGTCTGTTCATTTTTGAGAGACAGACACAGAGCATGAGTGCGGGAGGGGCAGAGAGAGAGAGGGAGACACAGAATCCAAAACAGGCTCCAGGCTCTGAGCTGTCAGCACAGAGCCTGATGCAGGGCTCGAACTCAGGAACCATGAGATCATGACCTGAGCCGAAGTTGGACGCTTAACCGACTGAGCCACCCAGGTGCTCCTGTGATGTTATTTCTTGATGACCGTTGTTTATAGTGGTCATTTGGGGATTGTCAAAAGGTGAAATTCTAATAATTTTCTTTATCATTCCTTTGGTCAATGAAATAGCTGGGCAACTTATATTGTGGAGAATGTCCCTGTGTCAATTACTTGCTTTACAAAGTAATTGGATGATTGAAAGTAGGAGAAATGTTTGATTTTTTTCCTCTTATTTATTAGTCTTCATAATGAATTGATTCACTTAGAAGACCTATGAAAGATTTTTAAAATCTTTATAAAATCATGGGTTTAAACATATTTGATATGGTTTAGTCCATTGCTGTCCTCCTTATTGATGCTCGAAGTGTCCCATATTTGGCCTGAAGGAACCCCTTCAAATTGACTCCTGAGTACTTTTGATGTGACCCAGTGGTTTCTGATAGCTTCCTTCCTGATATGATAAGGAAGCTATCAGATGTGCAGGGTGTTCATCTTACATATTTTTGGTCCCACGTCACAATCAGCCATTTCTCCAAGGGCCTGATTTTTTTTTTTTTTTTTTAAGTAGGAAATAACATTTGTAGGCCACAATCTGAGTTACTGCAGTGCTCATTGCTATTGGGTCGGTCGTCGTTTCTAGGCCATTTTTAGTTGACAGGGCTGCTACATTGAGTTAATTCCTAAAAGTAGAATAGATTTAAGGAGGATATGTGTATTTTTTATTACTTCCTTTAAAAGTTTCAAACATCCCGCAGAGAATAGTATAAGGAACACCTGTATACACTTGTGATGTCAATTTAACATTGCTGATATTTTGCCTTATTTACTACATTTCTTTTCATTTTTTGCTTAAGCACTTTATTTTTTTATTTTATTTTATGGTTTTATTTATTTATTTATTTATTTATTTATTTATTTATTTATTTTACTTTTGAGAGAGCGCTCGTGCATGCGTGTGAGCAGGGGAGGGGCAGAGAGAGGGAGACACAGAATCCGAAGCAGGCTCTAGGCTCTGAGCTGTCAGCACAGAGCCTGACGCGGGGCTTGAACCCACGTACCATGAGATCATGACCTGAGTCAAAGTCAGACGCTTAACCAACTGAGCCACACAGGAGCCCCGTTTTTTGCTTTTTGCTTTTTTATATCCATGTTACATACAGTACAATAATGATTTCAGGAGTAGAATCCAGTGATTCATCCCCTAGATATAACACCTAGTGCTCATCCCAACAAGTGTCTTCCTTAATGCCCCTTGCCAATTTAGCCTATCCTCCCTCCCACAACTCCTCCAGCAGCCCTCAGTTCTTATTTAAGAGTCTCTTATGTTTTGTCTCCCTCCCTGTTTTTATATTATTTTTGCTTCCCTTCCCTTATGTTCATCTGTTTCGTATCTTAAATTCCACGAGTGAAGTCATATGATACTTGTTTTTCTCTGATTGGCCAATTTCACGTAGCATAATACACACTCTAGTTCCATCCACATAGTTGCAAATGGCAAGATTTCGTTCTTTTGATTGCCGAGTAATATTCCATTGTGTGTATATATATCCACATCTTCTGTATCCATTCAGCTGTCGATGGACATTTGGGCTCTTTCCGTACTTGGACTATAGATAGGCGTATGTGTGTTTAAATGTGGTGATGACAGGATATGTTTTCATGTTCTGGGAGTTGATGGAAGAAATGGCTAAAGTATTTGACATAACTGTTGTCTAGAAGAACATTCAAACATTACGTTAAAACCAATTTGTGGTCTCAGACACGTAATAGTATTCAGATGAAAAATTGTGAATAGTGTAATTTAAATAGGTAATGCATTTAATTATTTCAGGGTGCTTTTTATAGATTATTACTGGGATGTAGCCCTGCTTAAAATTATAAGCAGGGCTTATAATTTTATTATAGGAGTAATAGGCATTCAGTAATTTATAACTTCAAGTATTTTAGGCCCCCCGGTCATCTTTTCCATATTTATAGATACAAACAATTTGGTACTCAGTCATATACTTGGTTGAGGCTTTGGACAGCTGTGGGGTTGCTTCCTGAGAGAGAATTCCTGCTCCTGAAAGTTAGTGGTATTTCTATAGCCCACAATTATACTGAAGTGGATGGCCCTCTACTTTAGAGGGTTGTTAGAGGATTCAGTGAATCAAAAAAAAAAAAAAAAAAAAAAAAAAAAAAAAAAATATATATATATATATATATATATATATATATATATATATATATATAAAACATTTAGAACTGTGCCTGACAGGAAGTAAGAACTTTTTCAATGTTAAAGATGATTGTTTTTGCTGTTATTGTTGTGATTTAGAAAGAAAAAGTATTCCTTTCTCAGAACACTTCATTTCCATGTATAGGAAAATCATCATAGAATATTGATTTTTGTTAGAGTTAGAGGACTCGTTGTCCTCTGTCAGGAAACTGATGTAATGAATATAAAAACCTGTAATTTATGTATGGCCTTAGAGCCAGAAAGTATGGTCTTTAATACATTAAACCATTATGCTTATCAACCATGTGCCTTGTATTTAGATTGGCACTATGTAATACCTTCACCTCAGTTTAAGTGACTTCAGTTTGGAGTTGCTGTCCTTTCACTGTAATTAGAAACCTAGCTGAGATCACCTCTGTTGAGAAAGGGAAGTCTAATGCAGTGTGCCTGGGGAACTTGTTGAAAATACAAATTCTCAGATTCTGCTTTCAGAGATTCTAATTAAGTAGGTTGGAGTTAGGGCTTAGGACTCTTCTTCTTCTTTTTTTTTTTTTTTTTTTTAGAAGAGAGATAGGGGGCACAAATGAGCGAGAGGCAGAGAAAGAGAGAATCCCGGGGGAGGGGGGGGCGGGTAGAGAGACAGAGAGACAGAGAAGCGGAGCTTACTGGGAGCAGGGCTCGAGCCCACCAGCCGTGAGATCATGCCCTGAGGCAAAGTCAGATGCTTAAAGACTGAGCCACCTAGGTGCCCAGGACTCATTTTTAACTTGCTCCCTAGATGATTCTGATGCCCCACTTTGGAACGGTTCCGTTTTTATTCCTTAGGATGCACTAATATACAGGTGGAAAATGAGATCCTCAGAAAGCAAAATAAACCTGTATGCTTTTCTGTAACTGCCTTTACAAAACTAAGCTTTCTATCCTGAAGCTCGAATTAAAAAATAACCACTTGTGCAACACCAGTGAAAATGTTATAAAGCTGTTACCAAGTGGGGTGTGACCGTCATTATCTTATTTGATGCTCCTTATACAAGTACCGCTGTGACAATTTACAGTTAGCTTAGGGACAGGGAAAAATGGTTTTCTTTTAATGAACGGATGTTTCTACTACTGGTCAAGAGAACTGCACCTTTTTCTTGCTGTAAGGAAGCTCCGAGCAACGTTTTGTACTACATTGCTATTTTTTCGATGATTCTCTGCTTTTTAAATGTTTATTCCCCACTTCCCCTGCCCTTCTTGGTTAGTGGCTTTTGATCTTCCAGTACCTAGTTTTCTTTTCCCTGATTTTTAAAAATTAATTAATTTTTAAAGTTTACATCCAAGTTAGTTAGCATCTAGTGCAACAATGATTTCAGAAGTAGATTCCAGTGAATCATCCCCTATGTTTAACACCCAGTACTCATCCTAGCCAGTGTCTTTCTTTAAAATTTTTTTTTTTTTAAGTTTGTTTATTTTTGACAAAGACAGAGTGCGAGCAGGAGCTGGGGAGGGGCAGAGAGAGAGGGAGACACAGAATTTGAAGCAGGCTCCAGGCTCCAAGCTGTCAGCACAGAGCCTGATGCGGGGCTCGAACTCACGAACTGTGAGATCATGACCTGGGCTGAAGTCGGACACTTAACCGACTGAGCCACCCAGGCGCCACCCAACAAGTGTCTTTCTTAATGCCCCTTACCCATTTAGTCCATTCTCCCTCCTATCACCCCTCCAGCAACACTCATTTCTCTATATTTAAGAGGCTCTTATGTTTTGTCCCCTCCCTGTTTTTATATTATTTTTGCTTCCATTCCCTTATGTTCATCTGTTTTGTATCTTAAATCACACATGAGTGAAGTCCTATGATATTTGTTTTTCTCTAATTTTCACTTAGCATGATGCCCTCTAGTTCCATTCATGTAGTTGCAAATGGCAGGATTTCATTCTTTTTGATTGTCTAGTAATACTACTTTGTGTGTGTCTGTCTGTGTGTGTGTGTGTATATACACACACACACACACACACACAGACAGACACACACACATATCCATTCATTTGTCTATGAACATTTGGTCTCTTTCTATATTTTGGCTATTGTCGATAGTGCTGCTATAAACATTGGGGTGCATATTTCAAAGCAGCACACCTGCATCCCTTGGATAAATACCTAGTCATGCAATTGCCGGGTCGTAGGGTAGCTCTATTTTTATTTTTTTGAGGAACCTCCATACTGTTTTCCAGAATGGCTGCCTCAGTTTGCATTCCCACCAGGAGTACAAAAGAGATCCTGTTTTTCTGCATCCTTGCCAACATCTGTTGTTGCCTGAGTTGTTGATTTTAGCCATTCTGACAGGTGTGAGGTGGTATCGCGTTGTTGTTTTGGTTTGTATTTCCCTGATGATGAGTGATGTTGAGCATTTTTCCATGTGTCTGTTAGCCATCTGGATGTCTTCTTTGGAGAATTGTCTATTCATGTCTTTTACCCATTTCTTCACTGGATTGTTTTTTGGGTGTTGAGTTCTTTATAGGTTTTGGATACTAACCCTTTATCTGATATGTCATTTGCAAATATCTTCTTCCATTCCATTGGTTGCCTTTTAGTTTTGCTGATTGTTTCCTTCGCTGTGCAGAAGCTTTTTATTTTGATGAGGTCCCTCTAGTTCATTTTTGCTTTTGTTGCCCTTGCCTCCAGAAACGTGTTGAGTAAGAAGGTGCTGTGGCCAAGATCAAAAGGGGGTTTGCCTGCTTTCTCTTCTAGGATTTTGATGGCTTCCTGTCTTATATGTAGGTCTTTCATCCATTTTGAGTTTATTTTTGTGTATAATGTAAGAAAGTGGTCCAGGTTCATCTTCTGCATGTTGCTGACCAGTTTTCCCAGCACCATTTGCTAAAGAGACTGTCTTTGTTCCATTGGTCATTCTTTCTTGCTTTGTCAAAGATTAGTTGGCCTTATGTTTGTGGGTCCATTTCTGGGTTCTCTATTCTGTTCCATTGATCCGAGTGTCTGTTTTTGTGCCAGCACCATACTGTCATGATGATTACAGCTTTGTAATACATCTTAAAGTCTGGGATTGTGATGCCTCCAGCTTTGGATTTCTTTTTCAGGATTGCTTTGGCTATTCGGGGTCTTTTCTGGTTCCGTACAAATTTTAGGATTGTTTTTTCTAGTTCTGTGAAGAATGCTGGTGTTATTTTGATAGGGATTGCATTGAATATGAAGATTGCTTTGGGTAGTATCAACATTTTAACAATATTCTTCTAATCCAGGATCATGGAATATTTTTCCTGTTTTTGTGTGTGTGTCTTCTTCAATTTTTTTCGTAAGCTTCCTATAGTTTTCAGTGTATAGATTTTTCACATCTCTGGTTAGGTGTATTCCTAGATATTTTATGGTTTTCGACACAATTGTAAATGGGATTGATTCCTTGATTTCTCTTTCTGTTGCTTCATTATTGGTGTATAAGAATGCAACCGATTTCTGTGCATTGATTTTATGTCCTGGGACTTTGCTGAATTCATGGAACAGTTCTAGCAGTTTTTTGCTGGAATCTTTTGGGTTTTCCATATAGCGTATCATGTCATCTGCGAAGAGTGAAAGTTTGACCTACTCATGGCCGATTTGGACGCCTTTTATTCCTTTGTGTTGCCTGATTGCTGAGGCTAAGACTTCAATACTATGTTGAATAACAGTGGCGAGAGTGGACATCCATGTAGTGTTCCTGACCTTAGGGAGAAAGCTCTGTTTTCCCCATTGAGGATGATATTAGTGGTGAGTCTTTCATATATGGCTTTTATGATCTTGAGATATGATCCTTCTATCCCTACTTTATTGAGGGTTTTTATCAAGAAAGGATGCTGTATTTTGTCAAATGCTTTCTCTGAATCTATTGAGAGGGTCATGTGGTTCTTGTCCTTTCTTTTATTAACGTGATGTGTTGCATTGATTGTTTTGTGGATATTGAATCAGCCCTGTATCCCAGGTATAAATCCCACTTGGTTGTGGTGAATAATTCTTTTAATGTATTGTTGGATCCGGTTGGCTAGTATCTTGTTGAGGATTTTTGCATCCATGTTCATCAGAGAAATTGGTCTATAGTTCTCCTTTTTAGTGGGGTCTCTGGTTTTGGAATCAAGGTAATTCTGGCCTTGTAGAATGTGTTTGGAAGTTTTCCTTCCATTTCTATTTTTTGGAACAACTTGAAAAGAATAGGTGTTAACTCTTCTTTAAATGTTTGGTAGAATTCCCCTGGAAAGCCATCCAGCCCTGGACTCTTGTTTTTGGGGAGATTTTTTTATTACTAATTCAATTTCTTTACTGGATATGGATCTGCTCAAGTTTTCTATTTCTTCCTGTTTCAATTTTGGTAGCTTATATGTTTCTAGGAATTTGTCCATTTCTTCCAGATTGCCCATTTTATTGGTGTATAATTGCTCATAATATTCTCTTATTATTGTTTGTATTTTTGTGTTGGTTGTGATCTCTCCTCTTTGATTCTTGGCTTTATTTATTTGGGTCCTTTCCTTTTTCTTTTTGATCAAAGTGGCTAGGGGTTTATCAGTTTTGTTAATTCTTTCAAAGAACTAGCTCCTGGTTTCATTGATCTGTTTTACTGTTGTTTTGGTTTCGATAGCAGTGATTTCTGCTCTAATCTTTGTTATTTCCTATCTTCTGCTGGTTTTGGGTTTTATTTGCTGTTCTTTTTCCAGCTCTTTAAGGTGTAAGGTTAGATTGTGTATTTGAGATCTTCCTTCTTTAGGAAGACCTAGATTGCTATATACTTCCCTATTATGACCCAGAGGTTTTGGGCTGTGGTGTTATTGTTTTCATTGACTTCCATGTACTTTTTTTTTTTTTTAATGTTTATTTTATTTTGTGAGAGAACATGAGCAGAGGAGGGCAGGGAGAGAGAGAGAGACACAGAATCCGAAGCAGGCTTCAGGCAAGCTGTCATCACACAGCCCATTGTGGGGCTTGAACCCATGAACTGTGAGATCATGACCTGAGCCGAAGTTGGACGCTCAACCAACTGAGCCACCCAGGCGCCCCTACTTCCATGTACTTTTTAAATTTCCTCTTTAACTTTTTTGTTAGCCCATTCATTCTTTAGTAGGATGTTATTCAGTCTCCAAGTATTTGTTATCTTTCCAAATTTTTTCTTGTGGCTTATTTCAAGTTTATAGCATTATGGTCTCAAAATATGCACATTACGATCTCGATCTTTTTGTACTTGTTGAGGGCTGATTTGTGTCCCAGTATGTGATGTCTTCTGGAGAATATTCCATGTCCACTCAAGAAGAATGTGTATTCTGCTGCTTTAGGATGAAATGTTCTGAATATATCGGTTAAGTCCATCTGTCATTTAAAGCCATTGTTTCCTTGTTGATTTTCTGTTTAGATGATCTCTCCATTGTTGTAAGTGAGGTGTTGAAGTCCCCTACTATTATGGTATTATCAACGAGTTTGTTTATGCTTGTGATTAATTTGTATATTTGGGTGCCCTCATGTTTGGAGCATAAATGTTTATAAATTGTTAGATCTTCTTGGTGGAACACCCTTTAATTATGATATAATGACCTTCTTCATCTCTTGTTACAGTCTTTATTTTAAAATCTAGATTGTGTGGGGCGCCTGGGTGGCTCAGTCGGTTGAGCATCTGACTTTGGCTCAGGTCATGATCTCACAGCTTGTGAGTTCGAGCCCCACGTTGGGCTCTGTGCTGACAGCTCAGAGCCTGGAGCCTGTTTCAGATACTTTGTCTCCCTTTCTCTGACCCTCCCCTGTTCATGCTCTGTCTCTCTCTGTCTCAAAAATAAATACACATTAAAAAATTTAAAATCTAGATTGTGTGTTATAAGTATGACTACTCTGGCTTTCTTTTGGCAACCATTAGCATGGTAGATGGTTCTCCATATCCTCCTTACTTTCAATCTGAAGGTGTCTTTAGGTCTAAAATGGGTCTCTTGTAAACAGCATATAGATGGATCTTGTTTTCTTATCCGTTATGTTACCCTATGTCTTTTGATTGGAGCGTTTAGTCTATTGATGTTTAGAGTGAGTACTGAAAGATATGAATTAATTGCCATTATGTTGCCTGTAGAGTTAGAGTTTCTGGTGGTATTCCCTGGTCCTTTCAAGTCTTTGTTGCTTTTGGTCTGTTTGTTGTTTGTCTTTTCTCACCACAGAGAGTCCCCCTTAAAATTTCTTGCAGGGCTGGTTTAGTGGTCACAAACTCCTTTAGTTTTTGTTTGAGAAACTTTTTATTTCTCCTCCTATTTTGAATGACAGCCTTGCTGGATAAAGAATTCTTGGCTGCATGTTTTTCTGGTTCAGCACATTGAATATATCCTGCCACTGCTTTCTGGCCTGCCAAGTTTCTGTGGATAGGTCTGCTGTGAACATGATCTGTCTTCCCTTTTGAGTAAAGGACTTTTTTCCCCTTGCTGCTTTCATGATTCTTCCTTGCCTGAGTATTTTGTGAATTTGAGTATGACATGCCTTGTTGATGGTCGGTTTTTGTTGGATCTAATGGGAGTCCCCTGTGCTTCCTGGATTTTGATGTCTGCGTCTTTCCCCAGGTTAGGAAATTTTTCCGCTATGATTTGCTCATGTAAACCTTCTACCCCTTTTTCTCTCTCTCCATCTTCTGGGACCCCTATGATTCAGATGTTATTCCTTTTTAGTAAGTCACTGAATTCTCTAATTTTTATATCGTGCTCTTTTGCCTTGGTCTCCCTCCTTTTTTCTGCTACATTATTCTCCATAAATTTGTCCTCTATATCACTGATTGGCGGCTGCTCTGTTTCATCCATCCTTCTGTGGCATCCATTTGAGATTGCAGCTCAGTTATAGCATTTTTTATTTCATCCAGACTAGCTTTTATTTCTTTTATCACTGCAGAAAGTGATTGTAATCCATTTTCAACCCCAGCCAGTATTATCATTGTGATTTTAAATTCTGGTTCAGATATCTTGCTTGTATCTGTTTTATCTGTTGATTAAGTCCCTGGCTGTCATTTCTTCCTGTTTTTTCTTTTGGGGTGGATTCCTTTGTTTCTTCATTTTGAAGAAAGAAAAGGAAAAAAGTAAAAAAATAAATAAAAATTTAAAAATTAAAAACACACAAAAAATCAAAGGATGCTAGATCCTAGGTGTGTTTTGGTCTGGTTGTTGAAAGAAGCTTGATAGATTAGACAAAAAAGGGAAAGAAAAGAAAAAAAAAAGGAAAACATTTGAAAATTTGAAAAAAAGAATAAAATAAACTGAATGTAAAATAGAATTTTAAAAATTTACAAAAAAGTAAAAATTTAAGAATCATTTTTATAAAAACAAAAAATAAAAATTAAATATTTTCTTTCTGTATTGAAGAATAAGAAAAGAAAAAATAACAGATGGACTAGCAAACAGAATGAAATAGGATTGAAATTACATGCAGTTTCCCCTAGAAGTCAAACTATGAAGTACTTTATAGTCTGTAAACTAAGCAGGCGGAGAGACTGATGTTCTATAGAGCGCGATTGGCGCAGTTGGCCAAGGCTTGGTGTAACGGCTCCATTCTCCACTAGATGGTGCTGCTTAATTTACTGGGGTGTATCGTTGTGGCGTGAGTAGGCGTGTATGTGCATGCGCCGCGAGGGGTGAAAATGGCGTCACCCAGCTAGCCAGGCTCTAGTATCAGAACTCTGTGCTTTCCATGACCGGCAATCAAGTGTCCTTCCATTGTCTCCAGCTTCCATCCTCTCCCTGCTTCTGCGTTGTCTGTGACCAAGCCATCAGGCTGCCAGACATCACCTCCCTCCTGAATTTTGTCTCAGATGGGGCTGTGTTTCCCATCCCCTCACTTTCTGAGGGACTGTGGCCTTGACCTGCTCAGACCCTCTGGGGAAGGGTCTCACGGAACAGTGGCTGGGTGCCCGCCTGCGCCAGAAAAAGTTCGCACGATTGTGTAGCCTCAGTGTTTCAGAGATTATGGTAAATCACAACACACATCTGGTGCCAGGCTTCACCTCTGATGTCCTTGTTCCAACACCAGCGAATGTGGTTGATCTCTGGGGTCCACTGGGACCTTTGCCAGTGGGAAGACCACACAGCTTGTACCAAATGTCCTCCCTGCAGGGGAACCGCCTCTCCCCATGTGGTTGAAGGACCCCTCAAACCTCACGCTCTGCTGTGGATTCGCCCTTCCCACCAGAGCACCACCAGGTATCAAGCTGCGGAGTTTCAGACTCTGCACTCCCTGTTTATAGTCTTAATGGAATTTAAACCCTCTTTCTCCTTTCTCCCTTTTTTGTTCAGTCCCTTGCAGCTGTTTCCACTCTTCCTCTTTCTCTCTAGCTGCTTTCAGGGGTGGGGGGTGCTTTTCCCATACTCTCCCCCCGTTTCTGTCCTCTCTCCAGAAGCAAAAACAGCTCCCTTCCTTCCACGGCTTCCCTCTCCCCCAGTTCACCTCTCCATGCCATGTACCTGCTAAGTTCTGTGGTTCAGGTTGTGCAGATTCTTGTGTTAATCCTCAAATCAGTTTTCTAGGTGTGCAAGATGGTTTGGTATTGATCTGGATGCATTTCAGGGACGAGAGACAAAAAAACTTCCATGCTGTTATGCCATCTTGGGCCCCTCCATTTTTTTTTTTTTTTCAATTGTAAGTGAACTGCATATGTTTTTTAGATATTCTCCAGTTACAGATTACAAAAGCAAAAGACTACTTCCCAGTGGCATTAGCATATTCCTGGAGCAAGACTGCCTAGGGTGGTGCTAAAAACAACCTACTTCACAATTTCAAAGAACTTGAGGCATTTTAGACTAATCTTATAGTTGTATGAGTCCATCTCCCAAAGTATTGAAACTGAGTTTGTTTCAGCTATAAGCCATTGTCAATAGTAGGAGGCCCTAAACACCTGCCCTCTCTGCGAGTAATTTTGTAAAGATTGACACTGAATAAATCAGATTAGCAGTATTGCTTAATGGAGCTGGAAGATTCTCTGTATTTCTCATTATCACCCAAAGTCCATTATTTACATTAGAGCTCACTCTGGGTGTTGTACATTTTATGTGTTTTGACAAATGCACAATGGCCTGCATCCACCATTATAATATCACATTGAGTAGTTTCACTGGCTCAAAATTCCCTGTGCTCTGCCTATTCATCTCTTCCTCCTCCCTAAACACTGATAATCCTATCTCCATAGTTTTGCCTTTTCTGGAAAGTCCTGTAGTTGGAATGGTACAGTATGAAGCCTTTTCAGATTGCCTTTTTTTTCACTTAGTAACATGCATTTAAATTTCCTCCATGTCTTTTCATGGCTTGATAGCTCATTTCTTTTTAATGCTAAATAACACTGCATTGTCTGGAGATAGCACAGTTTGTCCATGCTTCCAAGTTATGGCAATTATGAGCAAAGCTGCTGTAAATATCTGGGCGTTAACTTTTGTGTGGGTAGAACTCGTTTGGGTAAATACGAAGCAATATGATTGCTGGTTCATTGGAGTCATTATTTTTAATTCTTGTGATTTTAGTGAAGGCTCTGATTGCAGTTGGTTTTTCATGTGTCTTGATGTCCAGGAAGAGAATGAACTGCTCATGCTGGCCAGAATATTTGGTTTGTATAACAGTTTTGTTTATCATTGTAAACTAATAAACCTATACTCTAGCATCTGCTTCAGTCTTTTGCACATTTGAATTTGGTAGGCTGAAGCTAATAGGGCCTTCTCACCCATGGCATGTAGAAGGCAGAAGCCTGGATCTTACAGTGTTGGGACTGACTGATGCCGTGGTCCTGCCCAGCTGCCACTTCTGTCCGTTTTCCCATCTGTACTGATTTCTGTACTTGCTAGTCTGTCGTTAATGGACTGGATGAGAACTTGGCAAACAGTAGGTATGCTTCACCAGACTTACAGCTGATCATAGTTGCATGAGGGCCTTGCGCTTTCCACCTGTGTTAGCTTGAGAAGTGACTTGTTCCTTGCAGTGTGAAAGAATGGCCTTCCTAATGATGTCCACCAGCTCCATTCATTCTGACAACTTTTATGATGAATAACATTTGTTGTATTTATTTCTTCTGTGAAGGGCTTTGTTTGACAAAACGTGGGTTAAGACACAAAAGAATTGTGTCTGGCCCTTTTTTGCTGTGTGATTTTGGCAAGTGTGACATAATAAGAAAAATATATTTGGTCTCTGCCTCTGGTTCCTGACATAAAACTCCTCCCCCAAACCCGTGTAATTTCCTGTGTGGTAGGGGATGCTAGGAGCATCTTTTGCTAAACTTAAAAATAAAAACTGCCTGTTATTTTACCAGCAAAAGATGGGCTTATTTAGGAATAAAATAAGCCCCCTGCCTGGCTGGCTCAGTTGGTATGGCATGCAACTCTTGGTCTGAAGGTTGTGAGTTCGAGCCCCATGTTGGCTATAGAGATCACTTTAAACAAAAACATGTCTGTTTAAAAAAGGAAAAAGATGGGCTTACTTAGAAATAAAAGAGAATTGTAGTCCAGAACAAATAAGCTGTGGCAAAATCCATGGGCAAGTCCAAGGGAATAAAGGAGAGGCATGCTTTTTTTAAGGAGGAAAGGAGTAAGTTGGGAAGTCTGTTATAAACTAAGTCCACTGGGGGTACCTGGGTGGCTCAGTTGGTTCAGCATCTGACTTCAACTCAGGTCATAATCTCAGTTTGTGAGTTCAAGCCCCACATCGGGCTCTGTGCTGACAGCTTGAAGCCTGGAGCCTGCTTCAGATTCTATATCTCCCTCTCTATCTGCCCCTCCCTAGCTCACACTCTGTCTCTCTGTCTCTCAAAAGTAAATAAACATTAAAAAAAAATAATAAACTAAGTCCATTGGAGGAAACTGAGAGTGTGAAGTATGGTGGCTACTCATTGTCTGAGCTGTTGCCCAGGGGATAAAGAAAATGTCTCTTCTTCTGGCTGGAATAATAGAGGAGGATCTGGGTGCAAGGTCAAGTCCATGTAAAGTCCGGTTCCGCTCTTCCTGTCTGCAGTTGACTACCAATGATGGTAGAGCGTGAGTGCTGCCCCTGTGAAACCTCCTGACTACGTTTTAGTAAAATTTCACATGTTCTAACATTTGGTCTTCCACCCCTGTTCCCAACACCAAGAGCTTCTAAAGAAGGAATCTCCAAAGTGATGAGCGTCTTTTTGTATGATAATGAATGACTGGTGACTGGGGTCCCCTAAGTAGCTACGGGGTGAGGGCTGGTTGCCAGAAAGACACCTTAATTAGAAGCTTGGAACTTTCACCACCACCCCCCACCCCCCCACCCCTGCATCCCTCACCTCCATCCTCTGGGGAGGGAAGGGGGGCTGGAGATGAATAGTCAGTCATGCCCACATGATGGAGTCTCCGTGAACATCCCTAAACTGGGGGGTTTGGAGGGTTTCTAGTCTGGTGAGAGGGTGGTATACCTCAAACTGTAGGGATAGACACCTGCACTCAAGACCCTTCTGGATCTCGCCCTGTGTACCTCTTCATGTAGCTGTTCATCTGTTCTCTGTTTTATCTTGTATAATAAACCGGTAAATGTAACGGTTTCCTGGAGTTCTGTGAGCAGTTCTAGCAAATTGTCAGACGCGAGTAACGGATGTGCAAACCCCTGATTTTATAACTGGTTGCTGAGAAGTCCGGGCGACAACCTGGGACTTAGGACTGGTGTCTGAAGTGGGGTTATTATTAGGGGACTGAGCCCTTCATCCAAGGGGTCCGCGCTGATCCAGGCAGTTAGTATCAGCTTTGAGTTAAATTGTAGGACACCCAGTTTGTCTGCCAAGAATTGGAGAATTGTGTGGTGAGGAAAACCCACACATCTGCCTTCAGAAGTGCTGTGAGATTAGAGGAAGAACGTTTCCCTTGAGCCAGTGACGTATTTCCCCACAGCTTCAGTTTCTTATCTTTAAAATGGAGATCCTATCTCTCCATGCTGCTTAAATAGGGGTTCTCAGGAGAAGCAGGATAAAGTTGAAGCTCTTTACCGTGTTGTACGAAGGTTTTACCTTGGGGCTGAGCCTCTCTTCACCCCTGCTAGTCTTTTTCTCCTGCTATGACTGTTGCCCCCACCCCTGGGCCCCACCTCCAGCTGTAGCTTGATTTTTTTTTTTTTTTTTTGAGGTTCCCTAAATAGGTCCTGAACTCTCCACTCTGCCTTGGGCTCGCATATTTTCTCTTCAAGGTTTGCCTCCTGTTAGTACTTCTTTCTGTGTGTCTTTCCTACCCACCGGCCCTATTATCTGTCTTCTTATCTATGCTTCCATATCACCTGTACTTTATTTTATTCCAAGATTTATTCCTTTATATAATGGCTGCTGGTTTTCACATCTGTCCCTGTTAGAAATCTTGGAGATGTTTTACGGTAAGAAACTGTTGGTTATTGGTTATTTTGCTATCCTATTTGTTTTTCCTCTTTATTTCTTGCCTTCTACTTTTCTGTAGGTTTAATTTGCTCATTTTTCTCCCCTCAGCATTTGAGATAGATGATTATTTTCGATCTTCTATCTAACCTATACATTTCAGTCCATAAGTTTCTCTCAGAATGCCGCTTATAGATACAATCTCCAGATTTCAATGTGTAGTATTTTTATCATTCTGTTCAAAATATATTTTTTTAAATTTAAAAAAAAATTTTTTTTTAACGTTTTATTTATTTTTGAGACAGAGAGAGAGCATGAACAGGGGAGGGGCAGAGAGACAGGGAGACACAGAACCGGAAGCAGGCTCCAGGCTCTGAGCCATCAGCCCAGAGCCCGACGCGGGGCTCGAACTCACGGACCGCAAGATCGTGACCTGAGCTGAAGTCGGACACTTAACTGACTGAGCCACCCAGGCGCCCCTATTTTTTTTAATTTTTAATGTTTGTTTATTTTCTGAGAGACAGAGCATGAGTGGGGGAAGGGCAGAGAGAGAGGGAGACGCAGAATCCAAAGCAGGTTCCAGGCTCTGAGCTGTCAGCACAGAGCCCACCGCGGGGCTTGAAACCACGAGCTGTGAGATCATGACCTGAGCCAAAGTCGGCCGCTCAACCAACTGAGCTACCCAGGTGCCCCTGTTCAAAATATTTCCTAATTTAGGGGTGCCTGGGTGGCTCCGTCAGTTAAGCGTCTGACCCTTGATTTCAGCTCAGGTCATGATCTCATGGTTCTTGAGATGGAGCCCCATGTCAGGCTCTACGTTGACAGCACGGAGCCTGTTTGGGATTCTCTCTCCTTTTTTCCCTGCCCCTCCCCCCACTTTTTTTTTTTTTTTTTTTTTTTTACATTGTTTAAGGGTATGGTTCAGTAGCATTAGGTACATTCGTACTGTTGTGCAGCCATCGTCACCATCCATCTCTAGAACATTTTTTATCTTCCAAAACTGAAATCTCATACTCATTAAATGGTAATGTCTCATCCTCCTCTCTCACCAGTCCCAGGCAACCACCATTGTACTGTTTCTTAGGAATTTGACTGTAGTGTGCACCTTTTCTGACTGGTGTATCTCCCTCAGCATAATGTCTGCAAGGTTCATCCATGTCATGGCATGTGGCAGCATTTCCTTCCTTTTTTAAGGCCAAATAATATTCCATTGCATGCATATACCACGTCAAAAAGAATAAAATACTTAGGAATTAAATAGGGAGGTGAAAAACTTACACAATGAAAACTATAAAACATTGCTGGAAGAAATTAAACACAAGTAAATGGACATCACATGTTCCTGGGTTGGAAGAGTTAATATTGTTAAAACGTCTAGTACTACCCAAAGCAATCTACAGATTCTGTTTGATCCCTGTAAAAATCCCAGTGATCATTTCTGCTGACTCTTGTAATGAGAACATTTAGTCATTTTTTGTTTCATTTATTTGTTGATAATTTGGGTTAATATTTACCATCTTACTATTTGCTTTCTATTTGTCTTGCCTGTGCTCTGTCCTTTTTTCCCTCCTTTTCCCCCTTTTACTGGATTATTTTTTAAGCTCTGTTTTTCCTTTCTGTTAATTTGGTACTCATGCATTTTTTATTGAGTAATTATCATAGAGATAAAAACATGCATCTTTGACTTACAAAAGTCTAATTAGTAATTTTACTTCTTCCTGTGGACTCATGCAAAGACCTTGGAATACTCGAATACTAATTCTGTTTGCCCACTTCTAACGCATATGCTGGATATTTTAATCTTTGTGCCTATTAAACACAAAGAGCTGATATTATTTATATTTTTATTTAGAGTTATCCATATATTTACTCTTTTCTTTTTGTTCCCCTCTGTATCTTCACATTTTCATCTGGGATAATTTTCTTTTAATATTTTTAACATTTATTTTTGAGAGAGAGGGAGAGCGTGCGCATGCGTGAGCAGGGGAGGGGCAGAGAGAGGGAGACACAGAACACGGAATCTGAAGCAGGCTCCAGGCTCTGAGCTGTCAGCACAGAGCCTAATATGGGGCTCAAACTCACAAACCGCAAGATCATGACCTGAGCTGAAGTCTGACGCTTAACTCAGCCACCCAGGCGCCCCTGGGATAAATTTCTTTACCCTTAAGATCACCCCTATTAATTTTTCTTTGTTGAAAATTTTTTTTACTTTTTAAAATGTAACACGCATATAAAAGATTTTGACCATTAAAACAATTTTTTTTAATGTTTATTTTATTTTTTAAGAGAGAGAGAAAGGGACAGAATGTGAGCAGGGGAGGTGCACAGAGAGGGGGAGACATGGAATCTGAAGCAGGCTCCAGGCCTCGAGCCATCAGCACAGAGCCCAACATGGGGCTAGGACTCACAGACCAGGAGGTCATGACTTGAGCCGAAGTCAGGCGCTTAACTGACTGAGCTACCCAGGTGCCCCTTGACCGTTTTTGGTTAAAACATTTTTTTTTATGTTTGTTTATTTTGCGAGGGAGAGAGAGCTTGCGTGTGCCGAGGGGGAGGGGGAGGGAGAGAGGCAGAGACAGAGAATCCGAAGCAGGCTCCGCACTGTTAGCTCGGAGCCCGATGTGAGCCTCGAACTCACAAACTGTGAGATTGTGACCTGAGCCAAAGTCGGGCGCTTAACCAACTGACCCACCCAGGCGCCCCTTTATTAAAAACGTTTGATTGTTGTAAAATATATGTAACAAATCTTTCCGTTTTAACCTATTTTTGAATAGACTTTATTTTCTTTCTGCACTATCAGCACAGAGCCTGACATGGGGCTTGATCTCACTAACCGGAGATGAAATCAGGAGTCAGACACTCAAGCAACTGAGCCACACAGGCGCCCCTGGACTTTATTTTTTAGAGTAGTTTTAAGCTCACAGCAAAACTGAATAGCAGGTAGGGAGACTTCCTCCTGTCCCACCCCTCACCCCCCACCCCACCCAGTTATCAGTGTCTCCCACCAGAGTGTGCATTGGCTGCAATTGGTTAACCTGTCTTGATACATCATTATTACTCAAAGTCCATTGAAGTTCACTCTTGGTGTTGTATGTTCTGTTGGTTTGGAAAAATTCATAATGACACATACCATACAGAGTAGGTTCACGGTCTTAAATATCTTCTGTGCTCCACCTATCCCATCCCCTCCTTCCCCCTGTTTTAGCCTGTTGAAATATTTAATTGTGGTAAAATATACATAAAATTTACCATCTTAGCCATTTTCAAGTTTTATAGTTACATAAGGTATCTAGAATAGTCACCATTTAAGTAGAACCATACAATGTTTGTCCTCTCGGGACGGCTTATTTCATTTAACATGATGTCTTCGAAGTTTATCCAGGTAGCATGTGTGGGAACTTCATTCCTTTTTATGGCTGAGTATTCCTTGGTATGTGTATCACATTTGATCTGTCCATCTGTTGATGGATATTTGGGTTATTTTGCCTTTTGGCTGTTGCGAATACTGCAGTGAACATTGGCATATAAGTATCTGAGTCTTTTTAACGCTTTTGGTTATATAGCTATAAGTAGAATCAGTGGGTCATATTTAGCTCTTTCAGGAACCACCAAACTGTTTCCACAGTGACAACACCATTTTATGTTTCCGCCAGCAATGTTGGAGGGTTCCCGCTTTTTCACATCCTTGCCAGCACTTGTTACTTTCCATTATTATTATGATTATTTTTATTTTTATTTTCCATTCTGATTATAGCTGTACTGCTAGGTATGATGTGGTATCTCATTGTGGTTTTGATTTGCATTTCCATAATGATTAATGACACTGAGCATCTTTTTATACGTTTTTGGGCCGTTTGTATATCTTCTTTGGAGAAATGTCTAAGTCCTTTGCCCATTTTTCAGTGGGGTTGTCTTTTTTTTAAGTTTTAATTCCTGTTAACACATAGTGTTGTATTACTCTCAGGTGTACAATTTCGTACATCACCCAGTGCTCCTCTGCTATTTCACCCATTTCCCCCTCCTACCTTCCCTCTGTAACTATCAGTTCTCTATAGTTAAGGGTCTGTTTCTTGATCTGTCCCTGTCTCTTTTTCCCCTTTGCTTATTTGTTTTGTTTCTTAAATTCCACGAAATCATATGGTATTTGTCTTTCTCTGACTTATTTTGCTTAGCGTTACACTCTCTAGCTCCAGCCATACCATTGCAAATGGCAAGATTTCATTCTTTTTTATGGCTGAATAATATCCATCGTGTATATATACCACATCTTTATCCCTTCACCAGTCAATGGACAATTGGTCTGCTTCCATATCTTGGCTATTATAAAGAATGCTGCTATAAACATAGGGATGTATGTATCCCTTTGAATAGTGTTTTTGTATTCTTTGGGTAAATACCCAGTAGCGTGATTGCTGGGTAGTTCTATTTAGAACTTTTTGAGGAACCTCCATACTGTCTTCCACATAGCCATACCAATTTGCATTCCCACCAACAGTGCAAGAGGTTTCCTTTTTCTCTACATCCTCACCAACATCTGTTGTTTTTGTGTTGTTGTTTTTTTTTTAATTTTTAAGTTTATTTTGAGAGAGCACAAGTGGGGAAGGGGCAGAGGGAGACACAGAATCCAAAGCAGGCTCCAGGCTCTGAGCTGTCAGCACAGAGCCTGACATGGGGCCTGAACTCTCAAACCTAGAGATCATGACCTGAGCTGAAGTTGGCCGCTTAACTGACCGAGCCACCCAGGTGCACCTTTTGTGTTTTTTATTTTAACCTTTTTGACAGGTGTGAGACATGCAGATGGCCAACAGACACATGAAGAGATGTTCCTCATCACTTACCACCAGAGAAATGCAAACCAAAACTACAATCAGTTGGCTTGTCTTTTTGTTATCAAGTTTTAGGTATTGTTTTATATTCTAGATATTAAGCCCATATCAAATGAGTTATTTGTAAATATTTTCTCCCATTCTGTAGGTTGTCTTTTCACATTCTTGATCATGTCCTTTGCAAATAAGTGTTTAATTTTTGTGAGGTCCAATTTATCTATATTTCTTTTGTCGCTTGTGCTTTGGTATTCTAAGAATCCATTGCCAGATCCATGGTCATGAAGAGTTATCTCTAAGCTTTCTTCCAAGTGTTATATGAGTTTAGCCCTTATATTAGCGATCTATGTGGGTCCTATGATGTGAGGTAGGGGTCCACATTTTTTCTTTGGTATGAGGATATCTAGCTGCCTCAGCACGATTTGTTGAAGAGATCGTCCTTTCCCCATTGACTGGGCATTTTTGTAAAAAATCAGTTGACCATTTATGGGTTCACTTCTGGTCTCGAAATTCTATTCCATTGGTCTGTATGTCATCTGTCCTTATGCCAGCACATTGTTTTGATTACGGTAGCTTCGTAGTAAGTTTGAAACTGGAAAGTGTGTCCTCTGACTTTGTACCTCAAGATTGTTTTGGCTATTCAGGGCCCCTTGCGCACTTTCACTTTTTGAGGGATATTTTCACCAATTACAGTGCTCCAGATCACCAGTTACTTTCTTTAAGTGTTTTGCATCATTCATTTGTCTTCTGGCTTTTACTGTCTTTACAAGGAAGTCAGCTGTTGATCTGGTTGTTTTCCTTTGATGGTAATCTGTTTCCTCTCCCCCACCCCCAGCTGTTTTAGGATTTTTCTCTTTGTCTTTGGTGTATGGCAATTGTATCCTAATGTGCTTGGGTGTGGTTTTCTTTGCATTTGTACTTTGGTGTTTTTTGAGCTTCTTGAGTCTGTGGCTTAATGGCTTTCTTTAGCTTTATAATATTATCAGTCATTATTTCTTCAAAGATTACTTCTTCCACAATCTCTTCTCTCTTTTTGGGACTTCAGTTATATATGTAGTAGACCTTTCCATTATGCCCTTAGGTCTCTTTCACTCTAGCCCTTGTTTTTCATCCCTCATCACTAGGCTTCATTCTCTATATTTTTTCTGACCTGTTTTTTAATAATGTATGATATAGTCTATTTTATTTTTATTTTTAACTTCTTGGGTTTATTTATTTTGAGGAAGACAGCACGAGTGGGGGAGGGACAGAGAGAAAGAGGGAGAGAGAGAACCTCAAGCAGGCTCTATGCTGCCAGTGCAATGCCCGATGTGGGGGCTCAAACCCACAAAACTGAGATCATGACCTGAGCCCAAACCAAGAGTCAGACATTCAACCCACTGAGCCATCCAGGTGCCCCTAGGATAATCTATTTTAAAACTCCATCCATTAGATTATAATTTGAATTGTGTTTTTCAGTTCTGGAGTTTTACTTAGGATTCTAAAAAATAGAGTTTTAAACTTTTCTGCAAAATTCTCAAGCTTTTCTTGCAAACATTAAATACAGTTAAAACTCCATCATGCAGATGCCTGATTAATCTGTTTATTGTTGGCTGTTGTTTTCCTTGGTTCTCAGTCACATAGTCTTTGTCTTTTTGTATGTCTTTGTCTTTTTCTTAGATATTTTTTAAGTGCCAGAAATTATTATGAAAACTTATAATTTGAGCTTTACAATAGTGTTATCTTCCTCCAGAGAGGACTGAAATTTGCTCTGGCATGTAGCTAGGGTCAGTAGCAATCCCAGATCACTTTAAACGTATCTGAGAATGAGATTATTTGAAGTTGGCCGTTAATCCCTACAAGGGCTAGTTTATTTAGAGTTGATTCCTCCTTACTCTTAGAATGAAGACATTTTGAGCCCAGTACAAATCCTAGAGAGTTTCTCGGCAACTTTCACCTTCCCTGGGAGGCTGTGATTTTCAATATTGATTTCTTAGCCCCTGAAATCTGTCCAAAGGTCTGTTCAGCTTTTTAGCTTCTTCTATCAGAATTATCAGATGCCTCAAGGGGAAAAGATTGCTCTGCATGCTTATTAGTTCAATTCTTTGGGTTTCCCTCTTCTCCACGTCAGCCTTCTAATTCTTCACTGCCTTAGTAGCTCTCTGGTGCTTTCAAAGAGATATTTTATATGTATACATATTTTTTAGTTGTAGTAAATGTACATGACCAAACTAACCATTTTAACCATTAGTTTTTATTTATTTTTGAGAAAGGGCATGAGTGGGAGAGAGGGACAGAGTGTGGGAGAGAGAGAATCCCAAGCAGACTCCACATTCATTGCAAAGTCTGATAAGGGGCTCGATCCCATGACCCTGGGATCATGACCTGAGCCATAACCAAGAGTCAGATGCTCAACTGACTCAGCCACCAGGTACCCCCTTTTTAACCATTTTTAAGTACAGTTCAGTGGTATTAAGTACATTCACATCATTGTGCATCCATCATTACTATTCATTTGGAGCTCTTCATTTTTTTTTTTTAATCAAAAAAATTTTTTTTTTTTTTTTACTCCTTGAGAGAGTGAGGGGGAGAGAGAGTGTGAGTGAGTGAAGGGTGGGGCGGGGTGGGGGATACAGAGGGATCTGAAGTGGGCTCTGCACTGATAGCAGAGAGCCCTAATGTGGGGCTTGAACTCACGAACCATGAGATCATGACCTGAGCTAAGTCTGACACTTAACTGACTGATCCACCCAGGTGCCCCTGGAACTCTTCATTTTATGTAGCCGAAATCAGGAGTCGGACGTTTAACTGACTGTGCCACCGAAGTGCTCCGATATGTAAAATGATTTTTGAAAATAGTTTATCTAGGGGGTGCCTGAGTGGTTCAGTTGGTTAAGTATCCAACTTCGGCTCAGGTCATGATCTCACAGTTCATGGGTTCAAACCCCGCATCGGGCTGTGTGCTGACACCTCAGAGCTTGGACCCTGCTTTGGATTCTGTGTCTTCCTCTCTCTCTTCCCCTCCCCGACTTGTACTGTGCCTCTGTCTGTCTGTCTTCCTCTTTCAAAAAAAACAATGAATAAACATTAAAAAAAAAATTAAAAGTATGCTGTAAAAAAATAGTTTATCTAGCTTTTCTATTTTTCACCAAGAAGGCTGATCCAGAAGTGAAACTCTCTGTCTTTTGCACCTAGCACGGTGCTGTATCTCGTGTGGAAGGGAGGAGGGAAAGGAAAGAAAATGCTCTGGAAACTGTAAGGTGCTATACAAATAGAAGGTGTGAGTTATACACAGCACAGTGTGATGGGTAAGAGTTGGCTTCTGGAGTTAGCATGATCTGGTTTTGAAGATGTCTGACTTCGGGCAAGTTATTTTACCTATGTTGACTAAGAAGACCATTTACATATAGATTTTTTTTATTTTGTGAAAAGCAGATGACTAGACCAGGACTAAAAAAAAACTTGTGTATTTGCTTGGGAACTGGTAAAAAGAAGGTAAGAAGAAGAATCTGCTTTACAAAGCTGAAATGTCTGTTGTAAGGATACCAATGAGAAAATGCAAAGAAAGTTTCTGGCATTCAGTAAGTGCTTAGTAAATATGTTGTTTCCTGCAGTTGTAATTTTTGTCGGCTTTTGAACCAAACATGCCATTGTATCTGCTGATTGCAGTCCTGGCTCTGAGGTTAGCTTGTCCTTTTCCAAAGATACTTTTCTCCCCCAGTAGTGTCTGTGCGATACGGTTTCTGGCGCAAACTATGTTGGCTTGCCGAAAAAAGGAGTGTTAATGATCTCTGTCATCCCTTATTGCTTACTTGGTTTCTCTTATTCCGCTAGGACTCTGGCTAGGAGTGGAATGGGACAATCCCGCGAGAGGAAAGCATGATGGAAGCCATGAAGGGATTGTGTATTTTAAATGCAGGTAAATTGTTATGATGAATTTGCATGGTTATTTGGGATAATATTTAAGATTTGAATAAAGGGAGGTGGAGAAGAGGAAATGTTTGGCTTTGGGGGTAGTTACAATGTAGAATTTGATGTGTTCTAAAAAAAAACAATTCCATTTGTACAACTTTTTTTTTTTTTTGTTAGTGTTTAATATTTATTTTGAGAGAGAGATGAAGAGAGCAGAGGAGGGGTAGAGAGGGAGAGAGAGAATCCCAAGAATCCACACTGTCAGTGCAGAGCCTGATGTAGGGCTCGATCTCATGACCATGAGATCATGATCTGAACTGAAACCAAGAGTTGGACGCTTAACCGACTGAGCCACCCAGGCGCCCCAACAGATTTTTTTTAATTGGATAAATATAAACATTTCTCATCAATTCATTAACAAGTGAGTCCACTAAGTGAGTAGTAAAAAAAGAAAATAGCTTAGATATCTAGTAAGAAGCAGTTGATTGAACAAAATACGGAACATCCGAAGGGTAGAATGCTAGGCCACCATTAAAAAAGACTATATCATGGAAAGAGTTACACCTTATATTGCATGTCTATTAATATTTTTAACTGCTTGATTTCAGAGAAGCTGCATGAAGCTTTGAAAAAGATGGTGGGGTGATTTCAGGCAGAATCTTTTAAAATTTTGTTTGTTTTCTTTAGGTTTCCGTTCTCAAAAAGATCTCTTAACATTAAGCTTATTTTTCCTTAAATGTGGTACGGTGAACACAGTCCTGGCCTGGAAATCAAGAGGCCTCTAACTCTGTTCTTAACAATCTTTATGACCCTAAACAGCACTAAATTTATTAACCTCTAAAATGGGGATTGAAATTAGGTAATAGCAAAATATGTTTCCCCGGCCTACCAGTCTGTAATTTTAGAATATCAGGATAGAAGAATCAGCATGTCCTTGGAGGCCAGTTGTGATTGCAGACATGGAATGAGGCCAGCTCAGAATCTGTCAAGAGTTCAGGGAGGCGGGGGCAGGGCGGGATGCCTGGGTGGCTCAGTCGTTTAAGTGTGTGACTCTGGGTTTCAGCTCAGGTCCATGATTTCATGGTTTGTGAGATCGAGCCCTATGTCGGGCTCTGTGCTGATGGTGCAGAGCCTGCTTGGAATTCTCTCTCTCCCTCTCTCTGCCTCTGCCCTGCTTGTGTTCTATCTCCCAAAATAAATAAACTTAAAAAAAAAAAAAAAAAAAAGAGTTCATGGAGGATATGTTTAGGGAGGTGTGGAAATAGAAATTTCTTACCCCACGGGCGCCTGGGTGGCTTGGTCGGTTGGGCTTCCGACTTCGGCTCAGGTCATGATCTTACAGTCCGTGAGTTCGAGCCCCGCGTCAGGCTCTGGGTTGACAGCTCGGAGCCTGGAGCCTGTTTCAGATTCTGTGTCTCCCTCTCTCTCTGCCCCTCCCCTGCTCATGCTCTGTCTCTCTCTGTCTCAAAAATAAATAAAAACATTAAAAAAAAATTAAAAAAAAAAAAAAAAAGAAATTTCTTACCCTGGCCTGTTGCTCCCTCACCCACCTGAGCCATGCCTGCATGGTCCTTCGTGGTCTTTAGGTAGAGTGATATTTGCAGTCTTAGTTATTCTGAGTATAGAAATCGAGGGTTCTTTTGGTCCTGGCAGATCTAGGATTTGCCTGCAGTGCTGATAGGAGGCCTCGGTTCAAGGACATGGGCTCAGTGTTTGGATTCTTACCCTTGGAGCAGCATTTCCTGATTTCATTATGTCTTCTAGTGTAGTCATGCCGAGCATTTACAGACATTTCTCTTACTATAAACTACTTTTCTTTCGTTTCATTGAAATGAGCCTTTTGTTGACTTTAAAGCCCTATATGGGTAGATAATGTTAATTATGAATTCCATTTCAGGATATTTATTGGGCAGTACAGAGAGGAGCATTGGATCTGATGTGGCAGAGAACCACTTGCCTAGAGTGAAGGAATGATCTGTATAGTTGTTAATGTTTATATTGGTATAATTAGAACATGACTAATAAAGCTTATACCAATATCTTAGAATCTCTGCATCAGACAAAACAGATTATGTTACATGTTATTTGTTATTGAGCTAATTCAGATCTCGTCCTAATATGTCATATGTGCTTCTTCCCTGTCAAATTCATTGCAGCCTTTTTTTATATTTCAAATTCTACTTGGAAAGTCATAATGACAAGTATTTTACCACAGTAAACATTTTTCTTTATGTTTAGATGTTATTTTCATGAAGCTGAAGCAATTTTAAGTTGTCAGATCACAAATTTTCTCATGACAAGCGTGTGAAATAGTACGGTAAATGGCAAAATGGTAGTGTACCTGTTTTCGACAAGAAAAATGAGTCCCAGGCCATCCTATTCTAGCAGAACTCGGGTCCTTCTCTCTTCAGAAGCCTGGGTTAATATCGGGGGACTGCTAGTGTTGCATATATAACAATGGAGAGAGGCACATACAGCAATATATATATAGTCGAGTGAAATTGAACAGTTAGTTCTGCGAGCTTGTCTGAAAGCTCTAAACATGCCTGCAGCAAATAGGTTATGAGGATCAACAACATTTTTTGGAGTGTCCCCAGGGACCCAGCCTTTCCCAGGATGCAGCATCTAAATCCCCAATGAGAAAAATGCTTCCTATGGAGAATTTTGTAATCTCTTGAGAACTCTTTACCTTTGAGTAAGATTGCCAGATGCGGGTAGTAAGTATACAAAATGCATGGTGAAATTCAAATCCTCTAAAAGTTTGCTGCCTTTGCATTTTAAGCAAGATGTCAGGATGTATGAAGTGGATTTTGGTGAGTTCTGGTGCGCGTCCCCAGCATCAGGTTGGTAGGATGACTGACGCTCTGCTGTTCAGAGTAAGGTCCTGCCCCTCGACGACAGATTTTTAGAAGAGACCATGTCGTTCTCAAGGCCTGACTCATGGCACACGTCGTTCTCAGTAGATTTTCCCACGACCAGCTCGGCTCACCTTAATCTCATGAGACTCCACTGTAAAGTGGAATAACATTTGCCAGGGTCTAATCTCTCCTTTAATAATCACCTGACGGAAGAATATGGGTTTCACTTGAACCCAGGGAATAAACATTTGTACAGTTAGTTTATAGTGTCGCCATATTTTATCACATTTGATCCTTATTCTGACTCTTTGAGATTGTTATGACAGGTGTCATTAATATTTTTTTACTGATGACCAAATATGGCAATGGGTTATGAGGATAGCATTTTAGTTGAGCTGATGAAATCCTGGCTGTGGATTCCTCTTCATTGGAGGCCTCTAAAAATAAGATCGTTCTGTGGGTTTTTTTTCCCCACCCCCAGTAGTTGGTGTGACAGTGTCAGAAGAGGATTAGGGAGTGGACCAGATTGCCTCCTAAGGCCCCCTCTAAACCTGCATTTTGATCATTTCATGTCACTCTGTAGTTGCAGCCTGATCTCTGATATAACCTGCAGTAAATATGGTGATCTCCTGAGCTATTACCCATAATAAATATTTGGGATACTACCAGTTAATATTAGTTTACAGGTTTCTCCTAGAATTTGTGCTATGAACCGGTCAGCAGCGCTTTCCTGGGTGTTGTTCTCCATCTCTTGTTTCTTGGGGAGTAGAGGCATTCAATTAAGGTGATGAACCTTGATGTTCTCTGCACCTTGTCCCTTAGATAGCAGAGTGATTTCCAGTTTTTTCTTTCAACCTAGAGAGTATACTGTAAACAGAACTGTGTGGGACAGCATTCCACTGCTCAGGTTTTATTTAAAATGCCCTCTTTCCAAGCAGTTACCTAATTTTTCTGGTGAGCAAGAAATCTTGAAGTGTGACTTTTTGTGGCACCTGGCTGGTTCAGTTGGTGGAGCATGCGACTCTTGATCTCGGGTTGTAAGTTTGAGCCCCACTTTGGGTGTAGAGATTACTCAAAAATAAAATCTTAAAAAAAAAAAAAAAGTGACTTTTCTTTGGCACCAGTGAATGGAATCTAATACCTGACATCAGAGGAAACACACTGTTTAGACTTTGTGCACAATCCTGGATAACTTACAAAATAGAATCTTGATGAACTCATCCTGTGTGTGCCGTAAAGATTGTCGTAAAGATTGTTGTAAAGCATTTTGAGGTTGTTGCGATGGCATTAACGAATCCATCTAAACTACTTCCCTGGTGTGGTGTAAAGTGTTGCAAGAATTTTTTTAAAAAGTCACTAAATGTACTGATGGCTTGCAAAGATGAAGAAGAGAGGAATTTCATACTTGGAAGACTCCCATAAATCAGGGCAAAATAAAAATTGCATCACTCAGGAGCAGTCTACAAAAAGATGCTTAGCTAACCGAGTGTTTTTCCATTGGGAACATGAGTTCGCCAGGTCACTTCTCACATACAGGAATATACATAGTTGAGTGAAATTGAACAGTTAGTTCTGCGAGCTTGCCTGAAAGGCTCTAAACATGCCTGCAGCAAATAGGTTATGAAGATCAACAACATTTTTTGGAGTCTCCCCGGGGACCCAGCCTTTCCCAGGATGCAGCATCTAAATCCCCAATGAGAAAAATGCTTCCTATGGAGAATTTTGTAATCTCTTGAGGATCCTTTACCTTTGAAGATTGCCAGATGCAGGTAATAAATATGCAAAATGCATGGTGAAATTCAAATTTAACTGGCATTCTGAAATTACCCATTGGGGATAATGGTACAGGTTGAGCCTCGATTATGGGGGTTTGTGGGAGTCTCCACTTCTACCAGGGCCATGATCAGGATGTCCTTTTGTTAGCATCATCTGTACTTGGTGGGCAGGAAGAGGAAGGAACTGGAACACGCTGAATGCTAATGAGTAAAACGTCTGGACCCTCCTCCTTCTGCTCCTTCCCCATACGTTTTCTCTTTGGACAGGGTTCAGAATTTTGGTATTGGGTTGCAACATCTCCACATTAATCTAGAATCTCTGTAGAGTCTATGTAAATTATTAGTTTATTTTTGGAGATTTATTGTTACTGGTGGGCACTCATTCAACTGGCATTTTTCATTATTTGCGGGGCCGTTTTGTTTTCTGAGAAACCCTCCAGGAATGTGCCAGAGGAGACTGATCTTTGATGTTATCCTTTGATCTGTAAAGGGCACAGCATCTACTTTGCAACTACCTAATACATACCATTCCAACTCCTTTCATCTGCCTGCAGCCGAACTAAAGAGTAATAAAGATTTCTTCTTGAATGATTCATTACCACTGTTTAAAAAGTGTAGATTTTTAAGAACAAAAAGGAAAACCATGGTATTTGTTTTGCATTGTTGTTTTATCATTTATTATAACTGTGCTAGTTTTTAAACTTGCGTGCTTATGCTTTTTCATGTATTTTGTTGTTGATGTATAGTTGACATGTAGTGTTTTGTTGGTTTTGGGTGTACAACATTGTGTTTGACAATGCTGTCAATCGTCAAGCGCTCGCCACAATAAGCGCAGTCACTGTCACCGTACAGACGCATGTACGTAGCATGTATTATTGCTACAATAGTATTGACTATATTCCCTATACTGTACTTGTCACCCCCGTGACCTGTTTTTAACTGGAAGTTTGTACCTCTTCATCCCCTTCTCCTGTTACGCTTATCCCTACCTTCCTCCCCACTCTGGTAACCACCAGTTCCCTGTGTTTAGGAGTCTGTTCTTATTTTGTTTGTTCATTTGTTTTTTAGATCCCACATATAAGTGGAATCATATGGTGTTTGTCTTCCTCTGTCTGACATATTTCACTTAGCACAATCCCCTTTAGGGTGTTGTCGTGAACACGTAGTGTTACTTGTGTTGTCGTGAATGGCAAGATTGCAGTCTTTTTATGGCCGAGTAAATAGCCCATTGTGTATTTGTATGTCTGTCTACACCACATCTTTCTTTTGGATTCATCTATGGATGGACACTTAGGTTGCACCTGTATCTTCGCTATTTTAAATAATGCTGCAATAAACATAGGGATGCATATGTGTGTTTCAACTAGTGTTTTTTGTTTTCTTTGGGTAATTACTCAGCAGTGGAATTGCTGGATTGTATGGTATTTCCTTTTTTTTTTTTTTTTTTTTTAAGTAGGCTTCATGCCAACTTAAAAGCCCAACATAGGGCCTCAACTCACAACTTTGAGATTAAGACCCGAGCTGAGATCAAGAGTCAGATGCTTAACAGAGCCACCCAGCAACCCCTGGTATTTCAATTTTTAGTTTTTTGAGGAACCTCCATACTGTTTTCCTTAGTGGCTACATGAATTTACATTCACATCAACAGTGCACAGGGGTTCCCTTTTCCCCACATCCTTGCCTACACCTACTTCGTGCCTTTTTGGTGGTAGCTGTTCTGACTGGTGTCTCCTTATGGTTTTGGTTTGCATTGTCTGAGGATTAGTGATGCTGAGTGTCTTCGTATGTGTCTGTTGGCCTTTGTGTGTCTTCTTTGGAAAAATGTCTATTCAAGTGCTCTACTCATCTTTTAGTTGGATTATTTGTTTTTCTTAATGTTGAGTGGTATGTTTTTTATGTATTTTGGATATTAACTCCTTAATGAATATGTCATTTGCAAATATCTTCTCCCATTCAGTGGGTTGCCTTCTCCTTTCTTTTTGTTTTTAAGACTTTGTTTTCAAGTAATCTCTGCACCCACTGTGGGGCTTGAACTCACAATTGCGAGATCAAGAATTGCATGCTTCACCAACTGAGCCATCCAGGTGCCCTGCCTTTTTGTTGTGTTGATGGGTTTCTTCCTGAGCAAACCCTTCTTAGTTTGGTGTTGTCCCAATAGTTTATTTTTGCTTTTGTTTCCCTTATCTGAGGAGACATATCCAGAAAAATCTTGTTAAAGAGATTACTGCCTATGTTCCTTTTAGGAGTTTAATGGTTTCAGGCCTTACATTTAGGCCTTTAATCCATTTTGAATTTATTTTTGCACACTGTGTAAGAAAGTGGTCCTGTTTCACTCTTGGATGTAGCTGTCCAGTTTTCTCAACATCATTTATTGAAAGACTGCTCTTTCCCCATTGTATTCTTGCCTCCTATGTCATAGAGGTCCCCCTTCTGCCCCCCCCCCCCCCGGGTTCTCTATTCTCTTCCACTGATTTATGTGTTCTGTGCCAATACCTTATTGTTTTTGATTACTTCAGCTTTATAGTGTAGCTTGAAATTTGGGATTGTGATACATCCACTTTGTTATTCTTTCTCAGAATTGCTTTTGGCTATTCTGGGTCTTCTGTGCTTCCATACAAATTTTAGGATTGCTTGTTCTAGTTCTGTGTAGTGCTGCTGACAGTCCTTTGATAGGGGTTGCATTGAATCTGTCAATTGCTTTGGGTAGTATGGACATCTCAACATTATTATTCCAACTCATGAGCGTGGGATATCTTGCCATTTGTTTGTGTTCTCTTAAATTTCTTTCATCAGTGTCTTACAGTTTTCAGAGTAAAAGTCTTTCACTCCTTGGTTACATTTGTTCCTAGGTAATTGCGTCTGCAGTTGTAAATGGGATCATTTTCTTGATTTCTCTTTCTGCTACTTCATTATTAGTGTATAGAAACATAATAGATTTCTGTGTATTAGTTTTGTATCCTACAGCTTTACTGAATTGGTTTATTCTAATAGTTTTTTTGGTGGACTCTCTAGGGTTTTCTATATATAGTATCATGTCATCTGCAAATAGTGACAGTTTGATTTCTGTCTTACCAATTTGGGTGCCTTTTATTTTTTTTTCTCATTTGATTACTGCCACTAGGATTATTTTTTCATTTAAATCACATAGTGTTTGAAAAATAGATCTTCCAAAAAACAGAAAAAAGACAAATCTTCCTCCATTTCCACCCCCCCCATGTTACTCCTTTAAGGCAAACCAGTACTATTTGATAAATTTCATACTTTCATTTCATTAGAATGTCAGATTTCACTAGTTTGTAAATTAAAACCTGTTTTATAAATGTGAGATTCTCGTAACTGTCGCTTAGATGCAAAACCTACTTGTTTGTACACATTTCGATAGATTGAGATATATAAACTATTATCCTAAACTGTCTGGAGTTATTTCAACACCTGACTACATCTTGGGGCTTCGTTCAGCTTTGTGCGCGTGAGATATTTACCATTAGTAGCATTTATTTGGCAGTAAACACAAGATCTCTTTGTGTGCTGCCCTGACAGAAAACGCAAGGAGATAATCCAAAAGCGATCTCTGCAATTTACTTCAGAAAAAGCACCATAATATTTTATTGAAGCATTTGTTTCAACCATAATATTTTATTGAAAATGTTATACAGTTCCATAAATGTTTTATTTTCGATAATACTGCTTCTGTCGTGCTGCTTTATCTTCATAAGCATTTACACGTAGGATCCTGTTTGATGCCTGTGGTAGGACCAAAGTACCATTCTTTTTTACCAATCTATTGGTTGTCCTGCAAGATTCCACAAAGATTCTCCTTCTTTGTTGAATACACATTAGACCCAAGGTTCTTTTTGTGATACACATCCTTTCAGGAGGCATAAGAGTATATATTTTTAAAGTTTATTTATTTAAATAATCTCTACACCCCGCATGGGGCTTGAACTCCTCTAGATGGGTCAGTTTCTCTCTTTCTTCCCACGGTCCTTCACCATAGTCTAGCATGAGGTTCTTTACGGTGTCTGTTTTCCAAGAGGGTGAAAATGGAGGCTGCGAGGCCTCTTAAGGCTCAGGCTTCACTCCTTTTTGGTAAAAGCAAGTCACTGGGTGAGTCTAGATTCAAGAGGAGTGGGAATAGGCTTTTGTTGATGGGACAAGTGGCAAAATCCCATTGCCAAAGGGCATGTGGGCTTGGAGTCATCTGTGGAAGTAACTCGCCACAGTTCACCAGCTGTCACCATTACTCACCTCTCTTCCCCATGTCACATTCGCTCCTCTCACCCCCAAGAGTCTCACCCCTTTTGGCCCTGGCTCGAAATCTAAGGTGTTGCCAAACTACTTCCAGGTGCCAGTGAGGCTCCTTGGATGCATTTTCTGGTGTAGGTGCCCATCAGGAGCTCCTGGATCCAGAGGTCTGGGAAGTAAAAAGTTATTGGCCCTCCTCACGCCCAGCATGCAGTGATGAGAGGGTCAGAGTAACTGCAGTAGATATTCTGGTTCAAAAAAGGAGAAGGAGAAGCACCTAGCAGACAATAGTAAGCTGAATGGTTTTGAAATCCAGCCTGGTGCATGTCGCCATTTCCTCTTACTCGGAGGCATGGAGTGTTCCTTGTTGAGGGCGCATTTCTGTTTCTTGGAAGCGCATCTTGCCAGTAAACCTAAGAGTTCTAGATGAGCCTATTCAAATGAAGATAATCTGCATTATGAAAGCACCTTTCCTCATTCTTAGCACCTACTAGACTGTCAAAGTATTGAGTTGTGTAATATTACTTACTCAATACATGCTGCTCTTTTGGAACATTCAAAGCATTGGTGTCTAAACTTTTATGCACAAGTTAAATGTTTTACAGATGAGAAATTCACAAATTAATGATACCATATTTCTGGAGGGTTTTGCTTGTTTTTTTTTTTTTTTGTAATAACCTTTAATCTTCCTTTATAATAACCTTTTGTTTTGCTGCTTCCAGTTTCTTAATTTGTGTGTGTGTTTTTAAACTAAACAACACATACAAAGCACTTGACAGAGCCCCGAATAGAGAGTTCCATTCCTTCACAGGCCGTGATAATGGCTATTGCTTTTATTTGTTTCTCATGTTATATTGAGAGAGAGCACGAACGGGAGAGGGGTAGAAAAGAGAGACAGAAGATCCCAAGTAGGCTCTGCGCTGACAGCAGAAAGCCCCATGTGGGGCTTGAACTTACAAACTGTAAGGTTGTGACCTGAGCCAGAGAGCTGGACACTTAACGGACTGAGCCACCCAGGCACCCTGTAAATCATTGTTTTCAGCCCCTATGCTTTGGGGGCAGTTTTTATGTAGCAGTAGATAGCAGCTTTGTGCCCGATGTCGTGTGTGAACTTTATCTTGCATGTATTAGTAACTGCATTTTTTTTTTTCTTAGCAAAACTACATAGTTTGTATCACGAAATTATGTCATCATTGATGTTCTACACCGCAGGAGCCCATCTGAACAAGTTTGGCAGCCACTTGAGTTTAGCGAGTATGGCTTCTGGGATATCCCAGTGTTTGAGAACATGTGGGTTTATGTTTAATGGTACATGAGATACAGTACTGTATGGAAAGGACAGATGGCTTGCGCTGGGCAATGTAGTGATGGTGTATTTGATCCTTATAAATAACCTCATTTGATGATAGGGGTTTATAGTTGAGGCAGCTGGCTGAGAATGTAAATTCAGTTGTCTGAGGTCATATAGCCAGTGAGTAATGGAGCCCTGGGGGATCCCAGCTCTGCCTGACTCCAGAGCTGTTCCCAGTCTATCCTGATCCTGCCTCCCATCTGAGGAATGTATAGGTTAACTAGGAATTTAAGGAATGTGTTCAATTTACCAAAAGAAGCCATTAATTTGTATCTATAAGCCCAGACAGAGACATGGGAGAGGATAGCAGTGCACCAGTAGTCAGAAGTCCAAGATTTTGGGTCATAGCCGTGATCTCTCTAACAATGGACCCCAGGATCCCCAACTGAAGTATGTATTTTGAGAGAGAGAAAGAGAGAACCAGCAGGAGAGGGGCAGAGGGAGAGAGTGGGGGACAGAGGATCTGAAGCAGGCTCCATGCCGACAGTAGAGAGCCCAGTGTGGGGCTTGAACCCACGAACTGTGCGATCATGGCCTGAACTGAAGTCAGACGTTTAACCTACTAAGCCACCCAGGAGCCCTCAGTATTGCTTTAAATAGGCAAATTCCTGGGCTCCAGCCCAGCCCCACTGAATGAGTATCCCCGGGGTGGAATCCAGTAAGATTTTTCAGGTGATTTTCTGATTTTTAGGTGGTGTTGTTTTTTAAGTTTATTTATTTTGAGAGAGAGAGAGAGGGAGAGTGGCACCGAGCCCAATGTGGGGCTCAATCTGACGAATCATGAGATCATGACCTGAGCTGAAACCAGGAGTCGGACACTTACCTAACTGAGCCACCCAGGCCCCCTGCTTTTTAGGTTATGTTTGAGGAGTCCTAGCCTAGATAATCTCTAAAGAAGATCTCTTTGAACTCTTTAAGAAATGATGCTAGCTGTATTTGAGCTCTCTAGCTGAGTAATGTAACTGCACTTCTTAAAACAGAACTGCATTTTTTTTCACAGCATGAACCTATCCTAGGCTAAAATGTAATATTTTCTAGGAAGCTTCCAGTAGTCAGTGATCCTCTGATATCACAACATACTGTAGAGACCCAGAACTTGATTTTGCTGCGACAGAAAATTTAATTTCCTGCGTCTTCCATTCTCCTCTGTCCATTGGATTATTTTCAACAGCATACAGACCAGATCTACCCTCCCATGGTTAAGACATTCCCTCTTTTAATCCCCTCTGTTCAGCCATTGCCCTGTGCCCTTCTCCCCTTGGCAGTAAAGCCCTTCTGGGCGAGAGTAGCCATTGGGCCCAGTGTCCTCTCCCTTTCTGGAACTCACCTGCCAGGCTGCCGCCCAGTGCTCCTACCAGGGTCGCCTTCTAGTTGCTAGGTTTGGTGGCCAGCCTCAGCCGTCCCCTCACATCCTTCCATAGCACTGGACATGTCCCCTTTCGTCACTGCCTTCCAGGACACCACACTCTGGGGGGGGGGGGGGGGGCTCTAGTGACCTCTGTGCCATTTCTGCTTCCCTGAGACATAACTTCTGACTTCTGGGGATCACAAGTCCCTTTCACATTGTGGTGCTCTCTGTGGCCCCACTTAAAAAAAAAAGTGTATGTTGATATGGTCAAAATTTATCAGTATAAGTTTTCATCCTTTTAAATTCTGGTAAGTTCTAGGAAGGTTCGATTTCTTTAAGAGTTAAAGGTAATGAGCCGAAATAGTATTTGTAATTTTTGGCCATTCATGTATTTCATCATTTACTCTTTTAAGTGATTAATATTAACATGTATAGCTGTTTTATAGCACATACTTAGATTATCCTAAAAATAAGGTCTTGTTGCCATGATGTAATAGTGGATGCTGACATTTAAGGGGTCCAAAGATCCACTTTGACTCTCTTGAAAGCCTGACAGAGTGGCCATTGCACACAGTAATATAATTCGTCTTTCCATTAAATCCTACTAGAGGTTATTACTAAGAATTGCTCTATGGGGCGCCTGGGTGGCGCAGTCGGTTAAGCGTCCGACTTCAGCCAGGTCACGATCTCGCGGTCCGTGAGTTCGAGCCCCACGTCGGGCTCTGTGCTTACTGCTGAGAGCCTGGAGCCTGCTTCGATTCTGTGTCTCCCTCTCTCTCTGACCCTCTCCCGTTCATGCTCTGTCTCTCCCTGTCTCAAAAATAAATAAAACGTTAAAAAAAAAAGAATTGCTCTAATAGCTGAAATTGTGGTAAAATATCCTATGTTTCTGTAGAATTCTTCCCACATTCTCTGTTTAAGCCCCATATTTAAGCTTTTTAAAATATATTTAGTTCAAGTTGTTTTTTAAATGTTTTCATTTCTTTGTGTCCTTATTCAGTCCTTTTCTGTCTGGATATGATTCCTCTATAGGTGTGTCATGTACAATTTGGTTCGATTTTTAAAAGTCTCAACATTATTTTGTAACTTCATTAAGTGTTACAGCTAGAATTTTAATGACTGCGTCTGTCTGGTTGAATTAATAGTTCTTATTCAGCTGGGCTTTTTTTTTATGGTGTCCAGAGTTCCTCAGTCACAAATAAATGCTATTATACAGAATCTTCGTAAATGCAATTTTGTTTTTATTTTTAAATGATTGTCTGCTGACAAATTCCCTAGAGTAGGATTATACAATGAAAAATCCAGTCTTGAGGTCCTTGAGGTGTTAGGATTTTTCTTTATTTTTTGCCAGTTTTGTTGAGAATAATTTAATTATTTGAATTTGCATTTCTTAATTAGCAAGGTGAAACTTCCCCGTATGGACTTAATACTTCTGTTTCCTCTTGTGCGAATTGTCTGTTCCTTATTTCTTGTTTGTTGACCTGTTGGGACTTGATACGCTTGCATAAGCTCACAACCCTTTTTGAGGAATCGTATCAATTATACATTTGTATATTATTTTCCTTTTATGCTGATTTTGATTTTTCGGCATAGAGAAAAATTTGCCGGCCTTCAGAACATTGCATTTATGACCATTCTGGTGGATGAAATTTTCTTTCTCTTCTTTTTATAAATAATGTAATCGTTGGGGCGTGTGGCTGGCTCAGTTGGTAGAGCATGCAACTCTTGATTTCAGGGTTGTAGGTTCAAGACCCACACTGGGTGTAGAGATTACTGAAAAAGATAATCTTTAAAAAATGTGTGATTGCTTTTATTTGCTACTAAATATTTGTGAACAAATTTGTAAATGCAGACATTTTACATTCTTGGCAGACTGAATTTACAGAGGATTTTCAAATGTGTCCTTGTGTTTAAATGTCCACATTGATGATATTTTATCTGTTCCATTTCTTCTTTTTCCCAGGCACCCAACAGGAGGATCCTTTGTTCGTCCAAACAAAGTAAATTTTGGAGTAGACTTTCTCACTGCAGTGAATAATCGCTACGTGTTAGAAGATGGACCAGAGGAAGATGGAAAAGAGCAACCTGTTACAATTGGAAATAAACCTGTGGAAACTATTGGTTTTGACTCTGTCATAAAACAGCAAAGGTATGTAGAATTGATAAGGGCAGAACTGACTTTGAACATTTCATCACTGGTCAGCATTGAATGAAGTTCACCCGACTGACTGTGTTTTGATACTCAACACATTGCTTCCAAACTGGTCTGGCCTTCCTGCACAAACACAAATTGAAATCAGACGAATCTGAGGATTGAAGTCTTCAGGGAAACTAAAATTCTTAATTTGGTATAGGGTTGTTGGGCTTTTCCAGATGGAATTAAAACATTAGGTTGCCCATTATTCATATTTATGCCAACTGTCTTGTATGATAAGTAACTAAGACTGACATTTTGGTTCTTTTTTATTTCATGGTGACATTTCTAACCGGAGATAAGTCAGAAATGGGAGCGGAGGCCTCACCTGCCTTGTGGCATGCTGGTGCCATCTAGAACTGAGTTAGCTTCCATCTCTGGCTGCACACCCTTGTCACATGGGCTGCTTGTGAAACTGCAGAATCTTGGGTCCCATTCCAAACCTGAATCAGAATACCATGGGCTTTTGCTTTTAGAAGGACCTCAGATTGTTATGTAGCAGTCTGAGGGGGCACGAAAGAATTCATTGTAGAACTGTGCATGCAAACATTCTGTTGTCTGAAACTCTCTGGACACCGTGGTTCTATGCAGAGGGGCTTTCTGCTCCAACGCACTGTCTGAATCAGAGTGAGTAGAAGCTCATGTTCCCACAAAGACACAAGTGCACAAGAACCTCCCAGGATATGCAGGTCAAGTGATGGTCAGTGCTGTGGTGTTTGACCCTGACCTGGATGAGGTGACTTCGTAGCGACCCCTGGTGGCCGCTGTGGAGAGGAGGTTTGTAGCCACGTGGCTTATTAGGGTTGCAATCTTTTACTTTCTCAAGTGAAAGAATTAAACTGTGGTTTTGTTCAAAGTACGTTTATTTGCTGTCTTATTTATCTGTTGTTAATATTTAACATAATACAAAATATAAAGTGCACATGGTGACAGTGTTGAAGAATAAATTCATTTCTTTGATACCTCTGCTTTGTAGCATAGATGACCCCCATAAACAACAACAAGAGAAAATTCACGGGAACAATCCAAATATCTGTAAACCTAGAACGGATGAATAGTGTTGCATTCATTCGGTGGCATACTGTCAGCAGTGAACATGCGAACAACAGCTCTGTGCAAGAGAGTGGGTGAAATCTCAGAAACATAGCGTCCAGGAGTCAGATACCATGAAGTACACGTCATGTGATGCCGTCTATATGAAGGTCAAAAGCAGGCATAACTGATCTATAGTGTTAGAAGTCAGAATAGACAGTTTTAAGGGGAGGGAGAAGCAGGTGTCAGGGGCACAAAGAGGCCTTCCCGAGTCCTGGGAATGTACTATGTCTTTTTTTATTTTTATATCATTTCACTTTATTTTTTTTTTTTATTTTTTAGTAGGCTCCACACACAACACGGAGCTTGAATTCACAACCCTGATATCTAGAGTCACGTCCTCTACCGACTGAGCCAGCCAGGCGACCCTGTACTATTTCTTGATCTGGGTGGTGGTCACCTGTGCAAACTCACTTAAAATCACTGAAATGTGTACTGATGTATACGTAGGCTAATGCACGTACTTTCCTGTATGTAATTTTTTTCAATAAAAAAATAAAACTGAAGGAGGAAAAAAACTTTGAGTAAATTGAGATTTTTAAAAACGCAACAACTTGACAGTTAATCACAAAGCAGTTTACACTCATTGGTGAAAATTTAGGAACTATAAGTTGAACAAAAGGAGGTTATGACTTAATGCCACCACCGAGAGATAACTGTCATGAGTATTTTTTGCTTTTTATCCTACTGGTTTACTTAGATTTGAAGAACTATGTGCTTCATAGGGTTGGACTTCTTGGCTTTATTTTTTTCCATTTAAAATGCAAGTAATGAAAAAAATGCACATATCGTGGGATCTTTTACCCCAAAAGAAGCACAGTTTTTTCTTACTGGTTAATCTCTTTCAGAGAATACCACGACTCTGAATATTGACAAATTGCCAACCGATTTTTCTCCCCTGGCTTATGAACAACTGTATAACTCAAGAATTTGGGTGCGGGGGAATGACCCTACTATTTGAGCATCATTGTGTTCAGTAATTGCCAGTGACTTTCTTGGAAATGACCAATGATGGGGTCAAGCTGGGTTCAGAGGTCAGCTAAGCCAACTTCTAACCCTGACACTTTCTAGCTGTTAGATCTAGTATGCCTCATTCTAAGCCTCAGTTTCTTCATTTGCAAAACATTACCTAAGCTGTTAGAGCTGCTGGGGATAACAAGTGAGATTGTGCAGTGAAATTCAGTCATCTGTGTTAAGGACAGAAAGAAACCTCTACTTTAAGCCATCATATTACCTCCTTAATAATATCCAGCTGACCAGCTCTGAGTTTGTACCACTAAGACTTATAAAAATTGGATTAAAAAAAAAAACCAGTATGTGGGATTTCTCTCGGACATGGCTTTGGCTTTGGAGTGAGGTCCCCTGGGCACTGCAGTGAACTCACTGGCACAGCAGGGTATTTTTAACTTTAGAGGGGAATGGTGACCTCTGTTGGACACAGAGCAAGCTATTAGCTTGAGGTTGTTCAGTTTCATGATATTCCTGCAGTTCCTTTTGTGGGTGTCCTATCCCTACAAAGCTGGGTTTTTGGTGATGGCTGTGATAAAAAGCAAGCATCTCCTGAAAATCATCATGGAAACAAGAAATGGAGAGAGTGATGTCCAATCCGATTCCAGGGTTTGGGAAGTTGTGCAGGGCCCAGCTGACACTAAGTTCACAGGACGTAAATAGTTAAGTTGTTTGGCCCTAACTACTTACTAAATGGAAACTGAGGTGTTTTGTTTGTCTCAGGGACACACTGAAAAAATTACTAAAACACCAAGAGCGCTGTGAACTGAGCAGGTTTAGAAGGTTCTGTGTTAGACCTTTGCTGCTGCCTTTCCCCCAGATTCTGATGATTGTAATAGTATGTGCCTTGTGTCTTCATCTGAGTGTTTCCCTCAAAGGTTGTCAGTTTATCATTTATTTACTTGTTTATTTATTAAAAACATTTTTTAAAATATTTTTGAGAGCGAGAGAGACAGAGCGTGAGCTGGGGAGAGGCAGAGAGAGAGACCCACAGAATCCAAAGCGGGCTCCAGGCTCCGAGCTGTCAGCACAGAGCCTGACGTGGGGCTCGAATTCATGAATCGCAAGATCACAAACTGAGCCGAAGTCAGATGCTCAACTGACTGAGCCACCCAGGCACCCCTATTTTTATAAATACTTACAAAATAACTTACTGTGTATCAGGCAGTATTCTGAGGTTTCACAAATGCTAACTCACTAATTATAGCATTTAAGATTATTTAAAAAAAAAACACAACACAAAATATACCATCTTAACCATTTTTTTAAATTATTTTTTTAATGTTTTATTCATTTTTGAGACAGAGACAGAGCATGAGCAGGCGGGGAGGGACAGAGAGAGAGCCAGACACAGAATCCGAAGCAGGCTCCAGGCTCCGAGCTGTCAGCCCAGAGCCCGACGCAGGGCTCGAACTCACAAACCGCAAGATCATGACCTGAGCTGAAGTCAGACGCTCAGCCGACTGAGCCACCCAGGCGCCTGCCATCTTAACCATTTTTAAGTATAGTTTGGTGGTGCTAACTACATTCACGTTGTTGAGCAGCCGTCAGCACCCTCCATCTTCGGAACCTTTTCACCTTCCCAAACTGAAACTCTGTCCCCATCAAACAGCACCTCATTTCCCTCCCCCCACCCCCAGCCTCTGGCAGCCACCATGTTGCTTTCTGTCAGCAGAGTTGACTCCTGGGAACCTCACGTGAGTGGAATCATGCGGTATTGTCTTTTGGTGACTGACTTCTTTCAGTTAGCATCATGTTCTCAAGTTTGCCCACAGTGTATTGTATGTCAGAATTTCCTTTTCAAGGCTGAGTAGTATTCTACCGTGTGGATGCACTGCCCTTTGTTTATCCGTTCATCCATCGATGGGCTCCTGGGTTGTTTCTACCCTTGGGCTCCTGCGGTAATGATGCTGTAAACACGTGTGTATGCCACAGCATTTTAAAGCTGTGGAATCGGAGGCCCAGGGATTTTAGCTTCCTGAAGTCCAAAGGAAGTAGTGGAATTGGGATTTGGACCCCGGCGATGGGTCTCCAGATTTCATGTTCTAGATACTCTTTGGAGACTAGACACACGGGCTCTTTGAATGAGTAGAAAACGCAGATTCTCCACACCTAAGAAGTGGCTTCAGAGATTACGTAATAAAGCTGAAGGGACGCACGCTCTCCAGGATGTAACCCTAGAGAGACTTTCATGTGTGAGAGCAGCAGGTACACAGCATGGTTGGGAATAATCAGAGGAGTAAATAAATTATTTGTGGTCTATAATGTATAAAAATGAGTGGCTCTAGAGTACATGGGTCAGTAGAGCTAAATCTCACTGCTGACCAATATACTGTTGACGGGGAGAAGGTTGGAGGGGGACAAATATGGTAGGATACCGTTTATATCAAATTTCATTGTACATGAAATACTATAATTAGGGGGATGCGAATGTGTGGTCAAACTATTCAATGCTCAAGTTTAAATAAACACCAAGTGTAGGATACTGGTTATCCAAAGGGAGCAGAGAAGGAAGGGAAATGTTCTGGGAGGAACGCAGAGGACTTCATTTCTATTTGTAGTGTGTGTGATGCTTGCTTTTTTTTTCTTTGTAGTTTAAAGCTTTCTTTTTTTAATGTTTATTTGTTTATTTTGAGAGAGAGAAAGTGAGAGTGGGGGAGAGGGGCACAGAGAGAGAATCCCAAGCAGGCTCTGCATGGTCAGCACACAGCCCAGCGCAGGGCTCGAACTCATGAACTGTGAGATCATGACCTGGGCTGAAATCAAGAGTTGGACACTCGACCGACGGAGCCACCCGGGCACCCCTAAAGCTTTATTTCTTAAAGTGGGCGGTGGGTGCTGGTATTTGTTATTTTTGGTGACTTTTGATATGTCTGAAATGCTTTTTAGGTTTGAAAGAGCCAGGGGACGTGTACATGCTTGTACATACGTGTGAACTCTGTTTTTCATGCAGTCAGCTGAGCAAGCTGCAGGAAGTTTCTCTGAGGAACTGCGTGGTGAGTTGTGCTGGCGACAAAGGAGCAGTTGCCAAAGCGTGTCCTAGTATCCTTTTCACGGAGTATCGGACGCTGGGCTTGGCCCTGGTGCCACACCCCCGCCAGTCGCCTGCCCTGTGTCTCTTGTCCCCAGCTCTCTTCCTAAGGGCATCTCTGTTTCACCGGGTGCAGTGGCTGCCCGGGTGAGTTATTCGCCTTCCCAGGCCCCCTGGCCTGCAGGTGAGGCAGTGTGCACGCCCCAGCCAAGGAAATGTCAAGCGGAAGTCTCTGGACAGGGCTTCTTATGAGGGGCCAGACCTGGCTGGCGTCTGCCTTCTGCCCAGAGCCTTTGCCCTGCTCCCTGCCTCGAGTGTGGACAGGATGCCCAGGGCCCAGCCGCCGTCTTGTGTGAAGATGACCGTCCAGCACGGCCTGGGCCAGCAGAGGAGGAGCCCGACCGCATCACAGGGCCCCTGCACCAGCCCCGGGGCCCCTGGACCGCCACCTTGTGAGCGAGCAGACTCCTCTCTCCTGTTTCAGGCAGCTGCGTGCATCTGTCACAATACCTCCAAACAGGCTTTTCCAGGGCTTGTAATCTCTTCTCTCTACCTTCTCCTAGAAGTGGGGTGTGTGTGTTTGCCCTACGTTGCTTTCATGCCCACAACTAAAAATATGGGAGATAAGTTTAAAAACACAACAACTCCCACTGGCAAATGGGAGTTAACTTAATTTTTTTTTAATTTTTATTTTTATTTTAGAAAGAGCATGTTAGTGGGGGAGAGGGGCAGAGAGAGAGAATATTTAAAGACAATTTTTTTTAATGTTTATTTTTGAGAGAGAGAGAGAGAGAGAGAGAGAGACGGGGGGAGGGGCGGGCAGAGAGAGAGGGAGACACAGAATCTGAGGCAAGCTCCAGGCTCTGAGCTGTCAGCACAGAGCCTCGAACTCAGGAGCCATGAAATTCATGACCTGAGCTGAAGTCAGGCTTAACCAACTCAGCCACTCGGGCTCCCCAAGAGAGAGAGGGAGGGAGGGAGGGAGGAAATATCTTAAGCGGGCTCCATGCTGACATGGGGCTCAATCCCAAGACCCTGGGATCATGACCTGAGCTGAAATCAAGAGTTGGAAGGATGCTCAACCGACTGAGCCACCCAGGTGCCCCCACTTTCTCTAACTTTAAAAGGTCTTCTCACAATTCTTGAAGCCTGCCCAATCTCCCCATAATAATTTATACCAAAGATAGCAGTTTATGATCCGTGTCCCCTGAGTGAAGAGATGGCAGATGAGCAGCTCTCTTTAGCCAGCTATTTCTTTTTTTTTCTTTTTTTTTTTAAATTTTTTCTTAATATTTATTTACTTTTGAGAAAGAGAGAGAGAGCCAGAGTACAAGCTGGAGGGGGGCAGAGAGAGAGGGAGATACAGAACCTGAAGCAGGCTCCAGGCTCCAAGCTGTCAGCACAGAGCCCGACGCGGGGCTCGAACCCACGAACCACGAGACCATGACCTGAGCCGAAGTCGGACACTCCACCGACTGAGCCACCCAGGTGCCCCTTTAGCCAGCTATTTCTGACTACACCTATGGTGCATCCTTTATGGTGACCGAAATCAGAGCAGAGCTCCCCGGCCAGCATGTCTGGGTGTCTTACTTCCTCAGCCTGCTGGTCGGTCGGGACCTGGTCACCTTGCCTGTGAGCAGCCCTTCCCATCGCCCCCGTGGGCTGAACCAACGTGGTCCCTTCCTCCCTGGTTAAGGGAACTGAGGCGGAGGGTGTAGTTTGGTAGGGATGCCACGGCAGCGTCTGGAGCGTTCTGTGATCTGCCCGGCCGGCTCCCCAATGATTTGAGAAGATTGGGAATTGGGTGTCTCAAGACTTATTTTCAACATATCAGAAAAGATGTGGCCAGTAGGTGGGTTTGGGAACGTCTGCAGTTGGATTGCTCAGAGTTGTCAGCAGTGTGCTAGAGAGGCAGCATCATGCTTTTTTACGTGGCTCTCTCCTGGGGGGAAAGCGTCCCCCAGACTAGAAGCAATGAGGTTTCGTGAGATAATCAAGTCACGGCTGATATTTGCAGATGTGGTGATGAATGTCTCACAGTTCCTGGTTGAATTCCCGCCTGAAGTGGAAGTTTTGCCTGTGTGTAATTGTCATCCTTTTTCGGTGGCCCCCTCCGAGGGCCCTCCCTGAGTCCCGACGACAAGCTGCAGGAGTGCCGGGGCCCTGAGCTTGCCGGGCTGGGAAGCAGCTGACTCTGCACAGGGCGCAGGGTCTGTCCCTGCGAGCAGGCACCGTGCAACGCCAGGAGCTCCTTGGACTGTGCGTGCACGAGGGGCAGTGCGTGTGTGTGCACGTGCGTGAGGGCGGTGCGTGAAACTGTTAGAGTTTGGAGTTGATTTCAGAATGCAGGCGTCCATGTGCTCTGGGCAGACTAGCAGGTGTATTCATGATCCTGGCCTACACTTTAAGGGAAGGACACTGGACTCACTGTTTCTAACGAACCCCGACAGCCCCTAGTCAGCAGCCGTCATGGAAATGAAAGGTGGCTGGAGCTTGACCGTGGGGTGTGAAAGCACCCAGCTCAGCGGTCGCAGGAGGGTCCTGACCCCCCAGTACCTCCCGTTTCAGTCAGAGACCAGCCGAGTTTGTGTAGTGGCCTGCGGGGCCCTTGGTGATGTGGCCTGGCCCCTGCGGCCCATGTGACCGCATTTCCAGCACCCCGCACCCCCTCCGCCCAGGCACACTGGAGCTCGCTGTCCTTGTCGTAGGTCACCTGCATTCTATAACCATAGGGCCTTTGCTTGTGTCATTCTCTTTGCCTGGCTGCTCTTCTCCAAGATGGCATTTCTTCATTTGCTGAGCTGCTCCGCTTAAGTGGCACCTTCACAGAGAAGATGGTCTTCCACCACCAGTGTATATGCAGCCCCCACACACCCCTTTCCTCTGTCCTTTGCTCTGTTACTCTGAGCCTGTGTCTGTACCTGGCATGTTGCAGAGCCACGTGTTTAACGCCGTCTCCCCCAGTGTTCGCTGCTATACTCCGGGCCCCGACACTTGCGGGATAGATGGATGAACTGAATAATTTCCCTCCATAGCAGAGTAGTATGCAAGATTCTCCTTTAGCCGCCCCGTCCTGCTCCAAGCTTCTCTTCCCATTTCTCTGTCCCCGGGGGTTCTGCTAAGCTGTGCCTTTCTGGACGGCATGGCACTCCCCTCCAGGATTCAGCTCGGTGCCTTTTTCTTTCCGTCCTCCTAATTTATCCCCTGAATTCCCAAATCCTCCGTAGCACTTTAGGACATTTGTCCGTGCTAACCCCTGTTGTATGTCCTGGGGATGCCACTCGTGATTTGGAGGTTCCTGCAGAGCAGAATGATGCACCGTAGGAGAAGGCGTGTGCGTTGCCGTGAGGCCGCAGCCGTAGGTAGTGCCCAGGACAAGGCCTGTGGGTACACCTTAGGTGCTTAATAAATCAGTCACTAACACGGTTCTCTTTTCTCTTTTTGTTGGACATCCTCAGGATGGTTTAGCATTGGTTACAACATTTGGTTCTTATTTACTTGATTGTAGACGTTTGTCTTAAGTTTGCAGTATATGATAAACTTTCATTTCTAAATAAAGAATTGGGTGATTAATTAAAAAATTTTTTTTAATTTATTTTTGAGAGAGAGACAGAGTGTGAGCTAGGGAGGGGCAGAGAGAGAGAGGGAGACAGAATCCGAAGCAGGCTCCAGGCCCTGAGCTGTCAGCATAGAGCCTGATGTGGGGCTCCAACTCACGAACCGTGAGATCATGACCTGAGCCGAAGTCAGACACTTAATGGACTGAGCTCTCCAGGTGCCTCCTTTTAAAAATATTTTTTTTAATGTTTATTTATTTTTGAGAGAGAGTATGAGCTGGGGAGGGGCAGAGAGAGAGGGAGACACAGGCTCTGAAGCAAGAGTTATGTGATTTAAAAAGGTAAAAAGTAGGGCACCTGCGTGGCTCACTTGGTTGAGCATTTGGCTCTTGATTTTGGGTCAGATCATGACCCCAGGGCTGTGAGATCGAGCCCCATGTCAGGCTCCATGCTGAGCGTGGAACCTGCTAAAATTCTCTCTCTCTCTCTCTCTCTCTCTCTCTCTCTCTCTCTCTCACATAAAAAAAAAAAAAAAAGGGAAAAGTAAAGGGAAGAAAAGGAAAAAATTTCAAGCAAGATAGAGAGTGTAAGGTAAAAAATAAATAATAAGTAAATAAAAATCCATGCTCCAGAATTAAGAGGTAACTACTGTTATATCTTGTCTGAACCTTTCTATACTACTCTTTCTTAATGTGTGCTTTGAGATATCAGAAGGGTAGATTTGTCAAGAAACCTGCTGTCCTCATGGGATGAAGTCCTAACTATTGCTGATCAGCTCAAACACCTGGAAGTTCTCAATCTCAGGTATGAACCCTTGGACGTCCATTTGTCACCTGGTATAAAACTCCTGATCTTTCCTTGTTCCCTCACGACATCGCTGTGGGAAGGAGGAGGGAGACAGCTTACTGGAATTTAAGACTTTAACTTTTTCTTTGACTTAGTATTTAATATTCCTTGGTTATTGTACTTTTTCAAATGGTCACACGAGGTGACTCACTATAGGGGTGTGTTTTACTTACTTTTAGTCTCTGTGCCCAATGTGGGGCTCCAACTCCCAATCCCGAAATCAAGAGTCACACGCTTTATTGACTGAGCCAGCCAGGTATCCCTTTTTTGGGGTGGGGAGGTGGAATGTGTTTTCCTTTGATTGGCTGGGGTGGGCTGGCCTATTGAGCAAGATCTCCATATTTTTCGTGAGTCTAACCGTGAAGGACGGGCCATCTGGAGGAGTTGGTATTTAACTGAAGAATTGGAGAGGTGCTGTGAACAGTGCTTGTTGGGGGCACCCTGGCTCACTCAGTCATTGGAGCGTGCAACTCTTGATCTTGGGGTCATGAGTGCGAGTCCCACGCTGGGTGTAGAGATTACTTAATAAAATCTTAAAAAAAAAAAAAAAAAGGTGCTTCTCCATTCTGAAGTTTCTAGCATTTAATTGCTTTAGGAATGAATAATTGCACTGGACTGCTGTTTCATTCAGTTCTGATAAGGATTTTCCATCAAGATACGTGTTTCACTAACGCCATAATTTTCCAGGCCTTTTCAAATTCTTGCTTAGTTTCAATCTCTGAACCTTATTTTCCAAGGCCTCAGCCAGGCATCCCCTTTCATACTCGAGCCAGCTTTACACAGATAGGTGGGTTGTGCCTCGTTCAGGCAGATTCAGTTATAGTAGACGGTCAGGCCTAAGTTAATTGTGCTTCAAATAGAGCAAAGGGTGTAAGTTGACCCACAGTGTCTCCTCTTCTGGAAATAAGGGCTAACACGTTTTCATGGTATCTTCTTTCAAAAAGACTGTCAGGGGGAGCCAGGGTGGCTCAGTCGGTTAAGTGTCTGACTTCGGCTCAGGTCATTATCTCACAGTTCATGAGTTTGAGCCCCACATTGGGCTCTGTGCTGACAGCTCAGAGCCTGGAGCCTGCTTCAGATTCTGTGTCTCCCTCTCTTTCTGCCCCTTCACTGCTCATGCTGTCTCCGTTTCTCAAAAATAAACATTGAAAAAAAATTTTTAAGTAAATAAAAAAAAAAGACCATCAGGATTGAGTCCTGAGATGAGGATCATGAGAGAAAATTGAAAAGTGGTGATTTATTTGATCCATCCTAATGGAAAAGAGGGGTTTAGAGACTCTGGAGAAGCAGAATTACAGCCTCTGGTATAGCGTATCAGTAGGACTGATAGTCTGGATTCCTTGGGTTTTTAATTAATTCCATTTTTTAATACAATGTTTATTTTGAGAGAGCATGAGCAGGGGGCGGGGTGCAGAGAAACAGGGAAAGAGAGAGAATCCCAAGCAGGCTCCGTACTCAGCACAGAGCCCGATGTAGGGCTCGATCCCATGAACCATGAGATCATGACCTGAGCCAAAACCTAGTCGGACGCTTAGCCGACTGAGCCATCCAGGCACCTTTAATTTCATTTTAAGGTGGAAACAAACCAAACGCCTCATATTAAATCCCAAATTGTTGCTTTCTATGACTTTCACTCGGGCCTACTGGAGAGCAAGCATTCAGCACATTGTGTCTTCTTTTTCTACACAGTGAGAACAAACTACACTTTCCCTCGGGTTCACCATCTCTAGCTGGAACATTTCCTGCACTGAAGGTTTTGGTTCTTAACCGAACAGGAATAACGTGGGCTGAGGTAATCATGTTTCTTTAGTTTATTACCCAGAGATAAGAAATTTTAAATTCTTGGCTTAATAGGCAATTGAGGCACAACTGTGCCTTCATTTTAATCATATTATCCAAATAATAGGATCCTTTAAACTGCCTCACAGAAAGGAGTTACAAAATTGTTGTCGTGAGGTAGAATTTTCTATCTTGGGATCGGTATTCTCTCTCTCGGCTCCTTCTGTTTTGTTCTGCCATCGTTCTAGACGGTGGCGTTCCATAATGCTGTGCAGTTCACAAGGCTGAACTTAGAAAGCCCCCAAGTTAGCTGTGGATTGGGCTTTTAGCTCGCTGGGTTTTCCCGCAAGTGCTCTGAGGCGGAGCTGCCGAAAGATTCTCGCATCCTTTTCTTGTTTGCAGTTTGGCTCTTGGAAGCCGCCGTTCATCATATACAGCTGGGCTCGAAAGTGGACTCGGGGGTCCTTCACCCGGCAGCATTGGGGATTTATAGCTGGCACTACTATTTTCTGTTTGAGGTTAACTGACCTCACACACCCAGAATATTCCTTTTTCGAACCAATTGCAGATAAGTATATCCCCAGCCAAGTGGTTTGTCTATGAAATGCCACCGAGGCACCTCCCTTAGGGACGAATCACCTCTGCCTGGTGCGCCTGTGTCCTAGGGCTCCTTCCTGGTGAGTGGGTTCAGATTGAGCATCAGAACAGGAAGGGCACTTGGAGATCGAGATGCTGGGGATGAAGTGCAAGTGGGGAAATTTAGAAACCATGGTTGCGGAGTATCGTCCGATTAGCGTCTTCCGCAAACCCGGGTTGGCATTGAGAATCGAGGACAGGTGGGGACCTCAAGTCCCTTCCTTTTTTGGTTAAGCAAACTGTCCTGTCTGCAAGTCTACTTCGCAGGAGCCTTGTACAGTTCAGGACGCCCTGGATGGCCCGCTCATAGCTTAGAGTGCCCGATGTATATGTGGCCGTGTCATTAAAACACAGCTCTTAACATTGAAGTGTTACCACTAGCACTTCTGGCCTGAATTAGAGTCTGCGATGAAATGTCCGTAGGGCACTTTGTTTCCCAAACAGTAACTGAACTGAATTGATGGGGAAGGTACAGTAGTAAACACACAGGAAGGACCAGTAGAGGCTGTTTCGCCCTGACCGGAGTTTCCCTTCTAGGTGCTGCGGTGCGCCCCCGGGTGGCCGGTCCTGGAGGAGCTGTACCTCAAGTCTAACGACATCTCCATTTCAGAAAGGTAACAAGGGTTCACGTCCAAGCGTGTGTCACCATTCAGTCATCCTGAATAAACACATGATCTCCATTATACCCATCATCAATTTTATTTATTTTGAGAGAGAGAGAGTATGGGGGGAAGGGGCAGAGAGAGAGAGAGAGAATCCCAAGCGGGCTCCACACTGTCAGCATACAGCCTGATGTGGGGCTTGATCCCACAGACTGTGAGATCATGACCTGAGCAGAAATGGAATCAGACACTTAACTAAGCCACCCAGGCGCCCCCCAACATTATTTTTTTTAAGGATTTGCAAATAAGAATGGGAAAATGCTTATTACTCACAAATTACTCACAGCCCATCGGAGTGTAAGCCTTGAATTAAACATATTTGAAGACCAGAACTTTAGTAGCTTCATAGAAATATAGTTAACTTCTGTTTCTAAATGGAGGTTCTAGAGGAAATGCTTTTATGCGGATCAAATCCTGCATCGTAGGTAGCACTGTGTGTGTGTAAGATTGATGTACTGAGTCTATGGAAAAGCTTATTTTCCTCGAGTAAATTAAATACGTTGTCTTGCCTCTTTTGTTGATATCATTAAATTACTATGTGAAATTAAACGTGGGCAAATTTATAATACATTCCCAATGAAAGGATTCAAGCTAATGAGACTTCACTGTATGGAACGACTTATTATACAGGTGAATGCAGGTGTTTTTAAGTGAAACTGTTTATTTGGGGATAATTTGAGGTTCACATGCAGTTATAAGAAATAATGCCCAGAGCTCCCCTGTACCCATCACCCACTTTCTCCCATGGGTGCGATACCGCAGCCAGGATCCTGAAGTTGGTCCATCCACATAGAGGACATTTCCAGCACTGCAAGGGTCCCTCCCTCCTGTTGCCCTTTCACAGTCCTGCCCACTCGCCTCCTGCTCCCTTCACCTCCTTTACACCAAATGCAGGTATTTTAAAAGCCACGTATCTTTGAAGACAAGTCAGATTAAATTCATGCTGACACACTTTGATTTTCCACACAGGCCGGCGGATGTTCTACAGACGGTCAAGTTGTTAGACCTTTCCTCTAATCCATTAATTGATGAAAATCAGCTGTTTCTCATAGCGTATCTCCCCAGGTAATTTGCTCCTAAAATGCCGTTACAGCAGTGCTTAGGAGGTTTTTAGTGAATGGATCGTAGGCTGTGTGTACTTGCTCAGATGGAATTCACACACGAATTCCCTTTGGGAAACTTTTCTCTGAATTTACGTAGAGGAGGTGTTTGCAGACCACATGGTGCGCAGTGTGTGTCTGTACCAGGTCATCGAGGAAAGGGTAATTCGGCCTGGTGCTGATGTCCGAAGTCTTCATTCATTAAACTAATGGAAGTCAGATCATGTCTGTTTGCTCTTGGAGACCCGTTAACACGTGGCACCGCCGCGGGCACCAGGAGCAGTTAGGTGACTGGGGAGCCCTCACAACGTAGCGTGAACAGTCCTCTTGGCGCACCCTAAACCAGACTCTGGTTTCTAAGCATTTCATGGGGCACAAAAGCTAGGGTGGGGGAAGAGCTTTACAAATCTAGTCTGGTTGACCGCCTGTAGCACTTTATATTGTTCCTTGTAATCAAATGTAACATTTTAAATTTCAGATTAGAACAACTAATCCTTTCTGACGTCGGAATTTCTTCTATACATTTTCCGGATGCAGGAACTGGTATTTGAGATTAACTCTACTCCCCCCCGCCCTGTAGCCCATACTTCTGCTCTTTCTTTCACTTCTGCCGTGTAACTTAATTCTCCTTTTTTCCAGGGTGCAAAACATCAATGTTTCCTTCCTTGCAATACCTTGTAGTAAATGACAATCAGATCTCACAAGTAAGAGCTTCTTCGCAATGTGCACGTTGTATCCTCACTTCCACTCTCATGATGGAGTGTGCAGGTTCCTTCTATTAAAAAATATTTTACTTTAAGACTATTCTTTATTAAAGTGTTTAACTTTAATTCCAGTAGAGTTAACATGCAGTGTCCTATTAGTCTCGGGTGCACGATACAGGGATTCAACACCTCCGCACGGGACCCAGTGCTCATCGTGATACGTGCGCTCTTAATCCCCATCGCCTATTTCACCCCCACCCCCTTCCCCTCTGGTGACCATCAGTTTGTTCCCTGGAGTTAAGATTCTGTTTCTTAGTTTGTCTCGCTCTCTTGTGTTTTCCTTTTGTTCATTTGTTTCTTAAATCCCACATGAGTGAAATCACAGGGTATTTGTCTTTGACTTGTTTCATGTAACATAATACTTTTTCGCTCCATCCATGTTGTTGGAAATGGCAAGATTTTATTCTTTTTGAGGGTTGAGTAATATTTTACTATATATGTGTGTGTGTGTGTGTACGTGTGTGTATGTATGTATACACACACACATACATACCACGTCTTCTTTATCCAGCCACCGATCGATGGACACTTGGGCTCCTTCCATGATTTGGCTCTTGTAAACGATGCTGCGATAAACATAGGGGTGCATGTATCCCAAAGCTAGTGTTTTTGTATTTTGGGGGTAAAGACCCAGTAATGCGATTGCTGGATTGTAGGGAGTTCTGTTTTTAACTTTTTGAGGAACCTCCGTACCGTTTTCCACAGTGGCTGCACCAGTTTGCGTTCCCACCAGCAATGCACAAGGGCTCCTTTTTCTCCACATCCTCACCAACACTTGTTGCTTCTTGTGTTTTTGATACTAGCCATTCTGACAGGTGTGAGATGATACCTCATTGTAGTTTGGATTTGCATTTCCCTGATGATGAGTGACGTTGAATATCTTTGCTTGTGTCTGTTGGCCATCTGGATGTGTTCTTTGGAGAAATGTGTTCATTTCTTTTGCCCATTTTTAATCGAATCACAGTAAAACCTTGGTTTATGAGCATAATTTGTTCCGGAGGCAAGCTATACTCTAAAGCACTCGTATATCAAAGCGAATTTCAAGAACCACTGGCTCGGTTGTGATCATGTGACATTCGGCCTCACGTAGTACTCGTATTGCAAGACGTTGCTCGTTTATCAAGTTAAATTTATCAGAAAAGTTTGCTCATCTTGCGGGACATTCGCAGGACAAGTTACTCACAATCCAAGGTTTTACTGTATTTGTCTTTTGGGCGTTCAGTTTTACAAGTTCTTTACATATTTTGGACTCAGCCTTTATTGGATATGTCATTTGCGATGATCTCCCATTCTGTAGGTTGCCTTTTAGTTTTGTTGATGGTTTCTCTTGCTCTGCAGAAACTTTCTATTTTGCTGTAGTCAAAAGATACTTTAGATTGAAAGAGAAGTGCTTCCTCAGGGTGTAACTCCTCAGAAAACCCAAAAATATTAACAGAGAAATTAGTTTAATTCACCCGTCAGCAGACGGTCATTTTACACGGCACAGTTCTAGAGTAAAAGCGCACGGTCTTCTTAGTGGGTGCTTGGCGCATGATGAGATCCAGTGCCTCCGATTGGAACTGGAGATTCGTGCTTTTCTCTGGCTAGTTCAAATCATCTAGGAAAGTAGCCTGCAACATGCTTAGATTCACGTATTTTTTCCGTTGGGTTTCAGTGGTCATTTATCAATGAGCTGGATAAGTTACAGAGTCTGCGTGCTCTGTCCTGCGTAAGAAACCCCCTGACGGAAGGAGGCAGCGGACCACAGACCACACGCCAGTTCATCATCGCCAAAATCGGTCAGCTGAAGACCCTGAACAAATGTGAGGTGAGCGCTTAGTATCACGATGAGGTATTTTATGGTTGGTTGTTTGAGGGAGCGCATGTGAGTGCGTGAATGAGAGAAGGGCAGAGAGAAGGAGAGAGGGATCCCAAGGAGGCTGCACGCTGTCAGCACCGAGTCCTGTACGGGGCTCGACCTCACAGACCATGGGATCAGGACCGGAGCCAAGATCAAGAGTCGGACGCTTCACCGACTGAGCCACCCGGGCGCCCCTGAATCTTGTAAAGGGTTCAGATGTAGCTTTTCCCCCATCTGGTAAAATACTACCCTTGTGCGGTACTAAGAAGTCTTTCTTTCCGACTCCTCAGGAGGCGGCGTTACTCGGGTGAGGACACAAGTTGCCTAGCTGCCCCTTGAGGAGGGGCGAGGGATTCTGGGCACTTGCTCCTTTTCCTGGGGGGGCAGAGGCAGACGGGACACAGAACCGCAGAGCCTGTCCTCTCCTCAGCCGATCGCCCAGGTGGGGCCGCTCGCCTGTGGTGTCAGCGCCCCCAGGGGCCCAGGGCACCTGCCGCAGCCCACACGCCGGCAGGTGGACAAATACTCTCATGAAGAAAAGCGTAGGACCGAAACTGGTTTTCCTTCTTCAGTAAACTCTTGAATTCTGTCCGTGTTAGCGAGGAAAGGTAAAGCCATACGAAGCGTTGTCCCTCTCGATGTGATTATTCTGTGTGTGTGAAGAGTGGAGGAAGGACAGGGTACAAAATGCAAACACTCACTAGAAGAACACTTTAACGGGGGCGCCTGGTGGTTCAGTTGGTGGCTCAGCGGAGCCGGCTTCTTTCGGCTCAGGTCACGATCTCCTGGCTCATGAGTTTGAGCCCCGCGTCGGGCTCTGTGCTGACAGCTCGGAGCCTGGGGCCGGTTTTCAGATTCTGTGCCTCCCTCTCTCTCTGCCCCTCCCCCTTGTTTATGAGCTCTCGAAAATAAACATTAAAAAAAAAAAAACACCTTAACAGACCTGTTTTGATTCACATTAATATAGATTCTACCAGAGGAAAGGCGTGGGGCTGAGCTTGATTACCGAAAAGCATTTGGAAATGAATGGAAAAAGGCTGGCGGACATCAGGATCCAGCCAAAAACAGGCCAAGTGAAGAATTTCTTGCAGCCCATCCCAGATACCAGTCGCTCTGCCTGAGTACGTACATGAGGCCCGGAGCCTTCCCCGCGCGGCGACCCCCACCCCCCTCCCTGCCAGCGGCCTTGCAGCTAGAACAGCTGGGGAGCAAAGGGGACCCTCGGTGCCACCGTTTTTCTCCTCTGGGTCTCTTCGTACTCCTCTGCATAGCTGACGGGTGCTTTCCTGGGGCCGCTCCAGCGAGTTGGGAGCAAGAATTAAACCGCTGCCTTTAGGGAAGAGAAGCAGGCAGCTGTCTGAGCAGAAGGAAGGAAGCTGGGAAAGGGCGTGCGCTCCCGGAAGAGAGAGGTTGGCATTCGGGACGGAAAGCAGCTGTGCGTGGAAGTTCTCGTGTCTGCGTGCTCACCCGACTCCCTGCTCGAGGAGGCAGTACTCTCACTCCTTTAAGGGGGGCAGGAGGCACTCCAGCGTATCTCGACTCGGGTTGTACTGAGGGCATTTTAATTTAATTTTTTTTTTTTTAATTTACATCCAAATTAGCGTATAGTGCAACAATGATGTCAGGAGTAGATGCCTTCGTGCTCCTTACCCATTTAGCCCATCGCCCCTCCCACACCCCCTCCAGGAACCCTCAGTTTGTTCTCCATATTTATGAGTCTCTTCTGTTTTGTCCCCCTCCCTGTTTTTATATTATTTTTGTTTCCTTTCCCTTATGTTCATCTGTTTTGTCGCTTAAAGTCCTCGTGTGAGTGAAGTCATGATTTTTGTCTTTCTCTGACTAATTTCACCTAGCATAATACCTTCCAGTCCCATCCACGTAGTTGCAAATGGCAAGATTTCATTCTTTTTGACTGCCGAGTAATATTCCACTGTATATATATATATATATACCACATCTTCTTTATCCATTCCTCCACCGATGGACATTTGGCCTCTTTCCATACTTTGGCTATTGTTGATAGTGCTGCTATAAACATTGGGGTGTGTGTCCCCAGAAACGTACTGAGGGCATTTTAAAAATTAAGGGGCGCCCGGGTGGCTCAGCCGGTTAAGCATCTGACTCTTGGTTTCGGCTTGGGTCGTGATCTCACGGTTCGTGAGCTGGAGCCCCATGTCGGGCTTTGTGCGGACAGTGCGGAGCCTGCTTGGGATTCTCTCTCTCTGCCCCTCCCCTGCTCACACTCTCTTGGTCTCTCAAAAATAAGTAAACTTAAAAAAACACACAGATGTCAAGGTAGAATCTGGGCATCGGCATTGAAGCTCCCCAGCTAATTCTAACGTCCAGGGAAGTTCAGACGAGTGCACGGTACTTGCTCAGCGCTCTGTCCTGAGAGCTCCCCGTGTGCGTGTCCCCTACTGGTTCGGGCACTGGGAACACAAGGTACTTCCTCACCCTCGCCAGCCTGCGTCCTCAGGCACTGAAGCCATGACTTCATGATTCTTAGTCCCTGATGTAACTTTCCATTTTGTTTTGACTTCATTATTATTCCAAATTTCACTTTTATGTGATTTTCTTTTTTTTTTTTTAATATATATTTCCTAATGGCAAGAAGCTCACCGCATAAGCGCTTCAGGCTGGAACATGATCTTTGAGGAAGAAAAGCTGCCTATGGGAATTGCTTTCAAATCACTCTATTAGCTGGCCCAATTTCCTGGCCACCTTAGGTGAATTCAACACTTGGGGGAGGTGATAGGAAGGGAAGATTCTAACGCATTCCTGTGCCTACGGCCCAGTATTTCACGGCTGAGAACGCTACGAGACAAAAGCACAGATACTGGGGGGTATTTCTAGAAACGCGATCTCTGGTTGGCCCAGCAGAAGTTCGAGCAGGAAGGCTCCAGCTTTTCTGATGTCCTCCTATGGGATCCCCTTCCCAGGCAGGGGGAGGTGCTGAGCGCCCGGCCTGGTGTCGCGCGCTCTGGCCGAGACTCGAAGGTGTCCCATGACCTGTGTCCCAGATGGCACCAGGCTTCTCTCTCAGGACCCAGAATGCGAGGGAACGGTTAGCAAAGGTGAAACTTTGAATAAAAATTGTCCTAAGTGTCTGAAAGCCCAGCCTCCTCTGGCCAGCTCGAGTCGGGGCGCCATCTGTGAGGATCAGTGATGGAGGTTCCCAGGCTTGCAAGCAGTTGCGTCCACCCTTCCTAAAAATAAACAAGCAAACCAGTAACTGGATAAAAGGACCCCGCTGCCAGGTTAGCGTGGCAGCTGCTGCGAGGTTTATCCCCGGAAGGGAAAAGGCTATGCAAACACTTACTGTTTGTATTTTTGCTTCCGGTGGCTTAAGGCTTATCACTCATCCTTTTTTATTTCTTCTTCCGCAGAATATGGTGCACCTGAAGACGGGGAACTCAAAACACGACAGCCGTTTTTGCTCAAAAACCAGCTACTAAGTAAGAACCTCACACTCAAAGACCGCGTATTTGTATTCGTGTCCTTAGGCGCGGAAACAGATAGTGATGAGCTAATAGGGATTGTTTCTCTTAAGTAAGTACTAAGTGAGTACTTCAGTTTTTAGAGAAATGATGAATTCTCAAGCCTATCTAACTTCTTATATTGGGGGGCGCCTGGGTGGCTCGGTTGAGTGTCCGAATCTGGCTCAGGTCACGATCTCGTGGTTCGTGGGTTTGAGCCCAGCGTCAGGCTCTGTGCTGACAGCTCGGAGCCTGGAGCCTACTGCGGATTCTGTCTCCTCCTCTCTCTGTCCCTTTCCCACCCATGCCTGGTCTCTCTCTCTCTCAAAAATAAACATTTTAAAAGAATTTTAATTCTTATATTGGACATTTTGGCAATTCTCATGCTTTCAATTCACCTAATGGTGTTATAAATAGGCAGTATGTGAGAAGTGAATGGACTTGTGATTTGTAAATTTGTGACTTTTCTTACACTGGAACACACAGCCAAATTCTCAGGAAAGGACTATTAAGGGGAGAAGGGATGGCATTAGAACGTTGGTCCAGCCATTTTTGTTGTTGTTAGTAATTCTGTGAAGTATTAACAGAAGGGATTTTCAACATCGGTAAGACCCTTTATTAGGATTTGAGCCAAGCTGGACTGAACAGCCATTATCATTTGTCAGCTGCTGTTAACGTGTGTGTGTAATTTAAATCCTTATTACAGTAGGTCTCAGTCACTCTTTCCTTTTTTCCTTCAAGCACTGAAGATAAAATATCCTAATCAGGTTGATCAGAAAGTCACAGAAAAACAACTGCCAGGTAAGAAAAACAGGCTTTTCCACTCGTTGTGCTTATGAATTGCTGGCCTAGGAGTTGGCTGGAAGCAAAGTGTCTGAACTTCTAGAGTTGATAGGTTTGCAATAATCTTTTATGATCTAAAATACAACTAATCGTGCCAGCATCCTCTCCTCTCCCCCCCCCCCCCAACCCCTTCCCGGAAGCCCGAGTCTCCTGTAACCATATCAGCTTATCTAGGAAAGTCCTGTTAAACCAGAAGCCCCTGCGTACATTTACATCTTCAGCCAAAGTCATTAGTGCTGGACTGGCTTGGCCTTTCCTGCATCCACCTCGCTTTAGTTCTCAAATTGTTGCTCTGGTCCAGAGAGACTGTTTCACCGGGCTTGAGGTCTGTCTCACCATCCCTTCGTAAAACAGGAAATGTGTCCTAGTGACCCGAACTGTGAATCATTTGGACATCTGTGACTTCTCATACGCTCGACTCCTTACCGATCGGGAGTCCCTGTGGAAAGTTCTCAGACATGGTCTTTTAACAGAAACACTGAAATGGTTTTCTTTTGGAAAACCTACTTCGGAACTCTGTCTAAACATTAGTGTTGCTGGAACTGAATTCATCTTATTCCGAAAATACTTCTGTGTCAACAAACTAGATTCCTCTAAGTGACCTTAAACTTAGAAAAAATTACAGCCCATCTTTTGAGTATACTGTGAATGCTCAAGAATTCTCAAGATTAAACTTGATTCAGAGTTAAATAGGAATATCAACAGGTTAAATTTAGAACAGTGAGGATTTGCCCAAGAAATGGAATGTAGATCACCATAAATGACTCTAGTAAAAGACTTTTCTTTGTTTGCCTGTCAGTGCAGTAAATTCACATTTATTTTTAAATTAATTTTTTATCAAATCCTACAAGCTCACAGTATTGCTTATGGAAGGGTTTGTACTCACAGGGGTACCTTTCTGACTGGTCACTGTCATTTAATACCAGTATTACTCCATTTTCCTTAGCAGTCTAATTTCTGTTCCTGTGATCTGTAATTCTGCTGTTAGATCACTATGAATTCAAAGTAGTGGCTCCCCTTTGGTTATTCTGTTTTCAGACTTAAGTACTGTCGGTAAAGACACTCATGGGGACAGACCAGTGAGAGACCCAGAGCTTTTTGTTAATGTAGTGGGCTTTGGATCGTGTTTGTTTTTCCCTTTACTTTCCAGATCCATAAAATCAACTCCTGGGGAGGTTATTACTGAGGAATATTTGCTCAAGAATGTTGTCAGCCCGGAGTTCAGCTTTCTGTTCAAGGGCTTCTTTGGGGAAGGGCACCAAGCTCCATCCGTCAAGGACTGTGGCTGGGTGTGCGTGTGACTGTGGCTCTAGGCCGATGGCGAGTGTGGCCTCACCCTCTCCTCTTCCACCCTCTATGCCTGTGTCCCAGTTCTTCTGAGATGCGGTTCCCCCTGGAACACCCATCATGTTCATGCACTGATTTGTATTCATCTTCAGATGGACCCAGCAGAGAGCAGAATCATCCATAGAAATTATATGTAATACAGTACAGAATCTGAGTCCTGTGTTCTCGAAACCTGGCAGCAAGCCAGCAGATTACAACAGTTCTTGCTATTGATTTTTACGCCACATGCTGCCACTGTTCAACCACCAACATAACTGTTCTTCAAAACGTGATAAATAAGGAAATGTCAAGGACTGCAACATCGTCTTTTGCCCATACGTATGGGTATACGGTGCGACCGAGCATTCTACCTTGTGGCACTTGTGATGGTAGAATTAAAAACAGATGTTCACCAGGGGAGAAATAAGTGGTTGAGTAAGTCTGGGCCACGCATTGCCGCCGTATCACGGATCTTTAACGAGAATGAAGTAGGTCTAGAGCTGCACTGTCCAGGATGGCTGCCACGAGCCGCAATTTAAATGCATTAAATTGAAATCATAAAATTCAGTTCCTGAGTCGTACTCCCCGCACTTCAGGTGCTCACTAGCCACGCAGCGGCTGTGCTGGGCTGTGCAGGTCTAGAGGAACTGGCGCGAAGAGATGAAAGATGGACCACTGCAGGTGAAACGTGTCCATCCTTCTAGAAACGGAGGAACGCCTGGAAGTGTATACCTGTTAAAACTTAAAAAAAATTTTTTTTAATGTTCTATTTTATTTTTTGAGGGTGCACGAGCAGAGGAGCAGCCGAGGGAGAGGGAGACAGAATTCAAAGTGGGCTCCAGGCTCTGAGCTGTCAGCACAGAGCCCGAAGTGGGGCTTGAACTCACTAACTACGAGATCATGCCCTGAGCCGAGGTCGGACGCTTGACCGACTGAGCCACCCAGGCGCCCTACCCGTTAAAATTCTAACAGTGGTCATGGGGAGGCACAGGGACAGTTAACCATCTCTACATTTTCTAAATGTGAAGACAATTGTGTTACTTTCACATTAAAAATGGTATTGTTATTTAGAGCATTACATGCAAATTGCTGTTTTTCTAAAGACACAGTGCGAGTAGGCAGATTTCTTCTTAGGACTGTTTTGTGACCAAACTTTCTGTTTCTGATGTGAGTTAGGAATGTGTCTTCCCTGTTGCTGTGGAGGAGTTAACCCATCGCTGATCACCCTCCAAACAAGGAAAGCCGGTCCACCTAAGGCTTTTGAAAGGACAAGATTATCTACACAGGTTCACACGTAAAAGAACAAGTTACGTTCATTAAAATTACAAGTGTCAATTAAGTGTTTATATTCAACACATAAATAAGGCCAGTTTTTATTCTAAAATAAAGATAACATTTATTATGACAAGTTGCATAAAAACACACACAGCTTTTACAAAAATCATTTTTGATAGAAAAATATTTGAATACATGTGATATTTGTAGGAACACCACACTATTGCTGTACCTCCAGCTAAAGCTTCAGAGAAACTATTTCTCATCACCAAAATATCCAGTATTTACCACAACCCATCTTTGGAAAGAAGTTCATAGCGTTTTCTGAACAAACCAAAGCATTTGCTCATTGAGTAAATCCCCCTCGCATGTCAAGCGCATTTACACGTCGTAATCCCCACAGACTGGGCGCGCTCGAAGGGAGCCTATAGACCACTTGGGCCTCCCTCACTCCCCAGGGAGGAAACCAAGGCAGAGGGACAGACAGATGTCCTTGGGGCGCCCCGCCCCAGCATTCTCTCAGCCATCCAGAAGTGAGTGATCACAGAGGTTTAGGAAGGTCAGGGTTTTACTCACATTTACTCCTCTGTGCAGAGAATAGGATTCCCGGTTTCTTCAGAGTAAGGAGGAAATATTGAACACCACTGAGATGGTAATGAAAAGCCATTGTCAAGGGCACTTAGGTCAAACATTGGCTCCGTTTCCCACAGCTTCCCAAATGTCCAGTAGGTGGCGTGGACCGGGCTCTCGCCGCCCCGGGGCAGGTGAGCCTTTCCCTAATGATGGAACACTGAGTCACTGCGACTGTGGGCTTGTCACATGAGCTCGTTTTACAAGGAACTGTCATTCAAGGGAACTGAGGGTGTGTCTTTTGACAGACTCCATGACCATTCAGAAGGTGAAGGGACTGCTGTCACGTCTTCTCAAAGTTCCTGTGTCAGAACTTCTGCTGTCCTACGAAAGTCCCAAAGTAAGTTGCCCAGCGAAACACAGAGTCAAGCTTAGGTCCCCGCCCCCCCCCCCCCGTAAGACGCGTCATTCAGCTGGGGCTCTTTGTGACTCGGCTGGATTCTCGGTGAAAAACAGACATCTTTGATGTATTAACCCTTTGTTCTGTTTTTAGATGCCTGGCAGAGAGATTGAGCTAGAAAATGACCAGCAGTCATTACAGTTCTATTCTGTGGAAAACGGAGACTACCTGTTAGTGCGATGGTAACAGCCAACTAATCAAGTTCAGAGACTCCACTGTTTTATCATGACTGGGGTTCACTGGAAAGGAATGATTCTCTGGAACAATTCTGTCAGAAGAAGAGGTTTTACAACTTGCCCTAAGTAGAGAAAAAGTGGTATTTTTCATTGGGAAGAGACCATTTCTAGGCATATATATAACAGTAGGTGCAAAGCCTTGGTTACTGCTAATGACTTTCTGATTTCATTTCATATTTATAGTTCATGGCTACTTTAAATATTAAATAGAACCTAGCTAGTCTAATGAAATCTGAACACAGTTAAGGTCCAGCATAAGACCAGTTTTAATGGAATTCCACTGTTACTACTAGTTTAAAAGGTTACCAAAAGGACTTGGAAGGTCATTTTGGAAAATGTCCCTTGAACTCAGGGAGGCACCTCTTCTGTGTGTAACGCATATGCTATGATCTCTCTTCTCTGCTGCACTATTTTTAGAGTACTTGCAAAAATGAATCCCATGCTTTTTCCTGCAGCTGCACCTACACTGGGCATATATTCTTCTACAGATGACGACCAGCTCCGATGGGAATTCACGTGTAGTAGGGAACCATCGGGCAATGACAGGAGGAAAGCAAAACTCATTTGAAGTGTCAACTGTTTAAGCAGTATCCTTCCCTATGTCACTAAAACCCTGAGAGGTATTTGACTTATATCCACATTTTAGTTTTTTTTTTTTTTTTCAATAGTACCAGACTGCGACCTTCAGGATTTGTGTTAAATGGCAAAAGAAAACTTGAATTAGCCCACTTAATAAGTGAACTTGAAAACCAAAGTCCTGAACCGAGTGGATTGGTTCCTTTTCAAGTTGCCCACTTCAGACATTTCCAGAAACCCCAAGCTTTGGTATCAGTGACCACACAGCATTCTGTGAGTTCTTTTTGGCCCTTAATTATCCTCATTAGGCTTTATGGAACTATTCTGTATTCCAGGTTGAAATTCACGTTCTCTGTCATTACTCAAGATTTCTGAACTAGGCCAAATTTTCACCAAAAGTGATAGTAATGAATTATAAACTAGAAATGATACATCAGCTTTTAGAAACTTTTTTGTTTTATAAAACAATTTGGTATTTCTCAAATGTTCTTCCAATACAGAAATAAAATTTTTCTTATGCTACAGTAGCAGTCGGTTTTTAAAAAGGAAAGTTTGTGCACACAGTTAGAAATGTCACATTGGTTACAGGTAAAAAGTGCCAACCTAGAACAGTCCTGAAAGACACACGGACGCGACAGCCAAACTGGAGGCTCTCCTCAGACTCTCGCTTGCACACACCCTCAGGCTCACACACCGCCAGTTACGATCCTCCTCCGGCCGCTTCGCACTGACAGGGGTCTCCACACGCTTCCTTCAGCCTCCACAGCTGGGTCAGCTCCTGCGGGGAGTACTGGGGTGAGGACAACATTCCCGTCTCGCACGTCTTCTCACACAGCCACAGGCCGTCCTGCAGAAAAACAAAGGTGAACGTGGGAGCCGTGGAACGGATTTGAAGATCAGACCACGAAAGCTGGCAGAGGCCTTCAAAGACACCTGCGTGCGAACCACCGAAACCACCGCAGGTGGGGGCGGCAGCGGGGGGATTTCTGTGACCAGAAAGCCTGGGAAGCGCAAGCGGAAAGTTTCCCAGCGGCTGTGAGAAGAGGTAACAGCAGCTGTTCCCATGGAAGCTTACGGTATTCTGGGGATGGCAGCGGGCGCTTTATAAATAAATACTAGTGAATTCTCCTAAAACCTGTGAGGTAGGAATCCTTTCCCTTTTACGATTGAGAGACTGAGTGTGAGGTGCTTTGCCCAAGGTCAGTCACGGCGAGGGTAGTAAAGGTGAGCGGACGCCGGCAAGGTGAACAGGAAGGACTGACTCTTAACCACCAGCTACTTCCCAGTGATACAACAGAGCCTGAGAAACCCCTGCCGTCTAAGAACATAAAGATGCTAGAAAGAATCAAGTCTTTTCACAGCATGTTTGAACTGGTGGCAGAGGAAAGGAGCGAGAGTCCACGTGTGCCCCGAAGGCCCTGCTGGGTTTTAAAAGGCCACGGGGCCCGGGGACTCACACAGCCAGGACCCCCTAGAGGGAGGGAAGGAGAAAGTGTGTGTGTGTGTGTAACTTAGAAAACACAACCTGGGTCTCAGCCTTGACCCTGAGCGTCTAGAACCCCGCCTGCACCTGGGTGGGTGTGCAGCATGAGTCACATTCGTTGGTAATGCAGTCAAGTAGACGGTAAGGCCCTCTGTGGAAGGAGTTTGAAATACAGACCTCCATTTCCCAGGAACATGAGGTCACGCACACCGGTCTCTCAGCACATCAAGAAACAAGCTCCATAAGCAACATCAAACTACAGCCTCAGGCCCACAGAGACCACGGACAGCACAATTAGCAGATACAGAAAATTAGCTTCAGTGTTCAGTTAAGTCAGATTGGGCTTCACTATGACACAGACGGTCAAAGCTGACCCAGCAGGTGGGAGTTTATTCCCGTTCACCCCTGCAGCGAGGGTGCCCTGCTCTGGGGCCGGGGCGCCACGCAGAGGTCGTGTCCGGCAGACCCTGCACGGGCCTCTCTGCCCACCTTCTGTGGCCAAAGTGGAAGCCGCAAGAATCCAAAATTCAACAGAACTCTTGGAGGCAAACCCCAGCTTTATACCTGCTGTCTTCTCAGGGCTATTTCTGTTCTGGTCTCTGCAAATTCATTTCTTTTCCTGGCTCACTGATCAGTTTATTTTAAAAGACACCTTACAGTGTTTTAGTTCTATCAGTCAGAGGGGCTGAAGGGTCCTTGAACCACCACTGCTGGAAACCTAAGCCAGCTGATTCCTTGAGGGTTTTTTGGTTGTTGTTAGTAATCTCTGTGCCCAACACGGGGCTTGAACTCATGACCTTCCGATCAAGAGTCACATGCTCTACCGACTGAGCCAGCCAGGCACCTGGTTCCTTAAGTTTTAAAGCGGCAAAGAATTTCTGACCAAACGTATAAAACCCAGTTCTTCTCTGAGTAGGAAAACTTACAAAATATTTACTTTTGGTTTAAACTCAGAAAAATACTATATGCGAACCTATGTGGATCACTGTGCATTCAATCAAGAGTGCAGCTCTGTGAATCATCTTCAATTCACTGTTTGTGCCCGTCTGACACAGGACCTTCGCCTCCCGAGTGCCCCGGGGCCAGTCCCCTGTCAGGCTTGCTTACCTGGTACCGTGCGGGCCCTATGGCGGCCATCCAGATGCCCATGCTCACGTCTTCACCCTGTACATGCCCCGTGAAGTTTAAAGGCAAAAGTTTAAATGCTGTATCATCTTTAAACGGGACGCCACACGTTCTCATAATCCTCTACTTGTTTTCTCGTTATTCTACCAGCAAATGCCAAGACCGTATTAACACCTGTACACAGAGTAAAAGCCAGCGGCCATGAACTGCACATCGCAAGGAGAAGACTAGAGACAATATAGCAAGTGGCCGGTCCGCCCTTCTCATGGGCCTTAAACCTCCAGCACGACCGTGTGAAGGACACTGTGGATCCGAGAGCCGGGTGGCTCGTTCATTGCCACCGTCACCGGAATCAACAGAAAGCAAACACTTGCTCTATCGTCTTCCTTCTTATGAATGTCAAGCCTTCCATTCCTCCAGGGACTATACTTAGAAAATATCGTCTGAAAACAAGCAGGCTCAAGAAAAGGTTTAGGAATAGAATTTAGAGCCAGGATCTGAAGGCGAGGGCTGCATCCCTGACCTCTGAAGGTGAATCCTACCCAGAAAGACTAACATGCTTTCCCTGGGGAACGCCGGCTCTGTGTCAGCGATGGAATCCTGGGCTGGGTGAAGCTTGTACACTCTTGGGTCAGAAATCCCGAGTCACCTGATAGGTCTTCAGTCTGCCCGCGTTGCTGGCCAGCCAGTGGACGATGTCCCTGGAGATCACGTACCCCGAGCCGCAGGCGAAGGCCGGGTAGGCGGGGCTGGGGTATTCCAGCTCCTGCCACTTGCCGGTTCGGTCCACTGCCCAGTTCAGTCTGAAACTGAGATTCAAAACAAGTTGGTCTCTTCGTATTGGTTTGACCCCTGTCCTACCACTAGGAGGCCGCACCCCTTTCTTATCACTACAGAGGGCTAAGCTGTAAAGGTGAGGAAAGAATGAGAAGTGTTTTTTTAGTCTAAGAAAAGCAATTCTCTAGCTGGCAGGTGTGGCGTATAAAAGAATGGTCTATCGGATTCTCCCAAGGTTACATTTGTGGGGTTTCTGAAAGTGCCAGACCATCTTGTGTACATATGCTAAAAACCCCTCATTAATCCATACTGTATTCTAAAGAAGCAGCAGTTTCAAGAAATGTGTCACAAATTTATTCTAACCACTTCTTTCTGGGCCACGAGGATAAAAGCCCTACCGTTTCTCCTCCTTCATTACATAGAGCCTGAGGTTTCTCATTTTGAAGAATTTCCCTCTACTTGGTGAACAACATACAGTAACCCAGGAGCCTAGGAGGGGGATTTCCCAGCTCAACCATGTTTTGCTTGTGAAAGACAGCTTATGTATTTCATTATAAATTCATTCCATTGGATCAGGTACCTGAAGGCCAAGTGGCTAACAAGCTTTAACTTACTTTCCCCACCAAAAATTGGGCCCGTCCAGATTCTTGTGGGCAATTCTATTAAACACAGCTTCTAAGTCTATGTAACAGTCGTCGTCTGTTTTTAGCAACAAATCAAAGCTGGTTGTTTCCACAGTCCTGTTGGCAAAAGGGAACACGGAAGTCAGTGCGTCCGTACAAGGAGACACAGCGACGCCAAGGCGATGACACCACTAATATTTTAATGAAAAGCTGTCCCTGAGCTGCCTGTACACTTTTTCAGCTTCTTGTTCCTTCGATGTTGAGAACATTCGCTCAGAAAGTTGCTGCCAACCGCAGTCCCTGCTGGATGTTCACTAAGTGGCATAACACAGAGAAGTACCAGGCTGACCTCAGGTGTAAAAGAGGGGCGCCTGGGTGGCTGTGTGAGGCGTGCGGCTCGATTTCAGCTCGGGTCATGATCTCATGGTTTGTGAATTTGAGCCCCATGTCGGGCTCTGTGCTGACAGTGCAGAGCCTGCTTGGGATTCTGTGTCTCCCTCTCTCTCTCTCCCCCTTCCCTGCTCACACACACACACTCTCTCAAAAATAAACAGACATAAAAAAATATAAAAGGAACAAAAGAACAAGAACACAATTTAAAAAAAACAAAAAAAGATGCCTTAAGTGAACATATGCTCAAACAACACTTTACTGGCCTTGCTCCGGCCAGGCCACCAAATCCATTCAGCATTCAAACCTTGTAATGTGTGTTTGCGACAGGGGCCCAGGATGAGGGGACAGGTGTCATATGAGGCCCCACACACAGAATGCTGTTGTACAAGATGCTCTGTTCTGTGCCACTATTTATGCTGCACTCACATTTTATGGTTTTTAAAAGATAGAGTTATGACACTGAAATATATTTCCCCTTGGAAACGATTTCCAGCTATTAAACTATTATAAATGACCTTTAGGAGGCCCAGGAGGGTGACTTCATTTACCTAGACATATGAGGGCAAGTAGAAAACTGACTTCATCTCACCCTGCCAACCCCCATGCATCTTTGATTAAAACAAAACAAAATACCCAGAGTCTTGCTAGGGAACCAAATGACAGAAATCTGAAGAAAGGAAATCTGGAGAAAGTTTCATTAAGCCCAACAATGGTGAATCTAACAACAGGTCCACACCAAATTGCTTAACCCTGTGCTTCTAAGGTTTATTTCTCATTAGCAGCACGGGCACACATGCTATTTATTTGCTAATTAGGAGGAACTTTTTTGATAAAGGACACTGCGGTCGCTGACCAAGCAACTGAACAGAGAAGGAAGAGGGCGCACAGGCGAGCAGCTGGGAGCAGGTCCCCCAGCACAACCCTGGGAGCCCACCACTGGTGGTGCAGGTGGAGACGATGGCCCAAGACAGTGGCAGCAATGACTGATGGGAGAGGCCGAGACCTCAGAGACCTGTTTGGAGCACCGGAGACAAAGCTGAAACTGGCGGTGGTATCTCAACTCAACTCAACTCCCACAACCGTCAATCAGCTCCCTATAGAAAGCCCTAGAACTCCACAATCCGGATTTCCCACTTCCTGGACCTCCACTCCTTCTCTTTGCCTCTTTATATTCTTGCCTTGGCCCCCCTACCACAGGAACCCCTACTATCGGCCTTGAGCTAAATAAAGAAGGTTCTCTTTCTCACTCTAGTTATCCAAACAAAACCCTGATATTCCAGACATGCCCCAATTTCCAACCCTTATTTATATCTGCCCTCTGCCCACAAGGTGACCCCCAAATTATATTAACTTGCCCTAGCTAGGAAACATCATCTTCCATAAACAAATCAGGCCGTCTCCCCCTCAGGACCAGGGGACTGTGTCCACAGAGTGCTTGACCACCTCCCACTCTGCCCAGGACAACAGAGGGGACAGGAACAGACTGGGGCTCACCAGGAAACAAGCTCACTGACAAAGTTGTAAAAGACAAAGATGTGAAAACACTATGGGTTTAGACAGAGACAGGTGTTAGCTCTGCACTTAGGGTGGACAGTGTTCAAGGGCTCAATGACACGTTAGGGGACCCTGGAGTAACTAGTAATATTAACTCTCTCTCTGTCTATATATATATATAAAATAGTTGTTATTGCCATTATTATTATTAAGGTAGGAATTACAACCAAGGTCTACGACATATGGAAAGGTTGAGGAAGTTATGGCAGACTCCAAGTGTGTTTGGATTTCATCTTACATAAAAGTTTTGGAATTAGGGCAAGTAGTTTTCTTTTTATTTATATATTTTTAAATGTTCGTTTATTTTTGAGAGAGAGAGAATGTGTGAGCGTGGGAGGTACCAAGGATCTGAAGCAGGCTCTGTGCTGGCAGCAGACAGCCCGATGCGGGGCTTGAACTCATAAACCGCGAGATCATGACCTGAGTGGAAGCTGGATCCTTAACCAACTGAGCCATCCAGGCGCCCCAGGGCAAGTGGTTTTTAAGTGCATGGAGAAGAGGATGGAAATATAATGTGGATGTTCAGCTGAACAGAATTCAGATCATTAACCTGGATTTGAGGAAACTATACTCGGGCTGTTTAGGTCGGTGGGTATGAACACAAGTGAAAAGGGGCCATTTTCAAACTCACAGATTTTCATCTGACGTTGGCTCGAGACCACCAAGACAGTGACTCAGAGGACCGATTTTGACTCCAAGAGCAGATGACTCAAAATGAAACCAACTTTTGCCCTGTTTTTGATAAAGATCATTCATGTCATGGATCTGCTTATGTAAATAAGAAAACAGCAGAATTTTAAAAGTTCTCGCAAAGAACCAGGATACAACAGATCACATCCCAGGTGTTCAGGGGCCTTAGGGTTGTTTAAAAAAAAAATTCAGGGGTGCCTGGTGGCTCAGTCGGTTAAGCATCCGACTCAGATCATGATCTCGCAGTTTGTGAGTTTGGGCCCCGTGTTGGGCTCTGCACTGACAGTGAGGAGCTGGCTTGAGATTCTCTTTCTCTTCCTCTCTCTCTGCCCCTCCCCAGCCCGCTCGCTCTCAAAATAAATAAATAAATTCAGGGGGAGCGTGGGTGGCTTAGTCAGTTAAGCATCTGACTTCAGCTCAGGACATGTTCTCATGTTTTGTGAGTTTGAGTCCCACATCAGTTGACTCCCACAATGTGTGCAGAGCCTGATTCAGATTCTCTCTCTCTCTCTCTCTCTCTCTCTGCTCCTACCCCACTTACGCACATGCGCTCTCTCTCAAAAATAAACAAACTTAAAAATTCAGTGGTCTAATGTTGATAAATTGTTTCTACGCCCAAAGAACAATAAAACAAATTCTACCTGCCCGACGTTTTTTACAACTTACCATCTATAGAAGTTCAGTAATTTTGCAGGAACGTTTCGGTAAGTGTCAACAACGTCCACAAAAACGATATCGTCGTAGACGCTGCTTTCCTCCCTCAGTAAGGCATCTTCCCTGTGGAGATTACTCATATGGTCAAGGAGTCTTCGAGGGCGAGAATGAAGGTTTTGTAAGAGAGCATCACCTTCTACAAAGAAAAAGCCGAGAGTTGGAGAAAAACACCACTGTAAACTTCAGCCCCAGAACGTGGAACATTATGTGCACTTGCACTCCTTCCCCAAGACACCTAACGGAGAGCAGCTGATAGGAACTCTCCTCGAGGCCCGGGATGAGCGCACGCGCTCTCCCTGGAGAGCAATGCGGCCTGTTGGGCGGAAGACGCACACACCGGAAAGGCCACTCAGACCCAGCCCTAGAGGCAGTATTTCATGTGCTCCCAAGGATGTTCCCCCAGCACTGTTGGTAACAGAAAATATGGCCCATCCGCATCACGGAGTACAGCAGTTAAAGAAATTACCCCGGTGCTCAGTCGGTTAAGCGTCCTCGATTTCAACTCAGGTTATGATCTCATGGTTGTGAGATCGAGCCCTGCATCAGGCTCTGTGCTGACCAGAGTGGACCCTTGGGATTCTGTCTCTCTCTGCCCCCCGCCCCCATCTCCCCCTTGTACTCTCTCTCAAAATAAGAAAATAAACATTAAAAAAAAAAAAAAAAAGGCAGAACAGACTGGATGGATGCTGGTCTTCAGGAATCACTAGGGTTAAAAAAAAAAAAAAAAATTACCCTGATCTTGCATGTTGAGATGAATGCCACTGAAAAATGGCGCTGAGGAAAAGGTGTATTTATTGCTAATCGATATGTACAATCTGGTGCCATAGAATCAATTTTAAAACACTCTCGTCAGGGGTGACTGGGCAGCTCAGTCAGTGAAGCGTAGGACTTTGGCTCAGGTCATGATCTCCCAGCCCGTGGGTTTGAGCCCCGCATGGGGCTCTGGGCCGACCTGACAGCTCAGAGCCTAGAGCCAACTTCAGATTCTTTGTCTCCCTCTCTCTCTGCCCCTCCCTCGCTTGTGCTCTGTTTCTTTTTCTCCCTCTCTCTCAAAAATAAACATTAACACATTTTTTTAAAAAGCAAATATGACAAAAATAAAGATTTGTTAATTCTGAGTAATAAGTACATGGATTTTTTTTTTAATTTAATGTTTATTTTTGCGAGAGAGAGACAATGCAAGTGGGGGAGGGGCAGAGAGACAGGAAGATAGAATCCGAAGCAGGCTCTAGGCTCCCAGCTGTCGGCACAGGACCCAACGTGGGGTTCGAACCCATTAACTGAGATCATGACCTGAAGCCGGATACTTAAACGACTGAGCGACCCAGGCACCCCAGTACGTGGACGTTTCTTATAGCACTCTCTATTTTTGGTGTATTTGGTGTATTTGGTGTATTTTGGTGTATTTATCTCATGATAAAAATGTGCTTAGAAGACATTTATTTACTATCGCCCAAGTTCATGAATCACTTGTCACATCTGGGCAGGGACTGTCCTCCGTTTCTGTCAATTTCAGGCAGCAATTTTTTTTACCAGGGCAGGATTTTTTCAAATGTCTTGATCAAATCAGAGAAAATTTCATGACAAACAAAGTGAGTGGCTGAGGGGTGAGGACGAGAAACAGCACAGTAATCTGGCAGTCCACCTTCTGTGCCCACATGGGGGTCTGGAGGTCGGAACCTGATTTCTGCCTCTGCCACTCCGACTGCTGGTCAAACTCCATGTTTCTGGGCCTGTAGTCTCGTTGGCAGGAGGAGGAGGTGGGCTACGTCAGTGACTGTCGGACCGCTCACTGAAATACAGATCCCCAGGCCTAAGCCTGAAGATTCAGCAGGTCTGGGGTGGGGCCCAAGACTCTATCTTTAACACGTGTCTTCCTCGAACTGACGCGGGCAGACCACACACACTTCTGCCCTTTGAGAGACACAGGCCGAAATGACCCTGTGTCCCCTCCAGCTCTTACATTCTACTGTAAAAGCTTTTAACTTTAAGACAAACATACACAATTTAACACTGGAAGGAAAGTGAAGTGTCAGAAAACTGAAGGAACAGGAGAATGGCTGTAATGATGCATGAGCAGAAATTGAATATAGGCCTTTCGGATGGACAAATCACATGTTTTGTTTTATATTGCATGCATCTGAAAAGTAACAAAGTAACAGATCTGTGTGTGCTTTAAGTCTGATGATCTATTTAAAAGAACCACAGAGTTTACAGTCTCTCAGCCTTTGGAAGCATCACATCTATCTAGGGAGTTTGTTAAGATATAGATATCTGGGGGCACCTGGGTGGCTCAGTCTGGTTGAGTGTCCGGCTTTGGCTCAGGTCATGATCTCGCGGTCTGCAGCCCATGGGTTCGGGCTCCGCGTCGGGCTCTAGGCTGACAGCTCAGAGCCTGGAGCCTGCTTCGGATTCTGTGTCTTCCTCTCTCTCTGCCCCTCCCCCACTCATGCTCTGTCTCTCTCTTTCTCAAAATAATAAGTAAACATTAGGGGGAAAAAAAAAAGACACAGACATCTGAGCTCCAGTCCTAAAGATTTCAACTCCGTGGCTTGAGGTAGGGCCCAGACAGTGATGCTAACACCCAACAAAATTTAAGAATCTGTGTGCCACGTGACTGTTCTGAATAGCACTTAGATCCTGATTTTTAAAAATTAATTTATACTCAGATTTTCAGATATACCAAGTACAGGAGAAGACAATCTATTCATTTTCATTTCTTTAGCCTAAAACTTGAGTTATTTCACTCTTTTTGAAAAAAATTTTCCCTCACCCAAACCTTATTCCTTTAGCCTCTGTGACAAAAAAAAATGATGACAAACTTTTGTCGAGAGTACAGTGGCTGCTCCTTGTAGAACAGTTTAGTGACAGAAGTCTCAGGGGCCCCTTAAACGGGTTTTTAAAGGCTCCTGGTAGTACGTACTTGAATGAACTGGTAGAAGAAAGGAAGGTGCTAGATATTCAAGTCAGATGGTGTGCGAGCCCTTTGGAAACAGCCTGAGTTCCTTATCTGAACTTTCCGCGGGGCTGGACTAGCTTCCTGGGGAGCAGACACCTCCCTGGGCAGACTGGTCTCCTGGTTTTATGTAAAATCTCTGGACTGGAATTAAGAAAGGACCTCTAAATTTTAAATTGCTATTTTTTTAATATGAAATTCATTGTCAAACAACACCCAGTGCTCATCCCAAAAGGTGCCCTCCTCAATGCCCATCACCCACCTCCCACCCCCCATCAACCCTCAGTTTGTTCTCAGTTTTTAAGAGTCTTATGGTTTGGCGCCCTCCCTCTCTCTCTCTCTCTTTTTTTTTTTCTCCTTCCCCTCCCCCATGGTCTTCTGTTAAGTTTCTCAGGATCCACAGAAGAGTGAAAACATATGGTATCTGTCTTTCTCTGCCTGACTTATCTCACTTAGTGTAACACTCTCCAGTTCCACCCACGTTGCTACAAAAGGCCAGATTTCATTCTTTCCCGTTGCCATGTAGTATTCCATTCTGTATATAAACCACAACTTCTTTATCCATTCGTCAGTTGATGGACATTTAGGCTCTTTCCATAATTTGGCAATTGTTGAAAGTGCTGCTGTAAACATTGGGGTTCAAGTGCCCCTATACATCAGCACTCCTGTATCCCTTGGGTAAATTCTTAGCAGTGCTATTCAGAGTGGCTGAAATGAACAAATCAGGAGACTATAGATGTTGGAGAGGATGGGGAGAAACAGGAACCCTCTTGCACTGTTGGTGGGAATGCAAACCAGTGCAGCCACTCTGGAAAACAGTGTGGAGGTTCCTCAAAAAATTAAAAATAGATCTACCTTAAATCGCTGTTTTTTTAATGGCAAGTTTATGGGCCAAACCTATGTACCTGTCCCAGCCTATCCTTTGGGGTGATGTAAGAATACAACTACTTCTATGAGGAAACACTATAAATAAAGATGCGTTTGGCGGAAAAATAAAAGCCACAGCCCATTTGCATCCTCAAACAGCATGCAGAGGCCTCAAACTGGGGGTCTGTCCCATCCTCAACACCGTGCTATTGAGGGGTCCCCCGCAGACTCTCCCCTCGGAATTTGGCCCCTGCTTTCCCCGGTCACTGAGAGCCTTCAGGGAAGCCAGGTCCTAATTCTTTTATAGGAACCCATGGTGTGCAGAGCTCTGGGACATCAAGGCAGAAACAGGACCGGGCACCTTTGTTCCATAAGTGATGTTCAGCACAGTGGCCAATAGCAACTGCCTCAACAATGGTTTTTCTTTCTTAAAGATCACAGACATAGAATTCTCTGGAGTTCATAGATGGATATGAAATAAGCATCATTCAAGACAAACACAGCCACTAACTCCATCATAACAAGTGCCCTTTAGAGTTTTAAGTGAATGCTTCTGACCCCAAGTCTTAAAGGAGTTCTTCTAACAAACCCATCCTTGAAATGAGATCTATTAGGCGAAGGATTTGAGAAACATGTACTCTGAAAGACAGCGTATGTTTAAATACTCACATTATGAGGAGAAAGTGTACCGTGAAGCAGGAGGGGAAGCTGAGTCCAACAGACCCCTTCCAAAAGAGGGCACCATGCCTGGGTCAGGGGAACAGAGCTTCTTCCCTTCTGACGGAGAAGCAGCACTGAGCCCACGACAGCTCTACGGCCAGGGTCTAGCAGTTCTGCAGAAGTCCCCACCTGGCTGGAGGATTAACCAAAGACAGCCACACGGGGCCAAGAAAGTCCAAGGCCACTAATTTTTCAAGATCACCTTTATGGTGAAAGACTGAATGTTTTCCCTCTAAGAGCAGGGACAAGACAAGGGTGTCTGTTCTGCCACTTCTACTCAGCACTGTTCTAGACACTCTAGCCACGACACTTAGACAAGAAAAATCAACAAAAGGCATCCAGCTTGAAAAACAAAAAAAGTAAAACTATCTCTTTGCAGAAGACATGATCTTGTATATGGAAAATCCTAAGGCATACACAAAACTAGTAACTTAATAAATGAATTCAGCAGAACTGCAACACATGAGAGGGACATATGAAAATCAACTGTATTTCTACATGTTACCAATGAACAATCTAGATGAAATGTAAAAAACAATTCCACTTATTATAGCATCAAAAAGAATATTTAAGAATAAATTTAACAAAAATAAATGCCAGACTTGTGTTCTGAAAGCCACAAAACCACTAAAAGGACTCTAGTAAGAGCTAAACAAATGGAAAGATACCATGTTCATGGATCGGAGACTGAATGTCAGGGTGGAACGCTCCCCGAAACAATCTACGTTCACTGCGACCCCTTTCAAAATCCCAGCTGGCTTGTGTGCAGAAACTGACAAGCCGATCCTAAAGTTCATATGGAAAGGCAGCGACCCAGAAGAGCCAAAACAATCTCGAAAGAGAACAAATTTGGAGGATTCACACTTCTGACATCACATCTTACTAGGCAGTCAAGACAGCACGGTACTGGTATAAGGACAGACACATGCATCAACAGATTAGAACTGAGATCCCAGAAATAAATCCTTATTTAAGGTCAGAAAGGACGGAGAGCAGGTGATGGTTGGTAGGGGCCAGGGGAGGGGAGGACGACAGTGTCTGCCAACGGGCACAGGGTTGCTTTGTGGAGTGACGGAAACGGTCTGCAGTTAGTGGAGACACCTTCAGGACTCTCATGCACTGGAAACCACTTTAAAAGTGTAAAGTGAATGTGAATTATAGATCAATAAAGCTTTTTTTTTTTTTTAATGACAAAAAAAATCAGCTTTTATGTCAAAGTATGAAGATTAGGTACATAAGAATCAGGGCCCTCTTCAGCTTTCAAGCAGCCCACTTACCCTGAATAGTGTAAATAAAACCACCTGCAACTCCCTCCACACCTTCCATGAATCCATGAGGCAAGGCGCCCTCCCCAGCCTGGAAGAAACAAGAACACAAGTGCTCAGTGTTTCAATGCTAAAAATACACTTCTCCTACTTTAAAACTGATCTGGCAAAATCGATAACTGACGCCACAGCGGCTAAATCCACCTATGACGCTGATGCGCTAGACTTACACGATCGGGACGACCTCAGTATTCTCCTCGTTTTGTCATCCAGTCGCAATACTACATCAGGGGCACATAGCAGTCCATACAGTGTTCAGACTCCAACTTACACAGGACCACATACTCTTGAACTTGCTACAGTAAGAGTATAAGAACCAATCTTCTTTTACATCCCAACCCTACCACTGGAAAAAAAATTATTACCACCTCTGATTTCTTGGAGAGGAAAACTGACGAATTCAAACGCAACCAGGCCCATTTTTAACCTCGGCTCCACCATGCAGAGAAAAGCCCCTCTAAACAGACCGTTCAGATGCAGCCCTACCAATTTCTGATGTGGTGGAAAGTGCCAACCGTCAGCGACGGTCCTTTCTGCCTCTGAGGACTGGAGGACTTTTTATTATTTTTTTTAAAAATTTTAAATTTTATTTTAATGTTTATTTATTTTTGAGAGTGAGAGAGAGACAGAACATGAGAGGAGGAAGGGCAGTCAGAGAGGGGGAGACACAGAATCCGAAGCAGGCTCCAGCCTCTGAGCTGTCGGCACAGAGCCCGGTGTGGGGCTCGATCTCATGATCCATGAGATCATGACCTGAGCTGAGGTCGATGCTTAACCGACTGAGCCACCCAGGTGCCCCTGGAGGACCCTTATTAATCAAAGGTTACCTCTCCCCACCTCACAAGTCCCCCCATGCCCCTGCCCAGGGTGCGGGGTTTCTCGCGTGCTGCACACCTGCGTGGCATAGCCCCCGCCCGGCAGTCGCCATGTTCCCACCTGGGCCAGTTCACAGCACTGCTTCCTTCTATAGGCACGGCGGCCGCCTGGCTGGTCCTCTTGCCAACGGACCTTTCAGCAGCTGTGCGCTACAGGGCAGTGTGTTAGGGCCGCAGACAGACACTGTCCTGAGCTGACTGCGGGAACTTGCCATTTAATTTACGATACGGTCTGTAGTTCCATGTGGAGGAAACCACTGAAGGTGAATGCTACAGTTTCCAGCTTTGTAGTTCTTTGAAAGCTCTCTATTATATACTCTCTAATACAGAGTAGACTCTATTTTTTCACCGCATACCCTACATTGTTTTAGTACTTTTTATGAACTTCTATCTAAAAGGTCACAGCTTGGCTTTTATTCTGGCTTTTAAAAGTTTCTGACATTGTCACTTGCTGGCAAGGGAGCAAGACTCATGGAAGCTTCGAGCTTTCTGCATCTACGATGAAAACCTTAATTTTGTACGTGGGGTTTCCTAGAACACGCTACTAAGTTACTGGACTTTTTTTAAGGTTAGCTCAGTGTTTAGGCTTTCTCTAGCTCTCTACAGCTATATGTACCCCCAACATGGATCGTATGAGTCTTTACATTTGAACCTAGTCCTCAACTCAGAAGTCATCTGTTTCCTTTTGTGTAACCAACTTAATACTACAGAATTCCAACACATTTTGGATATTTTTAAGTTTCATAAATAGAAAAGGAGGCAACACGACATATATATAAACATAGTATATATATATAAACATAGTGTATATATATATATATATATATATATATATATATATATATATAGATAAAACGTTTATTTACTCTTATTATTTTTTGAGAGAGCGCGAGCACAAGCGGGGAAGGGGCAGAGAGAGAGGGAGACACGGAATCCGAAGCAGCCTCTGTGAGCACAGAGCCTGATGCAGGGTTCAACTCACAAACTGAGGGATCATGACCTGAGCCTAAGTCAGATGCTTAACCAACTGAGCCACTCAGGTGCCCCAAGCAGGCAACATATTAAAGGCACTTGCCTTGGAAATAAGGTAAGAAAAGAATAAAGCTATCATTAAATTCCATAAAACATGTATCTTAAACAAAGGACTTTTTGTAATAAAGAATGAGATCCTAAACATGACCCACGAGGCTAAATCTGTAATTATATTTGAATTTGTGGATCTGTCCATCTATTGTCTTTCTTCCTCACTGGAGTAGAAGTCTCATGGTGGGCCAGGAGTGGTTTTCTAAATGGGTGACAACATACCACATAATATTCATTTCACATTCAGGAATTAATTCACGTAAATAAGATTAACATTAATGAGAATATACTAAGCTTCTGAAATGAAATGCCAAGTACTTTCCTAATCCTTGTACCACAGCATCAAGGAGAATGAAAGACTGTGTTTCTGACACCACCACAAACACCACTTGTTTACTGAAAGCTTATCATTTTAGGTCTGCCTACACCTGATCATCCCATATTTACTTTGAGAAATTCACCTGTCACTGTTTTAAATTTGAAGCAAATCTGAATAAAAGAAAAACACAAAGCAGAGATTCCAGCACTATAAATGAAAGCGAACGCTCCCTCTTATTTTTAATCTGTGCTATTTTAACTACCTACTGTGGGGTGACAGTGAATGTTCTGAATACTACTGAGCAAGTGTCCTTCAAGAACGCTAGCTTAAAAATTGAGAAATAATATATCACACGTTTTAAAAAGGACCCTATCCTGGGTGCCTGGGTGGCTCAATCGGTTAAGCGTCGGACTCTTGATCTCGGCTCAGGTTGTGATCTCACGGTTTGTGGGATGGAGCCCTGTGCTGGGCTCTGCGCCGACAGTAGGGAGCCTGTTTGGAATGCTCTCTCCCTTCCTCTCTGCCCCTGCCCCACTCATTCTCTGCTCCCTCCCTCTCAAAATAAATAAACTTAAGACAAAATAGAAAGGCACCTATCCTAAGGCAGAACTGTGTATTTACTTGGTTGGGGTCACACGATCGTAGAACATTGGAGCTGCTCAATTTCACTACGGTGACTCAGCACTTTCTGCCATACGTGCTTTAAAATACACACGATTCGCTGTTCCATACTCCCGGGGTTGATGTAAAAGTAAATTTAGAAACACTTCATGTATTAGAAAATGCTGAAGTATGCCGAACAACCTCAGGAAAGAAGGAGGGCTTACCGTCATGACTCTGAGAACTCCCCCGCCATCATTTACTGTCACTTTGTGCAGATTTCTTGACACGAGGCCCTGGAGGTCTTGGCTCTCCCACACGATTGTACCTTCAAAGCTCTTTTTGTGGAAAGATGAAGTAGAGTCAATTTCTTTATTGTTGTCATTGAGGTTTTAAGTAAGTTTTTCAAGAAAAATTAGTTTTTTTCCTAAGACCTATTGGTTAAATGTTTATCCCAGCTACTCCGACACTACTGTGGACATTTTTTGGTGTATACTCTCGAGTCATTTTTTTTTTTCATGCACATCTGAAAAAAACAAGTACAAAGAGTGTGGAGACAATTTTGCACACTGCTGTTTGCATTTCCCACTACACTGAAGCATCTCCTGAAGCTACCGCAGCTCTTAGAACCATCCTTTTTCGTATGTATCTAACATGCCATTGCATGCATGCATCCCGAGTCAAACACCTCCCTGCTGGCAGACATCTGGGCTCTATCAAATATCTAATATGGGTGCCTGGGGGGGCTCGGTCGGTTAAGCTTCCGACTTGGGCTCAGGTCATGATCTCATGATCCATGGGTTCGAGCCCTGTGTCGGGCTCTGAGCTCACAGCTCAGAGCCCGGAGCCTGCTTTGGATTCTGTGTCTCCCTCTCTCCCTGCCCCTCCCCCACTCACACTGTCTCTCTCAAAAATAAACATTAAAAAAAAAAAAAAAAGCTAATAAATCACGTTTTGGTGTAAATGTTTATTTTTCCCTAATAGTTTGTTTTGTTTTAAGGTAAATTTTCTGGGGTGAAATTACAGGGACAAGAAATAGAGATATTTTGTATGGATTTTGGACACAATGCCTAGCTGTTTTTTCAAAAGGAAATTATACTAATTGATAGCATCTTTCCCAATTTACAAAAATACCAACTGCACTATATTCTTCCAAGTATGGGATACTGGTAAAAGCAAAGAAGTTTAAATCAATTTAGTAGATTAAAAAAAACGATTCCTCATTTAATTGTGTTTCTTTTGATTTCTAGTGATGTTTATAAATTATAATAAATAATTTTGGGAATTCCTGACTCATACTTCTTCTGGGAATTCCTGACTCATACTTCTTTGCCATTTAGCTGCTGAGTTTTCTATTTTTCTTATTAATCTGTATTGTCTTGTAATCAATAATCCTGTGTATATATTACATGCTAAAACAGTTCTTCAGAATTGTTTGCCACTTAACACTATGGGTTGTTGTTTCTTCTTTTTAAATGAAAAGGTCCATAAGTTTTATCTTGTCAAACTTGACAAGCTTTTCCTTTGTGATTATTACTATTAACTTTTGGGCTTAGAAAGTTACACTCCCCTGCCCCAAGGTTTGATACACATTTACATTCCAGTCTCTTCTAATTTCTCAGTGGGTGCTCAGCTGCTCCCTTCTACTGCTCAGGCTACCTCCACGGTCAGCCCCCCAGAGAGGCTTGCTCTAGAGATCCAACGGAAGGCAGCCAGCTGCCACCTTTTCTCTACCACATCAGCCTTCTTTTCCTAATACCACTTACCACTCTGCTCTCCCTTGTTTACGTTCCTATTGTCAAACTAACTGCTCCCACTAGAATGCAAGCACCATGAGAGCAGGGATCTTGTCCGTTTTACCAACCACTAGGTCCCTGGCACCTAGAATGGCTTGACATACGACAGGCACCTGAAAAACATTCACTCAATGTTGAACTCAAAATTAATTGGAATGAATTTTGGTCTAGAGCACGAGACAAAAGATACAGCTTTAATATTCTTTAAAATTTTTCACATATTAAAATTAAGTGCTTTAGTGTCTCAGTTATCCAGGATTATAAGGAAATTATACGAAACTGAATTTGTCCAACAAGCTAGGCCAATGGTTTGAAAGTTTTTTGTTTTTGTTTTTGTTTTTAAAGCATTACAGCTTTTCTGTGGGAACAGATAAAAACACTGACAGAGTCCGGATTCCCCGCACAGTGTGTCACCTTGTCTTCAGCTAACGGATCCTTCTTCTGCATTGTTGGGGAGACTCCTGATATACATTGAGCAGCTCCAGGGTTCCTGAGAGCAGGCCCACACTCATACTGCGGGTCGTCACTGCCTGACCGTGACGAAAGAGAAAGCGGTGCCGACCTCACAGGGCTGTGCGCAGGGTCGGTGACAGCACGCACAGCATAGTGTCTTTGCTCAGCACAACAGAACTCTATGAGCCTTGGGAGGAACGCAGGCAGTGACGTGCCCCTTTAAAGATCTCACTGTCTTATCTTGGAAACAGGTGCAGATAATTTCTGTGTTCTCCCTGGGTGGCCTTAACTCTCTATTCAACTTGACATTCACCTCAACTCTGTAAAAATAAACAGCAATCCCACAGAAGAAAAACACACGACCGGGGAGAAATACACCAAATATGTTGGGAAACGGATGGATAACATCATATTCTGTTAGCTTTTCTATATTCTGTCAAGTTTTCAACAGTGAATATGTATTCTTTTCATGTGTTTTCATACTTTTATGATCAGGGAAAAAAATTTTAAACTAAACAAATGTATATGACGAAATAAATTTGGGGTCAATCTTCTTTCAGGCATGAGCCGTTCCTTAAGTTTTTGAATGTCTACTATGTAGCATGCTGCGGGCTATTCGAAGATTTGAAGAAATGCAATCGCTCGTATCTTCAGATCATCGCGATGTGCCACGACAGGTTCAGTAACAAAGGAGAGCCATCCTGCTCGAGGAGTTCAGACAAAATTTCAAATGACTGTGCCAACGGAGCTAAGTCTTGAAGGCATGAGTCAGAAAAGTGAGAGGCAGACGAAATAACACATCAAAAGGCAGACTTGAAAGAGCACCGCATGTTCAGAACAGTGGTAAGTACTTCAGTATTGCCGAAGCGCAAGGCTGAGGGAAGGAGACGTAAAAGGCAGCCTAAGGTCGCCTGTGGCTGCTGTAATGGAGAGTCTGTCCTTCATCTTGAAGGCGGTAGGAGGCGCTTAAGTTTGCCAGGCCAAGAGTGACACGTCATAGCTGCGATTTAGAAAGGTCACTCCGGCAGCAGCACAGCCCCAGAGCAGCTGGCAGGGAGAAGGGGAACTATCACAGGAGTCCAGGCGAGAACAAGTAAGACTGCCTTCCGAGAAACTGAAGGAGACAGAAATCTATGGAAAAATACTCAAGCTCATAGACTGGAAGCATTAATGTGGTTAAAATGTCCACACTACTCAAAGCAGCCTACAGATTCAATGCAATCTCTACCAAAATTTCAACGGCTTTTTCACAGAAATACAATAAATAATAGTAAAATTCGTAGGAAACCAACCAAAAAGACCCCAAATAGCCAAAGCAATCTTAAGAACGGAGGTGGGGCACCTGGGTGGCTCAGTTGGTTAGGCGTCCGATTCTTGATTTCAGCTCAGGTCGTGATCTCGCGGTTTGTGGGATCAAGCCCCACATCAGGCTCTGTGCTGAGTGCAGGGCCTGCTTGGGATTCTCTCTCTCACTCTCTCTCTGCCCCTCCCCTGCCCCCCTGCCCTCTCTCTCTCTCTCTCTCTTAAATAAATAAACATAAAAAAAAAAAAAAAAAAAGAACAGAGCTGGAAGCATCATGCTTCCTGGTTTCAAACTATATTATAAAGCTATTGTAATCAAGCAGCATGGTTTTGGCAAAAAACTGACACAAAGATCAGCGGAACAGAAGAGAGAGCTGAGAAATAAACCCACGCACATACAGTCAATTAATTTACAGAAGAGAAGGTAAGAATATACAATGGGGGAAAAGGACAGTCTCTTCAATAGATGGTGTTGGGAAAACGGGACAGCCACATGCAAAGGAATGACACTAGAACACTACCTTGTACTATACACAAAAGTCAACTTAAAATGGATTAAAGACATGAACATAAGACCTGATCCCATAAAACTCCTAGAAAAAAATGGGTAGTAAGCTCCTTGACACTGGTCTTGGCGATGATTTTTTGGATTTGAGACAAAAGCAAATGCAACAAAAGCAAAAATAAACAAGTGGGACCACACTGAACCACAAAGCTTCTGCACAGCAAAGGAAATCATTGACACAATGAGAAGGCAACCTATGAATGGGAGAAAATATTTGCAAGGAGTTAATATCCAAAATATATAAAGAACTCCTACAATTCAATAGCAAAAATCCAAATAATCCAATTAAAATATGGGCAGAAGATCTGAACAGACACGTTTCCAAAGACAACATGTAGGCAACAGATACATGAAAAGATGCTCCACATCACTCACCGTCAGAGAATGAGGTTATCCCCTCACACCAGTTAGAGTGGTGACTACCGTCAGAGAGACAAATAGAACAAGTGTGTTGACAAGGATGTGTAGAAAAGGGAAACAGTGGCTGTAGCCACAGTGGAAAACAGTATGGAGGGTCCTGAAAAAAGTAAAAATACGACTACCCTACGATCCAGTAATTCCACTCCTGGGTATTCATCCAAAGGAAATGAAAACACTAACTTGAAAAGATATCTGTGCCACCATGTTCACTGCATATTATTTACAACAGCCAAGACGTGGAAGCAACCTAAGAGTCCGCAGGTGAACAGATGAAGAGAATGTGATGCACACACATGCACGCACATGCACACACAGAGGAAAATTATTCAGCCATAAAAAGGAAGGAAACCTTGCCGTTTCCAACATGGATGGAACTTGAGGTCATCATGCGTAAGTGAGGTAAGTTAGACAAAGACAAATACCGTATGATTTCACTTATATGTGGGACCTAAAGTTTTTTTTAAAAGCCAAAAACAAAACACTGAGCTCATAGATGCAGAGAACAGATGGGTGGTTGTCAGAGGCAGGGTCTGGGCAGATGCGCAAAACGGCAGAAGGGAGTGAAAAGGTACAAATTTCCAGCTATACAATAAATAAGTCCTGGGCATGTAATCCTGTGCGGCACAGTGACCACAGTTAATAATGCTGTATTGTGTACCTGAAGATGTCTAAGAGAGTCTACCTTAAAAGTTCTCATCACAAGAAAAAAAAACGGAACTGTGGAGATGGCCGTGAAGTAGGCTTAGTGAGACCATTTTGCAGTACCGAATCATTATGTTGTACACCCGAAACCAATACGTTATATGTCAATTACATCTCCATTAAAAAAAAAAAAAAAGACTGGCTTCTGAGCTGAATGAAATGCTTACATTAAAGGAAACAATGTCTCTAATAACTGAGATGTGCTCTGGGGTTGAAGCTGGTAAAATCGATACCTTAAAACAATGTATCAAGTGGCCAAACCCAAAAAAGCTGGTGAAGAGAGAAATCTGGCAATGTAGCAATGTCCAGTGGGAGAAAGACCCAGGAATTGGAAGATATAAAGCATCCTATCACATCCTACCTGAATGAGCCACGTCCCACTGTTGTAATCGAATTCAATGATCAAACCAAGCAAGCACCGTTCAGATTTGGGTTTTTTGGTGCCTGAGATCCCAGTTAGGAGATCCCCAGGTAGGGGTCATGACTTTCAAATTAAATAAGCTAACACCCATTCAAGATGAATGAATGGACATTCTGGTTTACAAACTGGTCTTCTGTGAATTTATTCAGTGTCAGTGAGAATCTGATCATCTCCGAGTGAGCTAACCGGAAGGTCAGGACTAGACCTGAGAGCTAACTGTGAGACCCCTGGCAACAGGAGGCTGCTCTGGGTTAATCATGTGTCTTTTTCCTGGCAAAATAGTCTCTTGCCCTCGGTGTACTTTCCTCTAAAACTTTAATAGTGATAAAGTTTGGAAGAACTGATACCAGATCTGTTCAGGAGAAGAACTGATAGGATTTAGTGAGTGCCTGGATATGAGAGTTGAGGATAAATCCCACAATTCTGGTTTGGGTGTCTTGGAAAAAAGATACTAGTACCCAATACTGAAAATACAGGGAAAGAGGAGAACAGATGGGATGGAGATGATATGACAATAATAATAATAAATTGTATATATTATTACTATTATGACATCACCATTAGAATGCCCCTGGGACATTCACGTGGAGAAGTCCAGTTGGCAGAAGTGTGTACCTAAGAGAAATGTGGGCTATAGTTGGATTTAAGAGCCATTAGCAAACAGGTGGTGATGGATAGAGTTTGCCTTGGAAGAAGGAGTAAAACAAACAGAAAGCTGGGATCAAATCCGAACGATTAAGAGCAAAGCGAGAGGGGCACCTGGCCGGCTCCGTTGGTGGAGCGTGAGACTCTTAACCTAGGGGCTGTGAGTTTGAGCTCCACCTTGGGTGTAGAGATCACTTAAAATCTTTTTTAAAAAGAGGAAAACAAGGAGGGAGATAATGAAGTCCCCAGGGAAGAAGGACTGGGCCGGATGTGGCTGCACCAGAAGCACGTGTATCATATAAGCAAAGAGCAAGATGCAGTCAGGTAAGCTAAGGACAGAAAGTGTGCCTTGGAGTTGGGTCCCTGGAATCTTAGTGACTGCAGTTTCAGATGAACCATATACTAACTAAAAGCTATAATGACCAAATAAGAATGCTTCTCCTTGAAGCTGCGTATCTGGAAACTATGACAAAACAAGTGATTCTCTGTCCTGTCCGCTCAACGGACACTTGATGTTTACGTGCCTCGCTGTTTCCTGTGGCTCCTGTTGGCACCCAAGGGCACCCCCGGGATCGGGTTATGATAACAACAGCAACAGTGCGGACTACACTGAGGACTTGCCAGAAGAACTCATTGGCCCCCAAAACGATCCTGCTTCATTCGCTGAACTTCCACAACCCTGCAGTTACCAGGGAAGCGGGGAGCTGTGTGTTCTCCCCCTTTGCTGCACCTGTTCCTCCTCCATGTCACAGCTCAATTTCTACCTCTGGCTTCTCTCACATGCCCTCCTGGCTCTGATACAAAGGAATCAGAAAGCCAGGGATCTCTTCAGATGAGAAACAACTTGTTTATGGCAATTCCCTGCAAAAGCCCTGAAACCCAAACAGGAGCTAGGAAAAACAGCATGGCGTAAGTTGGAAAAGTGAGATCTCGTACGTCATCTCACCCATAATGCTAGCACGCTCTCTGCAACCCCTTTTCCGTGTTAATTCTTTTCTGTCCTGTTTCTAACTTCCCCTCCAAACCAACAGATGGGCTTAAATCTATAGTATTTTTGCACCTGTAAAAAAACTTTAACAATTTTCTTACGGACTGGAGAAATGATTACAGCCAAAGAACTTCAACTTTCATAAACAGGAAGTGTGTAAGTACCCAAACTGCTAACAATTATGTCTCTAGTGACTCAGGTGAACAAAAATAGTCTTTTCATTGAAATTAGTTTCAGGTTTCAACTCCACTATTAACGAAAATACGAAATTAGAGACGTATTTTAAGAGAAGCACATAGCAGTCTCCATTTAAATCTGTGACTCCCACGGAGATTTATGCTTTAGTGAGTCACACAATGAAGACATTACAGGAGACCTGCTTACTTGACAAGCTCTACTGCTGACACGTTACTCCAGGAGACTCAAGTGTGGAGGGAATAAGATGATGAACAAATCATCATCTACTCTCTCGAAAATGGCACAAATGATGTTTTTCTTCTGTCATTCTGTGCTGATGGTATGCAGGCAAACCATTCATCGCTATCGTTTCTCCTGTGTTAATAAGCCTAATTAGGCTTGAAGCAACAAAAATGAGTATCTATGCACAATTAAACGTGATTTCAACAAAAACAGGAGTTTGTGTAAAAGGACAGAATTTTTAAAGAGTGTTTTGTTTTTACAAAGCTGATATATATTTATTACAGAACACTTAGAAAATACACAAAAAGAAGAAAATAAAAGTCATCCATAATCCTACCTCCTCACCATGAGGTATAGCCACTGTTAAATAACTGCATGCTTAAAAATTTTTTTTTTAAGTTTATTTATCTTTGACAGAGAGAGAGAGAATGTGTGAACGTGAGCTAGGGAGGAGCAGAGAGAGAGGGAGACACAGAATCCGAAGCAGACTCCAGGCTCCGAGCTGTCAGCACAGAGCCTGATACGGGCTCGAACTCACAAGCCGTGAGATCATGACCTGGGCCGAAGTCAGACGCTTAACCAACTGAGCCACCCAGGCGTCCCATGCATGTTTTTAAAAAAAAAATATTACTTAGAAGTAGTGAAAAGTAAAAAGTCAATTTTGCTTGAACCTTAAAGTGACAAGGATCACCAGGTCATGGAGATGAAAAATCTTTTTTTTTTTCTTTTTAAATCTTAACTAAGATGGCCACTCACCATCCCAACATTTAGTATCTATTGCTAGATCACCATCCTGACCTCAAGCCAGTTTTTATTTTGAAAAACTTCAAAGCTACAGCAAAGTGGAAATTAACTCCCAAATCACCTAGACTCACCAGGCGTCAACATTTGGCCACATCTGCTTTATCTCTGTTTACACATGCATTTTTTTGTTGTTTGCTGTTGAAAAACTTCAAAACAAAATGTGGACATCATGACATCCAACATGTATTTCCAAAGAACAAGGACATTCATTCTAACAGAAAGTAGTAATTTTTGTGGACTAATATAAATTCTTAATTCCTTCCAGCTGACCAAGATAATGGGCCAGACTCCATAAAACTGATTAGCCTGAAGTATCAAAGCTTATTTTCTTCCTCTTTGCCCCACACTGTGACTCCCTCCTCTTTTTGTTTTTTAAAGTTTATTTATTTGGGAGAGACAGAGACAGTGCATGCAGGGGAGGGGCAGAGAAAGAGGGAGAGAGAGAATCCCAGGCAGGCTCCGTGCTGTAAGCGAGGAGCCCAATGTTCCTTTCATGAACAGGACAGTCCCTACAACAAAGAATTATCTGGCTCAAACTGCTGATGGTGGCAAAATTTAGACACTCTTTAAGAGGAAGGGGTCAGGGGTGCCTGGGTGGCTCAGTCGGTTAAGCATCCTACTCTTGGCTTTGGCTCAGGTCGTGATCTTATGGTTAGTGAGTTCGAGCCCCACATCGGGCTTGCTGCTGTCAGCCTGTCAGCACAGAGCCCGGCTTCAGATCCTCTGTCCCCCCTCACTCCCTCCCCCGCTTGTGCTCTCTCAAAAATAAATAAAAACATTAAAAAAAATTAAAATAAACAAATAAATAAACACAAACCAAAGAATGGCTTCCTCAAAAGCTGAGATCTAATACGTAGCATAGCTAAGCCACTACTCTTAATTAGAAGATACCTTTTACGGTACATCATGTAACAAAGAAAAAAGTTCATATATGAAATTAGAAGGAATACAAGGACACAGGAAAATAGGCATTCTCATATAATGCTGATGATGACTCAAACTGATACAAACTGCTAAGCTGCCCTCCAGAAAGAAATCGTATGCCTCAAAAATTCGTAGAAAGTCCAAACCGACAACTTACTCTAAGAAAACAACGTTACATACACCAAAGAGGAAGGAGCATGAGGATGCTTGCTACTGGTTATTGTGTAACACTGAGAAATTGGAAATTTTTTCCCAGTGCATTTTAGTTTCGCTTTTATTTAAAATGTTTTTAAGCAGAAGTTCATGTACAGGTGAAATGAAGGAGATCCCTTTCACATCTACAGAATTTACATAGATAGTTCCAACTACTTGTACTTAACTCGAAAGATCCACAGCGTACTGTAAGATGTGTTGCAAAAGTAAACAGAACCCACAAGACCAGTGGTAGGAAAATGTCTCTTGGTTAGCCTGCAGA